>NC_056727.1:1027819589-1028159589 GCF_019279795.1 Protopterus annectens | reverse complement strand
GGGAATGTGTGAGCAGGGGCAAACAGACTTACACAAAACAGTACAGACAAACAGTTGTGAATATGGACATACTAGGAAGAGGATACATGCAATGGACTCAGACATACAGAGGACAGACAAATGGCGATGGTGTGGATTGGATTATGTACAAGCAATGAGATGGAACACAACAGGATTACAGTGCACCTCACTGGGGATATGTGTATATGCAGCATGTAAGCAGCAAACAAATCCAGAGGGTATTTATTTAGACCCAGCTGATAGATCAGGTAGGACAGTGGAAGTGTCCACACCCTCATCTTGTGTCTCAGTGAAAGGGATCCACCACCTATGTAATTCTGGAGTTTGCTCCAGGAGGTGCTCCGTATCATATACCCAGTGGGCAACAGACCTGTCAGCTGCCACCTGGACCATTTTTTCCAGTAATTACTGATCTAGAAATGAAAAACTGAAATATGTTATCTGTTGGAGAGATGACAGAAACTACCTTGCTGGTGAGGTACTTCCAGCTATCTTGGACATTGCAACAGCAGCAGCTGTATCAGGAGATGGGACAGTAAGTGGCTGATGCACCTGTCGATCATTGTAATCTTCTTTTCCTGCAGGATGAAGCAATAATGGGAAAGGTATCATAAGTGAATATGTCTTACAAATGGTGCAATGATATTTAGCATGAGCATTGATACTGTTGGAGGTTCCTGTGCACATACTTACATATAAATAGATAGATATATAGATACATTTACTTATTTGACATTTGTTTACTGAGATAGTCTGTCTGGGTATGTACCCATTTTTAGCAGAGGCCTGGGGAGAAGAATTTCAAGTATCAATCACATTTCACATTGTAATGCATAGAGAATTTACACTTGTAACAGTAAATACAAAATTACATTTGAAACACTAATACATATAGTCAAATATTTGCAAAAGTACAGATAAAATGGGCACATACAGTCAAATATTCTCATAACTGAAAGGCAATGTAGTAGGTGTAATAGAATGCAATAAGTTGTTGACATGAGAATCTGCAACTATTATGGGGGTATTAAGTTTCAGGTATGCTAGTGAACATAGACATGTTGCCTACATACTGTGAGAAGAGAGTTATGTTGAATGCAATGAAATAATAAGACAGTGCTGGATAAAGTTTAGTTAAGAATATATCCCAGACAGATAGAATTTATGATATAGAGTTTTCATCAAAGTATAAAGCACAAAGGTGAGGTTTTTATGTGGATATATTAGAGTTTAAAGAGAGTTCATAGGTTCATAGGTGTGTACTAGGTTAATGGCCCTGGAGCCTTTTACAAGCCTAGCTCATAGGATTACCCTGGCATCGTGCCACCCAACCTTAGTTCCCAGAGCCTCTGTTGAGTAGACCCACTGGAGTGATCCCATGGGTGAATTTTCTGTTTCCCATCCACTCATCAAGATTTATCTTGAAGAGGGCCAGTGAGGTGCTCTGCTTGACATGTATGGGAAGCCTATTCCATAGCATGGGCAGTCTCTGGGTTATGAACCTATCCCTCCAGCTTGTTCTGTTGATTCTGGTAATAAGGTTGAGGTCTCTGGAGCTTGTAGTGTGGAGGGACTGGGATTTCTTTAGATGTAGCATTTCTAACAGAGCTGGGTCAGACATGGCTTTGTAAGTCAAACAGAGATCACCTCTAAGTAGGCGATGTGAGACAGAGAATAGCTGGAGGTTTTTGAGTCTGTCCATATAAGACAAATGTTTAAGGCCTAGGATCCTCTTTGTGAGGTACTTTTGCGGCCTCTCCAGTTGTTGCAGGTATCTAGTGAGGTACATGCCAAATGGGGCATTGTACTATATGATTGGCCTAATGAGGGAAGAGTAGAGGGAGACAATGAACTCTTTCTTCCTAGATGCAAAACCCTTTGTAATGAGATGTGCCACATAAAAGGACTTTCTGACCATAGTGGCAATGTGATGGTCAAAAGAGAGGTTGCTGTCAACCTGTGTTCCCAGATCTCTTATGACACCTTCTGTGTAAAGTGGACTACTGTCAATATGGTAATTCATGGTAGTCAAGAAGAAAACAGAATATTTGTAGAGACACTAAGAGATTTGAAAGGAATATTTTCATGGATAAGGGATCAAAATTAAATGTGAGCTTCAAATAGGACCACAGATGATTTCCCTGGTGAAGAGCAGGAGCAGAGCCATTTCTTTTTCAGATGGTCTTTTAGATAGGGCTTGAAGTACTGGCAAGAGGTAGCCATTCTAATGGAAGTAGGGAGGGAATTCCAGGCTTTAGCAACAGACAAGGAGTAAAGGGAGTGTCCTGCTAATTTGTTTGGTGTATAGATATTAAGTTGCTTTTGGTCATTTGATCACAGATTGTGACTGGACGAGATAGACAGATAGATAGATATGTGCATGTGTGTGTGCATATGTATATATATATATATATATATATATATATATATATATATATATAGAGAGAGAGAGAGAGAGACAGACACACATACATATATTTAACAGATGCTTGTAGTGAGGTGCAATGGTCTTCCAGCCTTATGGGGCAAGATGTCTTCCTCTTTTAAGGAAAAACATTAAACCACAGGGAAAAAATTGTATTTTGTAAGCATCAAAGCTACTGGCTGAGCCTCATTAATACCAAGAAAAAAAGCTATGAAATGTAGCTAATCTCACTTGACAATTTTAAAGTAATCAAGCACTTAATAGCTGAGCACTTTGGCACTTAACAGATCTTATCAGCTCTATGGACAGTTTACATGACATGCATTATATGCATATGCTATAACATAGCTGATTGTTAAGTCACTTGAGCTGGGGTCATGAATGCATGCTATTGACTGTTTATGGCCATGCTAAAGTAGGAGTTATATCTTAATGTGCTGTATTTTCATCCTATGTTGCTAGTGCCTCATTGAAAAAAACATTTTACATACTTATTACTACTGGCTATGCACATTTATTAGTACAACAGCTTATCTGTAATGCCATAAGACGATATAATTTGCCTTATTAAAGATGGGAAACAAGTACTAACAAATACATGAAAACCAGTCAAGTTATAACCCTTAAGTGTTATGCTGTCGTATTTGCCAGTAGTCATGACCATGCTGGGAATTGTCTAGCTGTCCCAGCAATTGGATGCACTTACCTTGTATCCTGTATGTCAGATAATGTGCTAACTTTTCCCTATCTATTGCTATATCATTTATAAGTAGTGTGCCAAGAGCATTGAAAGTGCTGTGCATATGCTAGGTCTAAGACAACTTACAGGAAAATAAGGCATCATAGCATACCCCTCAAGTGTCCAGATTTTCACAGAAGATCCAGATTTTTGCCTCTTATTTTTGATCTGTTCCTCAAAAAATAGGTGGTTTTCTGGCAAATTATTCAGCATTGACTTACTAAATAATATTAAATAATGACACACATTTGAGTTTCAGACATTACATCCTTCAGAAAATATATAATAATCTAAAATCTGTCATTCTAACAACTTTCTAAGTTTTAGTAGCAATATTTAAAATCTGTACCTATTTTTGGGTCTTTGTCACCCCATTATTTTGGCTTTGTCTCGATTTCTTGAACTGAGAGGTTAAGAAGTATGTACAATAGTCTCAGGGCCCTTAACCTGAGCGTGATGAGGTTTGTTACAAAACTTAGATATAAGATACTGGTTGGGTGACTGAACTGAGATAAAGGAAAAAAGATATAATTTTGACTTGAGAAAAACAAAAAAAAAACATTGATATATAGCTGAAACTGATGCAAGTAAGTTAAAAAAAATCTCAGAAGTCTAAAATGCTTTTGCCTATCGACCAATAAATAACATTAAGTGCATTCGTATGACTTACTCCACTAAATAATAAATGTGTGTACAAGATAAAGTTGATGTTGGGAACAGAAGAAACACAGAAAATAATGAGCCAGCAACTGTATGCTGTAACAAATATGAAGATATATTTATTAAGTTACATTAAAAAGACCAAAAAGAACAGACCAGTTCCGGCTAGAATATATTCATAGCCTTCATCAGTGTTAAAAACAAAAGCATTAATTTGTTCCTTTTATACAATAGTATAAATTAATTACATAGTGTGATTGGTTACCTCATAAATATTCATTTAATCCGGGTAGGAAAAGCCCCCCAGTTTGATGACCCATTTCTTCTCTATAATATCCAAAGTAGAGTGCCATCCCACTTTGATCTGTCACCCAAAATTCTGTCAATAATCATAAAGTTGAATGAACCTGTGGGGTGTTTGGTGGTGTGCTTATACAGAGCATTGCTAGTTCTCTTATGTTTGATATCACTTAGATGCTCAGAGATCCGCAATCTAAGTGGGTTGGATGTCTGTCCTACATAAAATGCAGAGCAACTGCATCAGGCCAAGTAAACCAGCCAGTCACTGCTACAAACATCAAAGAATTCAATATCAAAAACCCACACCACAATTTCTACTAGAGAATTGTTTGGACTTGGTGACCTTATTGCAGTGGCTGCAATGACCACAGGGCATACATCTAGTCAATCTGTCCCCTGAGAGTGCTGTTTGAATGCTATCTGTGATGGCGGACCTGAGGACATTTGTAATGACTCAAATGTGAACCCAGGTTCTTGCCTTTACGAAATGAAAAATGAGATGTATCCCCAAGATATTGTGATAAGGTGTTGTCAGCAATAGTAATTCCAGTGTCTCCATACACTGTCCATCAATGTATTGATGTTCCTGCCATATGTAGTCATGAAACGTATGACATTGCCAGTGCCCTGATGCTTCTCTTTATATTTAAGTAGATCCTCCCTATTGAGGGTAGCAGCATAATTACTGGCTCCTAGGACATAAACCATCTTATAACCCCTTTCACAAAACCTGTTAACAAGATCCTTTCGAAAGACCTCGAAAGAGGAATCCTGTGAGCAGATACTCCTCATGCTGATGAATTGAGATTTGGGGATGTTTCTAGTAATATGGTGGGGGGGTGAAAGCTGAATGCGTGGAGTAGGGAATTTTACTGTGGGTATTTATGGAAAACATCAGTACGTAATGTATGATCTTCATTCCTACTGACCAGAACATCTAAATAAGTGATGTGTTCTGTATGATAGTTCACCGTAAATTGAAGACCCCATTTGTTGTCATTTAAATACCCCACAAATTCCATAAGATAGTCCACATCTGACCTCCACACCATCCAGCAATCATCCAGATATCTCCTCCATATGTCCATTTCACCCAAATAGATGTTATGTGTCACATCATAAATGATGTGTTCCTCAACATATGCCATAAAGAGGTCTGCATAAATGGGGGCAAAAGATGCCCCCATAGCTGTTCACTGCACCTGCCAGTAGCATTGACTTTGGTAGAAAAAAACATGTTTGGTTAACACATGTTCCGTTAATCAAATCATAAAGGTGTTAAAGCCAGGTTCATACAAATTGGATTTATATAGCCAATACTCATTTGCGTCGAGGCCTGCCCAATGTGGAATGTTTGTGTAAAGGGCACACACACATCTAATGTGTAAAGGAGCCAACCCTCCTCAAGTTGCATCACAGAAACAATGTCCAAAACTCCGCGGTGTCCTGAATCCTTGATCTGAACCATTTCAATAAAGGCTGAAGATGTATCGTAACCAATTGGGATAAAGGTTCAGTGAGTGAACCATTCCCAGAAAAAAATGGGTCTCCCTGGTGGATTGAGGGGATCCTTGTGGAATTTAGGAAGGAAGTATATGTATTGGCAGCAAGGGTCTGATACTGAGAGATATCATTTAGTTTTATCAGTAATAATGCCCTCCTGCAGTGCTGACCCTAAAAATTTATCTATTTGTTTTTTAAACATAAATATAGGGTCCAAAGGCATTTTGGTATAATATCTACCATCTGTCAACTGTTTCTGTGCTTCGGCAACATATTTCTCCCAATTCATAACTACCACAGCCCCTCTCTTATCAGCAGAAAGAATCACCAATTCCTTATTGTCGATTAGCTCACATAGGCTGTCCATATCAGTCTTTGAGAGGTTGTTAGCCTTAACATTAATTCCCTAGAAGTTGAAATGTAGATCTTTGAGCACACAGGATTGAAAAAGATGAACAATGTGGTGCATTGGTCATACAAAACTAGATTTATGATATATAAATACTGTATTAGAGTCAAAACTGGAAACATTATCATGAAAATGCAGCTTAAGGTTCAGTAATCTACAAAATGCCATAACATCTTGTGCTAACACATACACTGAGACAAAAAAACGGGGATAAAACTAAGACCTTTATTAAGCAAAGATACCTGGGTTTCAGTCAAAACTACATTTGAGATATTCAGCACATTGGTCTTATTACATTCAATCATTTTTTCGTAAGGAGTTCCAATAACCCCTCCATGCTTATTTTTGTTGTGCTTCCATCCTGCTCTTTTGTAAGTCCTAAGAAATTATTTATTTTGGGGGTGAGTGAGTCTGGGCTCTGCTGCATGCCCAGGTCTGTGCCTGATGATGAATCTGCCCCCGAAGAATCCGTATACAAACCTCATTTTTTAAGTATAGATCTGGGGCGTTTACATTTAGTAGTTTGACTGGTATTGCTGGTGCCCCACTCAAACCTCACATGCCTATTATGACTAAATGGATTCCCCTTATCATAATCCGATTGGTCACATTGGAATTTATGGACCTTTCTGTCCCGTAGTTGTTGTTAAAGGCCCAAAAGGTCTGTCCTTAGTTTATTAAGACATGAAGTACATAAGGGCTGACCCTCATAGACCTTAGTCTCCTCACATAATTTAGTAATGTTGACAATCTCCCTGTCTATTATTCATTTGTGATATCTGGCTAATGCTTCAACAAATGCCATAGATGTGTGCTGTTGTATACTTGACCATTCCTTAGTTAATTCATCATCTATATCACTAACCAGAGGCTGTATCTTGACTCTCATACCTCTAGGAGATATACCCTTGGCCATGTAGGCCTTGAAAAGTTTGCAATGCCAGACATTCAATGTTAGGGATCTCATGTTTTGGTTCAGTTGCTGAAATAAAGCTTCACATTGGTTCTCTGGACTAAAGGTCAGAGTATTATTCTCAACATCATTAACATTACCAAGTCCAAATATACCCAAATCCTCCCTATCAGGTGATAGTCCTGCTAAGATTCTGGCTAAGTCTATCATCAAATGGTATACTCTTAGTAATAAAAAATAAACAACTATATAGGGTGCAACCAATTGCGAAAAAATTGGTCTGATCAAACCAGCAACCAAAAATCAAACAGCTTATCAAGGAACCAAAGATATCAAAGATGATAAATATTTCATATTAGTATTAGACAATGATAGCCCTTGTCAAAAAGTACCCACCAAAGTGTTAATCAATAAGGATTGACAATGCTATGTCTATAAGATGGAAAATATACCAGCAACCAAATGTATATCAAAGGTCCTTGTAGTGCATAGATAGTGAAAAGTATCAGTGTTGGTTCCCCCAAAGTGTGTTCCGACAAACAGCAAAAGTACTGTTATTCAAAAAAAATCTATTCTCCATGCAATGCCATGTCCACATAAACCATGAAACCAATTTTGGTCAGTCAATAGAATATATATTTGGTATGGAAAATAATGGCCCTTGCATTCATGCAGTATCCAACTATGACTGTGAAAAGCAACAAAAAGTAAACTAGAACCACAAATGTGAGCAATCAGTCCAAATCTTTAATCAATCAAGCGCACTGCCCCCAGTCAAGATGTCGTTGGCAACTCGGGTTGGTGATAGATCAAACAGTAGGCCAACAATCACAACAGAGCACCATTAATACAAACCATATGTAGCAAATAAAAATAATTTCCAAAAACATAACTAACAGTGTACCATAGATTAGGATAATACACCCAGAATTGATGGAATCAACATGAAACCCCCAAAAACGTCAACTTCCACTAGAAACATTAAGCTATTGTTATTCCTGTTTAAGGAGAATAATCCCATATAATGCAATACCGTTATATTAAAATGTCAGATAAATGAACAAAAGCAAAAATCCTTCATAAAGTTATAACCTGTGAAAAAAGGGCTATAGGCCCTCCTGAGCAGTATATGGCACAGATAACCAAAACTCATTTGTAATCACTGCTAAACATTCACCATCCCAACATTATTTGCTTAATGTCCAAAGCATATATATGGTTGAGATCACAAGCTAGAAATCACCTTATTAATATAGGATAAATCAGTTTGGATAATCCAAGATGGCCATAAGTCACAACAGAATGCAGTTGATATGCATATCATATAGCTAACATTGTCGCCATACAAAATAAATCCCTTTATGAGCAAAATTTCCACTCAACACAGTCATATATACCAAAAGTACATCCACAAACTAAATGATTGTAATAGAATCAATTCATGATATCTGATGAACTCCACAGTGTCCTCACAAGCCCATTCGATGACTGGTACACCCAGAATGAGAAATATAAATATAGAGGCAATGCGTGATGGTTTAGCTCCTAGTTGTAATGTAGTTTGATCAAAACAAACAATAAATGAACAATAGTTCCTTGCTCGTAAATTCAATAAACCAAAAAATAAAAAGCAGCCATGTAATTCCCTACTCCACACATCCAGCTTTCATCTTCCACATGTCACTAGAAACATCCCCAAATCCCAATTCATCAGGATTAGGAGTATCTGCTCACAGGATTCCTCTTTCAAGGTCTTTCGAAAGGATCTTGTTAACAGGTTTCATGAAAGGGGTTATAAGATGGGTTATGTCCTAAGAGCCAGTAATTATGCTGCTACCCTCAATATGGAGGATCTACGTAAATATAAGGAGAAGCATCAGTCAGAGCACTGGCAATATCATACATTTCATGACTACATATGGTAGGAACATCAATACATTGATGGACAGTGTATGGAGACACTGGAATTACTATTGGCTGACAACACCTTATCACAATATCTTGGAGACACATGTCATTTTTTATTCAGTAAAGGCAAGAACCTAGGTTCACATTTGAGTCATTACAAATGGCCTCATAGGTCTGCCTTCACAGATAGCATTCAAACACTCTTAGGGGACAGATTGACTGAATGCATGCCCTGTGGTCACTGCAGCCACTGCAATAAGGTCACCAAGTCCAAACAATTCTCTAGTAGGAATTATGGTGTGGTTTTTAACAATGAATTATTTGCTAATTGTAGCAGTGACTGGCTGGTTTACTTGGCCTCATGCAGTTGCTCTGCATCTTATGTAGGACAGACATCCAGGCCACTTAGATTGCAGACCTCTGAACATCTAAGTGATATCTAACATAAAAGAACTAGCAATGCTCTGTATAAGCACACCACCAAACACCCCACAGGTTCATTCAACTTTAAGATTATTGACAGAATTTTGGGTAACAGATCAAACAAAGCAGGATGGCACTCTACTTTGGATATTAAAGAGAAAAAATGGATCATCAAACTGGGTGGACTTTTCCCACCCAGATTAAATGAATATTTATGAGGTAACCAATCATGGTATGTAATTAAGTTATACTATTGTATAAAATGAACAAATTAATGCTTTTGTTTTTAACACTAATGAAGGCTATGAAATTATTCTAGCCGAAACTGGTCTGTTCTTTTTTGTTCTTTTTCATGTAACTTAAATATATCTTCATATTTGTTACAGCATACAGTTGCTGGCTCATTATTTTTTTGAATTTTGTCTCTTGGAGCCGTGCATTTACCTATGTGCAGGGACCTTTATTGAAGTAACAGAAGAAAACAAACCAATAGATTTAGCAACATTGAACAATGAGTGTATGTAAACCAGTAATAGTGCTGTTTCAGAAGACAATGTTCCATATAAAATGACAAGTGCTCCTAATCTGTAATGTTATCTTACTAAAATTTTCATCCTGGCTGAACAGTTTCATCCTAGGTGAACATGACATTCTGCTAAAGGCATTTAGAACCCAGCACCAGTAAGGGTAACCAGCATCTAAAGGAGTATATGTGGGGGTCAGTGGTCCATGAACTTAGTACTGTGTTAGGCAGATAGGACAAAACTGCAATGTTGAAAGCCTGGGACCAACATAACAGGTTGGTCCAATACTAAGCCATGCTGCTTAGCTGAGCAAGGTTAGGCACTGTGGGAGGGGGGGCTAGCATTTCAAGTCTAGCTGATATGATGGAGGGCATAGCATCTCTGGATGCAGATGATGACACAAGTATTATATCCAGAGGAGTGAACACAGGAGTCAGGATATCCCAACCCATGAGTATCTCAGTGAGAGATGCAAGGAGTCAGGATGGCCCAAGCTGCATGTATGTCAGTAGGAAATGCAAAAGTTTATTACATTACTTAGAATGTTTATGAAGCAGCTGTGCACATGCATATTGTGCATAGGGCAGCAAATATTTCCAGTCAGTACCACAGGTTTTCCAGACAGAAAGGAATGACAGTAGAGGTATGAGTCTGAATTTGCATTAGCATAATTTGCATGAGCATCACAGGCCCTCACATGTGGCATGCACACCCACATTAACACTTGTTATGTTTTTTCTTGCACATTTATAGACCTGCCTGCTGTTACAGTGACAGATTTAGGGTTGAGGCAGTACAACAAGCTGAAGTCAACCACTGTACAGGGTCTGATGATAATGCCAAGGAACATATGAAGTCAAATCCAGACGATACAAATACATTTTGTTTCTCCATCCAGGGTGGTTCTTG
Source organism: Protopterus annectens (assembly GCF_019279795.1). Classification (NCBI taxonomy): domain Eukaryota; kingdom Metazoa; phylum Chordata; order Ceratodontiformes; family Protopteridae; genus Protopterus; species Protopterus annectens. The sequence goes on along the minus strand of NC_056727.1, from coordinate 1,028,148,855 downwards.
ACTCCATGTATTAGCTGAAGGTCCAGTCTCCTCCACAGCAAAGCTTGAAGGTGTACAGCATGAGTACTTACAACTTCCATCAGAGAGGAGTCCCCATGACTGTGACAGCAGCAGCTGAGAAGCCCATTGCATCGAACATAGGCTGTAAAGGAATGGATCTGCCTAACAAGTTTTTCCGGCCCCATCAAATACCACAGCTGACCCTTGATATAGGGTTCAGTAAGTAGGTGTACAGATCTATCATCCAGGCGCAGACTGCAGTTACAAAAGATCAGTTGACTGGAATGTTGTATGGTGATATCATAGAAGCCATGAATGTCTGTGACCCTCGCCCTTGGGGTGCTGGGGAAACAGATATGATAACCCACATTTACAAGCAGTGTATTAAAAAATGCAGGTTGAGGCATGTGATATAAGTAATGTGAAACACATTTGTCTCTGATATTTCACTGTTGCTTTACATGCCGTGGCATCCACTGGTATAGAAAGTCCATATATTCTACATGATCATACTTTTTGGATATATAAGTCAAGTAATGCCCGTATATTTTTATTATTTTTTTATTTGCTTTTGGTTTACTAGGATGGTCCAACTGGGCATGGAGATTCATTTTCAGTGGAGGCCTGGGAAGAAGATTTCTGTATGACATTTTACACAGTAACAAAAACAAAGAAATTAAAAAAAAAGTACTACATAGCCCGATATTGCACACTTAAAAATGCACTTACAGTGGAGTGTTTTAATATGGTATACATTACGAACAGTAGGTAGCAAAATATATACATTGTTTATACAGTAGTAAGTAAGATAAAGGGATTACAGTTACAAGACAGAACTTGGAGAGAGCAGGTTGTATCCAAAGTGAGATGTAAGGAGACATTAATAGGATAAAATGGAGTTGAGGAGAATCAGGTTAGCTGCACAGACATGAAGGTGAGTTATGCTGTAGAAGTAGTTAAAAAGTAGGTGGTGGAGGTTGGATGGAGACAGAGAAAGATTCTAGTGGTAAAGGTGAGATAAATTTAGTCAGGGTGGGAACATGAGCAGATCCAGGTTGAAATTAGGTGTTGTTTTGCATTGTGCTAAAGTTGAGTGCACTGCAGTCCTATTTTAGTGGGATGGGCATGACATCCTACTGTCTGTTGGCATAGGATAAGTGCAGAGAGTCTCTCTTGCTTTGTTGTGGGATTTGGAGGTGCTAAAAAGGCTTTTTTTTACATAAGTAGAAGCTTCGAGGTGGGGAGTACTGCTTGAGGAAGTTTTGTAAAGTGGGGCATTTATTTGGTTTGAGTATTATTTTGTGGGTGGTGAGTAGCTGTGTGTATGTGAGGTGATTAGGTAGTTTGAGCTGTAGTGCTATACAGTGGTAGGTGCAGTAACATGTGTTAAATGCATAGTTGGCTATTTTGTTATAGCAGTGCTTCTTGTTTACTTAGGTAGGTTAATATGGGTGAAGCATATAGAAGAGAGGAGAGAAGAAAGTATGTTACTAAGGTTTTTTCTGAAAGATTCTGTGTGATAAGGTTTGTTTCAGTAGAGAAAACCCAATTTTTCTGATTTTTGTGGTGGCATGGTTGATGGCATATAGAATTTTAGGTTATTGTCTATTATGATGCTCAACACTTTAGAATTTTATATGGTTTTTATGGTGGTGGTGTTTGATGAGGTAATGTTAAAGAATTTATTTGTTGGAAGAGATTCAGGTATAAAGAACATTATTATTTATTTATTTATTTATTTATTTTGGGCATTTAAGATTAAGTGATGATCTCTTAGCTATAATTCTATGGATGAGAAAGATTCTTGTGTCATTTGAATTAGTAGTAAGACACTTGGGGTCAAGCATCAGATGGCCGCATTGTTTGTGTATTGTAAAATGGAGTCAATTTTGCTGGATATATGCCAGTTGTTTGTGAATATATTGAATAGTACTGGGCATAGAATAGATCCGTGAGTCACATCTATAGTTACAGAAAGAAAGCTGGAAAGGTCATGATTCTATTTTATGGCCTGCTGTTTGTTAGAGAGATAGCTACAGAACCATGAAAGAAATGAGTGCGATTAGTAGTTGGTGACTTTTAATAAGTCCAAGAAAAAGGAGGCTGTTAGGTTGCCATTATGTCTGTCAGTCTTTACAGTTTCTGCAAAGCTAAACAAGGCTGCTGTCATGATGTAGTGGTGCCAAAAACTGTGTTCAATGGAGTAAAGTGAATTGCTGTTTGTGAGCTGGGTTAGGAGTTGGGAATGGACACATTTTTCTAATATTTTGGTCAGGGGTGGAAGAATTGCTATGGGTCAATAGTTGGAGATGTCTGTGCTAGATCTACTTTGTACAGTGGTATAATATGTGATACTTTTTTCCAGATAGATGGGACATACTTTTCAGTGATAGATCCATTTATTAATATTGAGATTGGGTATGTCAAGACATTGGTCGCTATACTGAGGTACTCAGGTGACTGTTTTCTGCAGCAGGTGCAGTGTTTTTTTCAGTTTTATGGGGTGTTCTTTTATAGAAGAGATTGGTATTGGCTGAAAGTAGAAAAGAGATGTGTTGTGAGTTTGGATGGTAGAGATAGTGAGGAAGGATGGTGGATTAGTTGCTAGTAAAGGGAGGACAGATTGTAATGTGTATTCAGCTATGTGGTTATGGAGTTGGTGTGGTTGTTAGCAGCTGGTGGCAAGGTGGTAGTTTGACCTGGATGTAGTAGGGATTTTATGGAATTGCTTGGGTTCTGGTGATATTTCTTTTGGACTGAGCGAAAGTGGTTGATTTTGTCAAGTCTGACATTTTGCTTATAGTGATTTCTAAGTTGTTTGAAGATTTGACATTTTGGAAGTTTCTCTCTTTATTCCAAAATTTTCAAGCTGTCTCTGTTTAGCATAAGCTGTCTGGTTTCCCTAGTGAGCCAATAAGCAGGGTTACATTTAGTTCTTTTTGTTCTGAGAAGAGCTAGCTCATTAAGTATGGTAAGGAATACATTATTGAAGTGGGAGACAACATTGTCTATTGGTATCTGCTTTAGAGTATTCCAGTTAGACTGGTAGAGAGAGAGAGAGAGTTAAAAAAGGAATCTTTTTTGAAAGAGGTGAGTGTACATACTTGTCTTAAGATTTTCTAGTGGCAAAAGTGGGGAAATGTTCACTGATGATGTCAGGGGACAGTAAGTAATGTTCAGGTTTGAGGGTGAAATGGTTAGGACCCAGTCGAGTAATGATTATGAGTTACTGAATTTGTAATTCTTGTAAGAGAAGTGATTATTTGAATGAAATTATATAGGGTGAAATTATATAGGGAAACAGGAAAGTTTGGATAACCAGAGTTAACAAATAGGTAATCTATACTGAAGGCTCCTAGTATAATGATTTCCTTATTTTTATTAGTGCAAAGCCAGTGAAGGGTTTCTTCTTCCTGGAGGAACATAAATGGCAGTGATGCAGATGATTTTGTGGCTATTACAGTGGAGGAGGGAAATAGTGGATTCTTCATCAGGAAAACTGGGTGACTGTGTGGATATCTGGTAACCTTCAGGGTGTTTTTATAAAGTATTGCAATGCCTCTGGCTCTTATTATATAGCTGGGAAAAGGATTTCTTCATGTTTGGCATATGATTTTAACCAGGTTTCAGTTGGAATTAGTATATCTGGGGTTTGCGAGGCAATGAATGTGCATAGCTATGGAAGTTTGCTATAGATAATTCTAAGGTTAATATGCCTTAACAGTAGGTTGTTGGTATGATTGATTGGAGGTTTATGTGTAGAGGTGGGGGGTATTAAGCTATTTGCAGTTTGATTGGTCTAAGGGAGTAGACTTGGGTTTGGGTGAATGTCCCCACAGAGGAAGAGTGTGGATAAAAGGTGCATGAAATTACATCATTTTTATATCAGTCTCTTTGTTCTAGCTTTAGTGTATGGAGTTGATATGACTCTGATATAGAGGCATTTTAAGAGGGACTTTAATGATATAGGGTATAGACTGGGTGATATTTTGTGGATAGAGAAGGCACTTGGTTGTGGACAAGGTGTATTGAGATAGGGGAGATAGAGTGATAGCAGCTAGTGGATTCTGATAGGTTGTGTCATAGGCAAGAATGCCTAGTATAAGTATGAGTAGTACATAAATGAGTAACACAATGTTTAAAGGAGTACTAAGGGTTTTCAGGAATAGATATTGCAGTCTGATTAGGAATTAGTTTAGTTGTAGTGGGTGGTAGATTTTGAACTCTGAGATCAGGTGATCTGCTTTTGATAGGATGAGGATTATGAGTCCATTGGAGGTGATGATAAAGTTAGCTGATTAGTTGGAGCCAAACAATGGAGTTTGGATGGTTTAAGTGTAATTGTTGTGGAGGTGGGTGGGAATTGGAGGTAGGGTACAGGAGCAGAGTGAGACCAAATGTAGCAAGAGTGAATAGAGCAAGCTGAACACATCTAAGTGGAACTGTAGCTGTTGAGGTGGTAAATCAATCTCAAAGCCTGTGAGATTTCAGGGAAGGACCATTAATATTATCTTTAAATTAGTGTGAGAACAGCAGAATAAAACGAAACACTGGAAATTGTTTATAATGACTGCAAAAATATATCTGATAGTCATCAATCTCAGGAGAGTACTACTGTAGTACTGCCAGATTTTATATGTTAATAGTAAAATAGAGGGGTAATGGAAGGCAGTGAAATGTAATAGAAACAGTGCTCTGCTGGAAGGTGACTGAAAGAGGGAAGGAAATATACCAAAGCAGGTATATTAAAGAAGTATGCAAGCTGTTTTACCTTTAACAATGGCAGACTGAAAATATGGTAGTTTTGCAATCTGCAGCAATTGCAGGGAGGATGAAAATAGTAGAAAAATCTCGTTAAGGTTGATAGTCTGACTTTATCAATGACAAGTAAGGGATAATGTGCTTCCTAAATGGACAGGGGCTGTCCTCTAGCACAATGCATTTACCACTGAAATTAATTTGGGCTAAGGAGGGCTATATATGTAGTTCAAGTCTATTATAGCATATTTAATTATATCTGCCAACATGGAAATGGTCCATCATCTGCTTGCCATCTAGTTGATATTACACAATGCACTATGTGTATCATTTTAGGTCACTGTTCCTCCTGCTATCTTATCAAGTTACCAGCTGAGAGGCAGTGTTGTTTATGAATAGTAAATGCTACAGAACAAGTGCTACTGCTGCAACAAGCATATTCCTACTTGAAACTGCATTTGCTTTTATACTAGCATACACTTGCTATGTACCTTCTTGTACCTTCTGACATTTATGGCTATAAATCATGTTTTTCATTCAGAAGAATACATTTGCATCTCAATTTTTCTTAAGTTAACTGTAAACCTTAATTTATAAGTCATTGTAAGGCCATTTACATGTATACCTTCTTGTAGAGTTTTTCTTTTTCCAGCATGTCTGCCCACTGTCAGTTCATGCACAATGCTGTCATGCATACTATACAACATGCTTATGAATCCAAAAGATTCTGTTGGACATTTATGGTAACAGTGTGTTTTCAAGGCAGTTCATGATATGTAAAATTATAACACCAAGATATTTTCATTTTGGGTAATCTCACATTGACCTTCTGTGATTTCAGTGAGATTTAGGCACAGGTGCAGTGAATTACTTGTTATTTTGGAAATAATATAGTCTTCATCTTAATGGCACTGAGTACTGTTATGTTTTCATTTAACTACTTGACAAGGGATAATTTTGTAAAATTAGAGAGAGCAGATTTGTTGATGATGCTTGTGTATTGCTTGGAGAAAGTATAAGAAAGTACTGCAGTTGGATCATCAGCATATTAAAATAGAGTTTATCCTGTATATTCATATATTTTTTTCTTTTAAATAAGGGGAAAAGCTCACAAAGGACAGTATGCAGTGGGGCATCATGGAAACACCATGTGGACAACTACCACTTTACTGCTGGATGAAGACATTCTTGCATCAGAGGTAATCTTGAAACCTATAGCAGGTTTTGCTATCTGTCTATTATCTTGTTTATTTAGTGTATTTAATATACGGCTGTGGCCATCAATGTGAAATACTTTAAATAGATTAGATAATAGATAGCAAAAATGATCTTGTCTATTTAAAATATGGTTATGGCCAGCAGTATCAAAAGCTTTGCTGAAATCAGAAAATGAGGTGTTTTAAAGATGGTAACGTTAACGAGGGCTGAGTTATTCCTAAGAAATGACTGACAATAAGCAGTGCTGTAAATAGGTAAGCATTTTATGCTGGGTAAGGTGGTAAGCAGATTTGCACAGCACATTCAAGAATTAAGAATATTTTTAGTTTTGCACTCAATTTATTATGAGTAGTAACCAACTGGATGTCCTTTTTAATTTACTATATTGTTAGAAAATAACTAAGTACTGTAACATAAACATGCACATTTGTTGCTAACTGAAGGGTTATTATGCTTATCATAAGAATTTTGCATACTTAAGTAGCTGATAAACAAACTGTTAGCCCTGAACATACTTGCCTGAACAACATATTCACAGTCAGTGCATTTAATAAATCTTGTTATCCAAGTTCACAATATCCTGCATAATGTTAGTTTGCTGAATGCATTATGCTGTTACTGCAGTCAACATTTAACTTGGAAAAATAGTCTAATTATGTTCATTAAGTATTATATTCTGACAGGGGCCATGGGTTGTTTTAGCTGTATGTAAAAACAAAAAATGCAATGCATTTCAAATTGACAGCTCCTCCTTTAGATATGCTGGGAACACAGACTAATAAGATAATTAGTTTTTACTGAGAAAACATACTGCTTGGAAAATGCAGTAGAAAATTTAATAAATAACACTTAGCCACATAATTATATATGTATTATAATGAAAGCCTTATACTGTAATTACCATGACTGACAACACTAAACAAACTGTTGTCACTAATGGGTGACTTACTTTTCATGTCACAGCTCTAAACATATACATCATATGTCATTTATTATGCTCTTCCAGTTTTACATTTACACTGGTTATGAAATCTACTAACAAAACAATGAACTCCAGTAAATTATTCATTATGGATTATTGTTTTGCTCCACTGTTTGATGATTCTTAAATGTAAGGCAATGCTACTACAACTAGTATTTTCCATTGTCATGTATTTGAAGCATTTATCAGTAACTATAAAACATCCTTTTTCTGCACAAGTTATCTTTAACCCTTAGAATTTTGACATCCAGTTTTCTTGACAGAGATTATGGAAAAATATTAGGATAAATGCAGCTGAAAGTACACTTTATTTAATTATTTTATTTCTTTATTTCACATTTTTTACCAGGATGATCCAACTAGGATAATATCTCATTTTCAGTCAAGGCCCAGGGAGAAAAGCTCCACATTTGCATAATATGGTTACAGTTAAATAAAGTTATTACAAAAGCCTAATGCAGAAAAATCACATATTAACTAAGTGAAAATTCAGGATCAGCACACACACTATGAACTTATATATATTGCAAATATTTGGACAGCAATAACAAGGTGAAAAAGAACATTGTCAACAGATAAATTATTCACAAGTTGCAGTTCATAAAGATGATATTAAACTCAATGAGTACACTCTTTGCAACAGAGATGACTAGATAATATAGTCTTGGCAAAAATATATTTGATCTTTGTCAAAGAAATAGATTTTACTAATTCCTTTTCCTTTGAACATAATCAAAGTATACTGGTGGTGGAAGCAGGGAGGGACTAGATCAGTCTGGGGGATAGTACTATATATCATAACATTATCTATGGTATGATCCTAGTCATTTTCATTAGTGGTAATATATAATTATCAGCCACGGGATGGGTAAGGCCTTCTATAACCAAATGGTTAGGTTATCTCAAGAACAAAAAGGGAACATGGCTAGGCCTAAAATGGCACACAAAGGCAGCTAGCCTAGTTCTTACCTATGAACCTATGCAAGCAAATTAAACACAAAAAAATACAATGTTTTATTCTAATGTAATGTATATTTTCTTGTATGTTGATGATAATATTTTCAAATATGAGGCATGCTACTATTCAATGAAAGGGACTGTGTATATGGTGATGAATTACTTGCATGTACCATCTTTCAGTTGTGAGAAATGATTTTTTATAACTGATTTTCTAATCCTACCAGCTGTTTATCATGCAATCTTGTATCAGGACAGCTTAAATGATTCTCCATTCTTGGTATTTCCCCAGTGAGAATAAGTGCAGACTGCAGTGGATCATACAGACAGCGATGGAAGTTATTCTGCTCTCACTGGGATTCCACCAGTAAGGGTGTTTTTATTTTTTAGCATTTACTTCATGCCTGGTAGCTGCTGAGTGCACTTATCTCTCTTCATAGACACCCTGTATCTTCCCCTATGTGCATACGTGCTCCACTCTCACACACACACGCACACACGTGCACACACACTGATTACTCTCACTGGCTTGGGATCATCAAGCACACCTCTCACATTTTTCTAGGCACTGGTAACAGGTAAGGCTCCACTAGGATGTGAGGAGTTTGGCTTGAATAGGATTAACCCCCCCCCCCCGGATGGCCCCCTCAGTTAACACTACTTATTGCCATTCTTCCACAACCAGAAATACTAGAACCTATGCTACTATTTGACCTTGGGTCATCAAGGTCATAGTAAGGTCCTTATCCTTCTATGCCACAGAGCTGTGACATGTACATTTTAAGTAAAGATGGATAGCTAATGTCATTGTTGCTGCACTTTACTTTTGCATAGTATATTCTCCTTTGTTCTTCAACAATTTTGTGGTTAATTAATGTCATGCTATCACAGATAAATTTGGAGAATCCATAAGTGAAACTAATCAGCTTTTATTTATGTCTATAACTCAGATTTATGTCATGAGTCTAAGACTGATGGTGATTCCAAAGGGGGAGGAAGACATTTTCAAGTCAGTTGCATTAAAGGATGAGGGAGAGTCAGGTAGCTGTCCTCAAAGCAGAGTACCACATTAGACAGAAATGAAAGAAGCATAACTTTAGTCACTGGAAAGAGGATACTATTTAAAGTAAGACATTAAGAATCCTGATCATGAGAAAGTAAACACATAATCTAGTGTTAACATGAAGGGATTGAAAACAGGAAACTTACTATACTGAATTATCCACTCCTTTGTTGTAAAGATCTTTCCTTGAAATTCCAAACTACGTTTATTTTCTGAACAACTTGAGTTCAGCATATTATAACTGACATTGTAATAAGTGCAAAATGTAGACAAGTAGCTGCAGTGCATCACATTGTTAAAATAAAACCTACATAAGGAAATATATCCATATTAAATGGAATCATCATGGATCCCCACCACAAAAGCATCACAGTAAATTCACAAAAACCCACCCAAAAAGTAAACTAAACCCAACCACTACAATCTTATAAACATAAACTCAGCAACCACCTTTATTTCCATACATAAAATACAATGTAACACAATATGACATTATTATTAACCATCATTCGCCCTTTTACATATATATAATCTAGAGAGAGAAAGACAGACAGCTATATACTATGTACATATATATATATATATATATATATATATATATATATATATATATATATATAATATATTTATATTTATATCACTAAGAACAGTGCAATATTTTTTGTAATTATTTTTGTCATTACTCTAAGATGTATATAAGCTACTCTTTGTAAACTACATATACTTGAATGTTAGTGCTTGTGATTTTCTTTGTACAACTAGAAATATTTTATTGTGTCATATAATATTACTTTAGATATGTATCTGTTATGTCTTAATGTGGAGCTTTTCTGCCTGAACCTATGCTGAAAATGGACTCTGTGTCCAGGCGGACCCATTGGGTCTACCTTTGTTCATCGAAAGTACACCTTACTGAAACTTAAAAACCCGACGTCAGTTAAGCGAAAGTGCAGTTTAAAGAAAACACACTTTTGCGACACACACATCACTGACTTACAATGCATAGAAAATATACACACCTCACACACCCGCTACTTATGTATACTAACTACAAGATCACACTACAGTAGGGAAAAAGGGTAAATTTCCTTATCCGCAATATACCGCAATCTTCATCAACAAGCCCCAACTGCTATGCACGTTCCACTCCCCTTACAAATGTAACTAAAAAAACACCACACCTCTCCTGTTGCATGATCCCAGAACCACCAACCATTATTCGATAATGAGTATTTAGCAAAAGTGCATTTTCTTTAAACTGCACTTTCACTTAACTGCCATCAGGTTTTTAAGTTTGGATAAGGTGTACTTTTGATGAACAAAAGTATTCCCATATATATATATATATATATATATTAATGTGAGGGCTCAGAAGTATAATATAATAAAGATTTGTTTTCAGGATAGTTATTACCAGAAAAAGAACCACATAGATTGAGTTTCATTTTTACTAAATGACGATTTCACAGTGCAATACTTTCTATGGAATTTATTTGCATATGGAAATACATCCATATATCTAGAAACCTGTATATTTATTACAAGTATGGAATATTTTGCAGTGAATTTGCCAAAGCACACCAGCGTTCAAGCTGTGATTTGTGGAAAAAAAGAGAAAATAAATATTTGTTTTACATATATATGTACGTATGCATGTATGTGTGTGTGTGTGTGTGTGTGTGTGTGTGTGTGTGTGATTTGTACAGATAGATAGATATATACATGCATACATATTTATATGTCTCTATGCCATTTAATTGATTTATCATTTGAGTGAATCAGATACCACTTGACATAGTAAACTGAAATCTCATTTGACTGAATCACAGTTGATAGAAAACATTCAACACGAGTATACCATTAAAAAAATGCATCACTGTTGTAGAGAATTCCACTGTTGCAATACTGTAAAGAAAATAAAAGTAAAGAACACCGCACATCCACTGAATTAGTGCTAGAGCAGCAAATCTGTGGTTACACACATCCACTGAATTAGTGCTAGAGCAGCAAATCTGTGGTTACACACATCACTGAATTAGTGCTAGAGCAGCAAATCTGTGGTTACACACATCCACTGAATTAGTGCTAGAGCAGCAAATCTGTAGTTACACACATCACTGAATTAGTGCTAGAGCAGAAAATCTGTGGCTACACACATCCACTGAATTAGTGCTAGAGCAGCAAATCTATGGTTACAATATGACCGTGGCAATTGCCAATCCAAACATAGACTTCAAAGCTCACTTCTCTAATAACTCCTATGATCAGACATGACCTATCACATACTTTCTATGAACTTCTGTAATTTTCTGTCAATTGTGACTCAGTCAAATGAATTTTCAGTCAAATGACTTTGACTATTTGTGGTTCAGTCAAATGACATAGACCCATATATGTGTGTGTATGTGTGTGTGTGTGTGTGTGTGTGTGTGTGTGTGTGTGTGTGTGTGTGTGTGTGTGTGTGTGTGTATATATATATGTATGTGTATGTGTAAAGCTCTATGTAGCTATACCTATATCTATATAAACTACCTTATGGAATTCTCGTAACAATGTTGAGTCCACACAATCTTTCCAGGACATAGGCTGTCTTAAAACATAAGTCTAAGTCTGTAGACCATTTCCAGGCCCAGTCTCGAGCTCTGTAAGCAATCTTTTCCACATGTTAAGATTCACAGATCATGTTTCTCTCAGTCCATGCTTCAAGGTCTTTCTTCTGGTGATCCTCCTAATGATTACGTAAATTCTTATTCAGTGCTATCAGGTAACTTCCTTATGTAATGCCTTGATTGCAATTAAACTGCAGTTGCCCATCTTTATACTGTGAGAATTTTCTCATACTTCAAGCTGCAATATATATCGTATGTACATTTTTAAGGGCACATAAAAATTCTTCATTGCAAATGTGTGTGTGTGTCAGCTTCCATGTTCTCAGAACAAACCCAGGGGGCTGAAATTATAGCAATGAGCTTTCTGCCATGCATTACCCGTCAGAATGTCTGTTGTCTAGGTCAGCTGTATACTGAATGGACTGAAGGGATAGTGCCCACTGGCCCAAGTTTACTTTGCCATTAGTTAGCTTAGTTAACCATTGCAAAGGGGATGACATTTCATCAAACTGAAGTGCCTGCACAACAAATATCATTTTAAGGAAGACAAAGCCCATAAACTGTAATCAGACTCTGTCAATAGTTGAATATTTCCTTTCTGAATTTCTCAGTTTCCTGCTGGTATAGCACAATTTTTTTTCTTACCTTGAACATCTTAGATTAGCATGTTCCCAACCTTACATCTGAAACATTGGTATGGAAGGTAAACTCTTCAGTAAAATCAGCAGTTATTATCACAGGTTCACAATACAGGATCCTTTTGGTCTATTTAATGTTTTAATTTCTTCAAACACCATTGCACATTGAGAGGAGCTTTCCTTTTTTGGGCGGCCAGTGAAAGAATAGGGCATAATCTCAAAATTAGGTACAAACTTCCTGTAATACCAGACTAGTCCAAAACAAGCTTTAATTTGTTTCTCAGTTGATGCTATGGACCAGTTTTGATGCTTGTATTTTTTTCTAGTTGTGGACCTACCACCTCACTTTCTAAAACGTACCCTAAGTATTTGCCTTCCACCATACCCAATTTACTTTTCTTAACATATACACTAAAGCCTGCCTGTCTTATGGATCCTACCACAGTCTGCACTTTAAGTGAGATTCCATGGCTAATGAACAAATAACCACTCCATGCAGGCATGCAGCTGCATATTGTAGGTGCAGCTTCAGTATCATATCCATCAGTCTCTGAATGGTGGCTGGAGCTGCAGATATGTGATTTGGTAATCATACCTCTCAATTGCCAAAATCTCACAGAATGTCCAGATTTATGTTCATATTTTTGGTTGGTTCCTTGTAAAATTTGTGGTTTTATGCCAAATCATTGATGACTGAAGCCATTAAATAAGAACAAATATTTGCATTTCCGACGTCATATCCCTCAAAAAATAAATGATAATGCAAAACTTGCTATTCTACCATTTTTTTAAATGTTTAATAAATACAAGAATGGTTAAAAATGGCTAAAATGTCTGTAACAACATTTAAAATTTGTCCTTGAGTTTTGGCTTTTGTCCAGAATTCTTGTGCTAAGAGGTAAGATTTTATCACTTGTACTGAAATAAAGCATCAGGGATTACAGACACAGCTTTTTTTTTTTAGAAGAAGCAAGCAAGTGGTATCTGCTGATATCCCTTTTTCAGGTCTTCTTTTAGATTTATCGACTTCATGCCTTGGCTTCAGCATATGAATGTGATAAATTTTATCTGTCTTTCTCTTTTTGTTTCTTGGCTGTTTAACCTTAACAGTTGACTGCATATCTTCTTTCATTAACCTTACACATGTCCCCTGCTATTTATCCAGTAATGTGTTTTCTATGTGCATGTTGGGGGAGGGCACTCACCCTAGTTCCTAACCTCCTGGATAAAATTCTGTAAACCAGACATTCTTATTATAAACTTGTTGCTGCATTCCCTGGCTCTCTGCCAGGATTCCAGTACTGTAGACATTAGCAGCTTTAATTTGTCTTGCACACAGACATAGTGTTCTGTTGCACTTTTACAAGGTATCTTTTCATCTTTCATAGTTTATTTCACAACACCAAATAGCCTTCCTTGATGGCTACAATGCAGAAGTTCAAGCAGGTAAACACAGGTGAAGCTTAGGGTAACTGATTGCAAATAGGACAGGATAACAACTGGTCCTAGTTTTTATGATCTGCATCCACAACTTTAAGAATGGATTTAAGTGCTATATTAAACCTTTGTAATAATTCATCAGTCTGCAGGTGGTACACTGATTTCTTGAACTCTGACTTTAAATCATTGACTTAGGGTGCAGTGCCATTATAATAAATTTAACAAAATGATGTGATACCATGACCCCGTGTACAAAAAAGAAAAAAGAGGCTTGGCACTGATGTCTATAGATTAGAAAGCATCTATTTAGGCATACTTATAGTAGAAAATAACAGTGCCCCCTCCCTATCAACAGTCTTAGCTTTAACTTTGCATAATGGCATTGCTTCTGAAAAATCCGGTAGCATAGTCTGCATTGATTAGGATGTGATGATACTCATTGCTAGATTTATTAATAGCCAAACAATGCCTTTAGCAATATGTCAAAAGAATTCTTCATGAGACTTTTATATCCAGGATGAAGTGCATTTTTCTGAAAGTCTGGACAAAAAGCACAGCTTTTATCTATGTCTTTTATTATACTTGGTCACTAGCCCATGGGTATTCCCCTTGCCTCAGTTTTGTCTATTTCAGGTTGATCTCCTAGCACCTGACTATGGGCTAGCTTTATTCCTAGTGTCCTATAATGTTGTAGCCGTACTTACCTTTTTCCTTTGTTTCATTGCATATAGTCTCTCTTCTACTGCTTAAAGCATCCACTTCTCATTGCGGATTTGTATGTGGTTTATCTGTAAGTTAGTTTATTCGTGTTTACCACCTTCAGTACCTAGCTTAGAGGAGAAACTTGTACCTTCTTCCCTTAAAATAATGAGACTGCAAATTCTTGTATACCTTCTCCTTCAGAGGTAGTTCGAGACAACAATCACCTTTTGCTTTTTTTCGTCTACTAAGCAGAGGCCTCTTGAGTGCATATATGTTACTCTCCCTTTGCTTTAGACGACTGCAGCCACACTTTCACTTTCTTTTCCATCCCTATGTTGTCTACGAACTACAAGGGATATAGCAGTGCAAATATTTATTTGAATTATCATTTGGATTTGGTTACTAGGAAGTTCTGACTGGGTCATGCAAGACCCCATTTCAGTGGAGGCACATGGAGAAAAATCCAAAAACATATTCAGTGAGAGAAAAATATACACCGCGATTACAGCAGACCATTTATGAGCACAGACAATATTTTAAATACAGCAATTACAGTTTTAAAATAGTCTAGGCATCTAGGTGAACATGACAAGCAGCAGTTATGAAAAAGGCAAAGTAATACAAAGGGAGATTGCAATACAGAAAGCAAGTAGAGTATACAAGTTGTAGAAGAGTGAGAAACAGGAGTACAAGAAGAAAAAGAGATCAAGGGCTAAATGGTGACAAAGAGCCATATTAAAATGTGTCAACGTTTATAGGCTTGAGTGTAAAAGAGGGTGAAGTGGGATTGCATTTTTAATCTATATGAACAAGGCCAGAGAAAAGAAAATGATAATGATTGACATCAACATTTATGGAGCAAATTTATGGAGTTATTGATTAGAGGAGAAACTTTAATATTTGAAATAATTACATAATAGCAACAACTGATTATCCAAGAGAGAAAGAACAGGAACAGATTTTAGAGGTAAGGAGAGATGTGGAGATATTTCTTGAAACTGTTTTGAGTTTGAATTTGTCTAAGACAGATGGTAACTGGTTCCTGACATTAGCCACGTGGCGTGAATACAAGGCTTCACCAGGTGCATTTGATGCCTTGAAATGGAAAGCAAGGTATTTGTCTTTAGAGTGGAATTCTCTTGTTGGACAGTCCATTACAACAGTAAAATTAGGGAAGAACATTTGGATGGTTGGTGGAGAATATAGTGGAATATCATCAGATGGGTATATTGAAGATAGCTGTGAAATATCACCCTGCAGTTTTTATGTAAAACAATGCAGAGGTGAGGGTGAGTTCTATTAGGGAGTCAGAGGGCAAATGTTGCTTTGCTACTGAGATATATAAAGGTTAGCAGAGGTTGGGGCAGTATAGTGAAGAGTGATAGAAGGTGAACATTGGATGTACCCCTACAGGCTTGTTTTGAGCAATAAGTTTTGATTCTGTGTAAGGCACCCAGTCTTTGATGTTTAGCCCTTGATCTCCTTTTCTTATTATTTTTTATAACGGTTTTGAACTACTTACTATGTACTGTCCTGTAGCAGAAAGGGAAAGAGTCTGTTTCAATTCTATGTAAGTCTAAAAAACAAAATGAAAGTGGACGGTATTCTTAGATATTGCAGATCTCAGTGGTGAGATCTTGCTGGCTTTTAGCTACAGATCTTCAACAGAATCCAAGGTATTCACATTTATCACTAAAGAGATGACAACTGTATAGAGCAGACTCTATTGAAGATCTGTAACTCAAAATCAGTAAGATCTAACCATTTATTGATTGCCTAAGAATGAAGCTCTCTAGAAGAATCAAACATGCAACCCTGCTTGTTTAGAAAAAAGTTTTTACACTTCTTCAAGTTGCCATCGTCCAGGCAGATAGATTTTAGCATCAATGACTTCCAATGTTCAGAACTGTGAGCTATTTTGACAGTGCTAAATATTAGGCTTCATATGAGAAAAATCCTTTGGTATCTTAGATATTTTGATTCAGAATAAAACTTGGTTTAAGACATCTATACCATTACATCCTTCTCTAATCTATTTTTTAAAAAAAATCTCATACCGTTACAAATTCTGTCCAATCTTTCATGCCATTTACATTCTATTCTAAGGATTTGTTTTTATCATCCACTTTTCCTCAAGATTTTTAACAGATCTTTCAGACCTTGACTGGTGTATATTTCAAAAAATCAAAAGGCACAAGGTTCTTTTTGCTATTAAATATACATAGCAACATAAAGAATGCATTTAGCATTGAAGCCCTTTCACTCTTTCCAAAAACTCAATGTTCATCAAGTGACAGACGATAAATCTACACTGTCGTGATAGAGGAACAGTAAGGGTCACACTCTTCTTTAAATTGGGTTATTTATTTATTTAACATTTGTTAATCGGGAAAGTCTGACTTGGAACAAAGCCAATTTTCAGCAGAGGCCAAGGGAGAAATGTTCCAGATGCAAGTCTTTGTGATGTGGGACGAAACTGGACCACCCACACAAATGCAGGGTGGACATACAGACTCCATACAGAAAGCACTCCAGCCAAGAATTGAACTGAAGAACCTCTTGCTGTGAGGCAACAACGCTACCACTGCACCGTCCACTATTTAGCAGTGACATTTCAGATTTACATTATCCCTTAGTTTATTAAACTAAGCTGTCTTTATTTCCTGTCATCAGAATGTCAGCAGACAGATTTTGATGATGCTGTGATGAAAGGAGATACTGCCAGCATGGCTACCTGGAATTTTGTAAATAATTATATGTCACTGGTGAATATCGAAATGATTAATACAAGAAGCTTGTGTTACAGATGTATTAGAACTGCATGCCACGTGTATATCAAACTGTTTATTCAAATGTTTCTGTTGAAAAGGTATTTAAAAAGTGCTGTGTTTAAAATGTAGCCACAGTGTGCCCTACAGGAAGATAACAGAAATGCACCTGCACTATTGCAACTGTTTAAATGTATATGCTTACAGAGGAAACTGGAAGGTTAACCTCAGTCCAGCAAACTTTAGAAAAATATATGAAATTAAATTACTTTATAAGTGATGCAATAAAGGGTGGCAACAATAGTGCAGCGGTTAGTGTTGCCGCCTCACAGCAAAAGGTTCTCCAGTTCAATCCTCAGCTGGGGTGCCTTCTGTGTGGAGTCTGCATGTCCTTCCTGTGGTCGCGTGGGTTTCCTCTGGGTGCTCTGGTTTCCTCCCAAAGACATGCTGTAGGTTGATTGGACACTCTAAATTGGCCCTAGGTTTGAGTTTGTGCATGTGTGTGCCTTCTGTGGAAGGTTGGATGCTGGGCTGGTAACTCGACACTGCAAAACTCCACTGCCAATCATGAGTGTACAAGGTGACCCGCTGTGGCGACCCCTAACTGGGAAAAGCCAAAAGAAGATAAGCTATGCAATAAAGAGGCTATCTTTCTAGTTTTCAATGCAGCTAGAGACACAAGGTCTGTTCTAGAAAGCTTGTTGTATTGTCCTTGAAGTGATCTAATTTCTGCTTTTGAAACATGAAAGAATGCAATTGCTTTATGACTTTCAGCATCTGCCTAAAGTTCTGAGCAAAAGCCCCTTGTCTGCATATTTTTACAGGTAGATGCTAAATGCAAGTACATTAGTGCCTGTCTCACGTTTTGGCTCCGTGGCTTGATTTATTTCCACTATTTACTAGTCTGTTTAAGAGCCAGGATAACACTGGCAGGATGAAGGGGATACTTCCACTGAGTGAGATACTAAGTGCAGCAGTAGAGCCTCATATTACTTATATTCTTCCCACTGTATGGGCACTCTCTCTACACCCCATGTCAAGCACATATTTCTCAAAGTCAAAGTCAAAGTAAACTTTATTGTCATACAGATCAACACAGAGGAAAAAGTGTGTGTCACTGCACGAAATTTCGATACTCGGGCTTGTTCCATAAGAATTAAAGTTTACAGAAGGAAGACTAATAATAATTTAAAAATACTGAAATAGAAATCAAAAATAAGATACTAAAAATAAACACAGTAAAGTATAAAGTGTAAAGTGAACTATGTAGATAACAATGACATATTGCACATAAATAATGTTTGTTTACCCATTTAGCAGGTTAGGCTATGGGTTTGTTGTTCAGCAGTCTGATAGCACGTGGGTAGAAGCTGTTATGGAATCTGGATGTCCTGCATCTAATGCTTCTGTAGCGCTTCCTTGTTGGCTGGAGTTTGAGCAGTCCATAGGCCGGATGATGTATATCCCTCAGTAGTTTTTGGACTCTGCCATAGCATCTGTTTGAATATATGTCCTGTAGGGACTGAAGATTGCAGCCAATTATTTTTGTGGCTTGTTTAATAGTCTTATCCAGTGCCTTCTGATCAGCTTGAGAGCAATTTCCATACCAGACAATGATGTTGTTTGTCAGTATACTCTCAACTGTGGCTCTGTAGAAGGTAAGTAGGACCTGTGGGGGGAGGTTAGCTCTACGTAGTCTCTTAAGGAAGTGGAGACATTGTCAGGCTCTCTTTATAAGGTAGGAAGTGTTTGTGGCCCAACTGAGGTCTTGCGAGATATGTATCCCTAGGAAATTGGTGCTATTAACTCTCTCCACTGTGGCTCCATTGATGACGATAGGGGTGTGTGGCTTATTTACCTTCCTAAAACTGATGATGATTTCCTTGGTTTTCCCAACATTTAGTGCTAAGTTGTTGTCAGTACACCAATGAATGAGTTGGGTCACCTCCTCCCTGTAGGCTCCCTCATCTTCCTTCTTGATAAGGCCGATTACTGTGGTGTCATCTGCAAATTTGATGATTCTGTCTGAATGATGCTTAGATGTGCAGTCATGTGTTAGAATTGTGAAAAGAAGTGGACTGAGTGCACAACCTTGTGGGACCCCGGTGTTTAGGGTGATGCTGTTTGAGTGATGTTTTCCAGCTCAAACTATTTGTGGCCTTTCAGTCAGGAAGTCGAGGATCCAATTGCATATTTTGTTTTCTATGCCTAGATTGCTCAGCTTAGGCAGCAGTTGTTGTGGAATTACTGTATTGAAGACAGAGCTGAAGTCTATGAACAGCATGTGTACATAACAGTCCTTATTTTCCAGGTTGTCCAAGGTGTGATGAAGTGTTAAGGCTATGGCATCCACAGTAGAACGATTTGGCCTGTATGCAAATTGAAAAGGATCAAATGTAGCAGGTAGGCAGGATGTTATGTGATCCTTGACCATTTTTTCGAAACACTTCATCACTAATGAGGTAAGTGCAATTGGCCGATAATCATTTAATGATACTGGAGATGGTTTATTGGGCAGAGGGATAATGTCGGTGGTCTTGAAGCATTTGGGCACTTTTTCCTAGCTGGGAGATGTATTGAAGTATCAGGAACATCATACTCAAGTTATGATGTTTAATTCTCCTTTATGCTAATGATAAAAACTGATACATGCATGTTGATATTTTTATTTCCTCTGATGCTGGTACAGAAATGCTTATGGTATTATATGGCATATTTATTCCATTCCCACTCATTTCTAGCTGACACTTGCTGCTAGGAACAAATTCAGCCAACTTCTGTACATTGAAATGCTTTATTGTAGGTCTTTTTCTACCTCTGGAATAGCAAATGAGAGCAAGAGTCTCCTTTTTATTCAAACATTGACAGAATGGTCTGCTTCACTTAAAGAGGCATCATCGTCCTCAAATTCCATGGCAAACCTACAGCAGATCGCTGGACAGGAGACTATGTCCATTATGTCCATTGTAAAGTCTCTTCTTCAGAAGCATCATGGACAAGAACGATGAAACAGTCATTGTTCTTGAAAGGATATTGGAAGAGTCATGGATTTTACAGGCATAATTTAAATGCATTTATTGTACCTGGATAATGCATGTGAAAATGTATGCACAGATGTCTTTAGGGAGGCAGTACAACAGTGTAGAGCTGCTGCTGTAAACCATTCGGTCCCTGTATTTATTCACATTGATTTGTTGACTCCTGGAGGCAATAACTCAAATGCATGCAAAGTGTGTGAGGGATTAGCCTTTCATACAGGATGTAGCCTCTCTCCCCTTCTTTTTATGATGCTTACAGGCAGGATATGAAGACACAGACAGTTTCTGGAAAATATGATGTTTATGTGCATAGTTGTTGCTAACGGGGAATTTTGTTCTTTTGACATCAAATGACTGTGATATCTGTCTTACACTAGAGTAAGTCTTGACTTGGTGTAAGTAGGTGAGATGAAAATCAGTGATGGTAAACAGCACTCTGTATTTGAAATGACAAACAGATATACACACATTGCAACAAAGTACTGGAGTGCAGCATGCAGCCAATGCAGAACATAGCGACTGTGCAACATTATTATGTATGAAATTATTATGTATAAATATTGAATACTGTGGGACATTCTCTGCATTAGAATGCAAAGGAATCAATATTACTATGCATAGTTTGTAAAGATAATGGTACATTGCATTGGGGGACTAAATTAAATAATTATTAATCAATGAAACACACAAGAAGTGCGCATTTGTCATTAAATCTATGTAGATTTGGGGCAAGCAGTTTTTATAGATAAGTTTGCAAGTATTACAGGTTTTCACAAGTCTGAAATCATGCGCCACTCAATCAATAATGCCACATTTTGTAAAGAAAAGCTTGTTTTGGAAATGAAAGCCTAAGAAGGGCAAAAAGAGACATCCTTTCATTGAGGAGATTTAATATTGCTTATAGCCTTGTGAATTAATACTGAGTGCCATTTACTCCTGACAAATGCTTCATCTATAATCAGAATCTCTGAACAATCAATTAATTTTGAAATAGAGTAATTAAATTACAAGGAAACTTAAACATTGTTTGCAATATACTGGACTGCCTCCAAGCAAGAACAATTTAATTGTGCTGTATTAGCAATTGACTTGCACTGGTAAGGCATTGACATTGCTTTGTAAGCCGAAACATTAGCATAGTACAAAATGATCCCAGTTTAAAATTGGCCATGCTGCCGCCTAATTTTTCTTAACTGCGGCTCATTTATCATGCAGTTATGGTACTTGACAACTAAGCATGGGTTGAGCATCCTTAGTACTTCATGTCTTTTTGTTACGCAGACGCTATTTTTTTACCTTCCAAGTACATAATGGGAAATTTAAAAAGCATCACATTTTGTGTCATTGTGAGAGCACCCCACACCTGTCAACAGCTGTAATTACAATAATTGTTCTATATATGGGATATTCAGGTGGGTGAACAGAACCTTCTTAAAGACTGTTTTAATGAGAAGAACATATGGCTGGGAATAAGGTGTAAATTATCCCATGGGTCTGGATGACTGACAAACAGAGGTGAATGCATAATGTTGCATTTTTCTGAAAAATAAATGAATGACATCCTCATACACTATAAAATGTGGAAAATGATTTGTATTTTTTTTCTCAAAATTTTATTGGAACATGTTGCTTCACCGATGTATAGTTAGATTGTTATTAGGCAGAGTCTGTTTGCAGTTTAATGCATTTGAAAGAAAAGCTAGCAAATGGCACAAACATTTATTACATTAAAGAAACAATACTACCTTTTTTTTTTACAGGATACATAAAACCTGTCAGCATCGCTTTGTGTTACAGCAGTTTGGGATTGCTATTTTTAAAACTTAAAATCATGGGTACGTATGAAATAACATAAGGTGTGGAATGTACTGTGGATATAATGATAAATCAACTGCTTTATTAAGTTAATGATCCATCTATATGGCAAGTGCATCTATTTTGTCACAAACTTTTAATTTATGGTAGTACACATACAATGTTATGGTAGTTGTCATCTAAAATGAGAACACCTATCATACAAATGCGGGTGGATATATTTGCACAAGCATTCTACAGATGGCAAACCAGAATGGATGCATAATCTTCACTTTTTCTCTCTGTCTGTTAATGCTGTTGATACCTTTCCATTGCAATTGCCAACATTTTCCTAAGGTTACTTCTTAAGTATTTCATTAATTTCTGATTTCTCAGCTATTTAATCATTTGCATGCCAGTCTTAGTGCCTTTTGGAGTAGGTATTTTAATGTTCACCTGGTACTTTTTTGGTACATCGCCCTATATAGCCTTCTGTTGGTGCCGGCACAATAAATATCCATTGCTATGTATATTTGTTCCTTGGGCACAGTGAAAAAATGGAGTTCTTCTGTACAGCTTATTTTCTCAATTGACCATCTAGTTGTCTTTTAATCTTATATTACCAACTCTCACTAAATTGTAGGGATAAACACAGCAGTCAGTATTTTTTGTTTTACAAATATACTGCACATATATTTCAATAAATCCTCATAACTGTCTTCTCTTCTTATTTTCATTCTCCACAGTATTAGCCTGAGATGTTCCATAATTTTACAAACTATTAGGTTTTATCCTTATTGCAATGCACACTGTAACCCTCTTAGAATCTATATTGCTACCTTCCTTCTCCATTTCAGATGATCCTGCATGTTTAACTTCCTTACCTCATTGGTTAACTTTCTTCCCTGCGCCAATAATCCTGCTTCCACTTTCCCTGGTCCTTCTTAGATGCACATATTTATAAATGATATTTCAATGCAAGTTTAATTTCATTTTCTTTTAAGCTTGCCTCTGTAATACCATGATTTCATTTTCTTTTAAGCTTGCCTCTGTAATACCACTCTCTAATTTTCCCTCAATCAACATATGATAAAAAATCATATATAATCAGTTGCTGGATCACATAAACAGATGGGATACTATCTCATATGGAGCATGACTTTAGCAATGGTTCCATTGCAATCATTTCCATTTGCAATGAGACAGTTTCTACTCTGAATAATAAAAAAAGGTCTACTAAATGGATTCATCTTCAAGGATAGCATGTGAGCATTTGAATCAATCAGCCATTGAATACTTCTCTGTAAGATTACTCAACTGGGCATCAAGGCATGAAACCCTGATGATGACCCAAATGAGCCAAGATCTGTTAGCAGCTTGGACATTGGAATACCTAGGTAGAGGATGATGGAGCTGAGTGGAAGATGTTGGTGTGTCCATCCTGGGAGAAGACAGATACTTCCAGCCTGAGCAATGTTAGTACCTACTAGAGAAGAGCTGTACACTTATAGGAATGTGAGATTGTGTCAGACTAGCTGTGTGCAAACAGTAGTCTTCATGCAGGCATGTGCAGGAATACACATGCCCACAGAGCAGGACATTGCAAAGCCTCATGTATGCAGACCTATACTTCAGCGAGTAAGAGAGGGTTTAAGGCCAGACTATCAACATTCTTGTTGCCTATCTAGATGATGGCTTTTCAAAAGTGGCTTTAACCTGGCATGGGAATGAATGCATAAATCATTTACAGGAGGGTGCTTTATATATATATAAATATATATATATATATATATATATATATAGAGAGAGAGAGAGAGAGATGGAGAGAAAGAGAGAGAGCAGAATAACAGCAAGCATTTTAGCTTGACAAAACTGAGGAAAAAGTTATTTAGTCCTTCAGATGCCCTGCACCCCTTGACCAGGTGCATACCAACATATCATAAAAAATATGCCACAACTTGTAGAATTCTGCTGGCTTTCCTGTATAAGAAAGATAAACCTAATTCAAATAGGTTACAGTTCTTTCCTTGGTAAAATAGGCATTTGTTCCCCATTTTCAAACTGCCTTGTCCTTCAACTCAAAGTTCCTTCTGGTCCACCCAGAATTCTCCTAAGATGAGAAGCAAATTAATTAACTCAATTAGAGAGAAGTAATCTTATGATAGAGGCTGAAACAAATGTCACTTATTAGCTTCAGTATACGTTTTCTTGCTGAAGGCTCTATTTCTGTTTTTTATCATGCTTCTCCTACTATATATCCATATATTGTATTTATTTATTTTACATTTGTTGACCAGGCTACTCTAACTGGATATATGTCCATTTTCAGTAGAGGCCCGGGGAGATAAGCTCCAAGACAGAACAATGAAAACAGCAACATAACAAATAAGCCACAGTAAACAAGAATCATATTTACAATGCATATTACAGGTTAACACAGAAAATTCAGTGAGGACAAACAGCTTAGCGGTACAGAATGCAGGCATAATATAGCATATGGGTACAATATATAATATTCTAGAGGGAGATAGTAATTGTGGTTAATAAGGAAGGAAAAACAGTTTATGAGTAGAAAGGGTAGGTAGAGTCAAGTTTGAAGAGACACATGACTAGTCAGGTTTAGTACAGGGGCATAGCCAGTGTGTTCTGAGGAACAGTTTCAATTTGTTTTTGAAGAGCGATAGTGAGGGAACTGAGGAAAATTCACTGGGGAGAAGATTCCAGGCTTTTCCAACAGTATTAGAGAAGAGAGAGTTGCCAGCCTTGTTCGGTTTAGAGGTATGTACTAGAAGTTTGTGAGATGACCTTAAGGACTTCAGGTTTTTATAGGGGGTGATGAGGGTGGATAGAATAGGAATATTGGAAGGTTTATAAAGAGTGTTATGGGCTATGGATAGTTGGTGGAATTTAATCAGGTTTTGTAGTTCAAGCCATCCCAGCTGCTTTATATTAATGCAATGGTGGGTTCTAAATGGGTTGCCTGTAGCAAATCTGGCAATGTTATTGTAGGACTTTTCCAATTTGCTGAGGTTATTTTTAGATAGCTTAGTAAAAATGGGCGAGGCATAAAGAAGTGAAGAGATTAGATGAGTGTGAGCTATAGTGGTTTTAGCTGTAGTTAAAAGGAAGGTTTTAATCCTATGGAGAGAGACAATTTTTTTGTTGACAGTTTTTATAGTATTGTTGATATGGATATCAAAGTTCAGATTGTTGTCAATGGTGATACCCAGTAGTTTGCTGCTTGGGTCTGGTGATATAATAGTTTTATTGGTGGAGATAACTGAGAAATCAAAAGGAGAGGACTTGTGAGTAGGAGAAAAGAGGAGGAGTTTCGTTTTTTGGGGGTTATGGAGAAGGCATCACTGTGTGAACCATTGTTCAACTGTGTTAAATAATTTCTGGGTAAGAGAGTGAAGTTCAGAAGAAGAAGTTGCTGAGCATATCAGTGTGGCGTCATCAGCGTATTGTATACATGTGGCTTGGGGGGTGGCTAGATGAAGGTCATTAATAAATATGGAGAGAAGTAGAGGTCCTAGGATGGGCCCTTGAGGGACACCAAGGTTAATGGGCAGGAGGGTGGATAGAGACTTGTGCCATAGCAAGGCCTGTTGTCTTTTATCTAGGTAGGACTGGAACCACTTTATGGAAGATGTATCTAGTGACAGAGATTTAAGTATTTTGATGAGAATCTGGTGATTTACCATGTCAAAAGCTTTAGACAGGTCAATAAATAGTGTCGAAGAAAGATTGTTAAGGTTGTGTTTTTATTGATACAATCAGTGAAGAAAAGAAGGGCAGTGGTAGTGCCATGTGAAGGCCTGAATCCATGTTGACAGTTAAATTATTTTGGGTTAAGTGCTCAAGTAATTGTCTATGAATGCATTTCTCCATGATCTTTGCCAATGGAGAGAGAAGGGCAATGGGGCAGTAGTTAGCTCAGCAATGATGTGCTTTTTCCACTTCTCCACCTAATGTTAATTGCCAGACTATCGGTCACTATATCACTCTTGTAGTACATATACTGTGTATTTTTGTTTTTCTTTTTTGTCAGCTCTTGCAGTACACATGTTAAGGCTAATCAATATATATCAAACGTATGCAAAACACCTGCTAGTAGGATTTCTGAAATAAATTTGCTTACGTATTTATTTATTTTTGCAATTTTTGCAACCACTGACTGCTGATCATCAGACCCTCTCTTAATCTATTAGCCCATTCTCTCCAATTATTGGGCAAGAGATGACCTACAGGGGTCATTACTCAGACAGCCATCAGAGGTGGTTCAAACTTTTTTCTTTTATACCTGACCCTTTCTGTGCATGAAACTTTTGAGGGATCAGGGAGTGGTGTGCAATGGGCAATCCACAAAGGATGTCCTCTCAATTTCAGAAGGGACATTTCCTCCAGAACACCCTGCCCTCCTCCACAGCATGAGCAGAATTCGCTCTGGTCTCCACTAGGGATATAGCATTGACTCGCATTCCTATGAGTACATGCAAACCCCTCCCACCCTCACCTCTGAAAAGATGAACAGCTCTTTGCCTTTCACTCGTTTCCCTCCCTGTCTGGCTCCCATAGTACTGAGGCCACTAGTCACCTGGATCACAATCAGGGGTCTGTCTTTGTGTGTCATAAAGACAGGCATAACATTGCCTATTTTCTCACAAGCTACATCATAGCCCATGTTTCAATTATATCTGCAGCTTATTCCCACACAGCTAAAACATGCCATAACATGTAAGTGCAGTATAAATACACTAATGGAGTTAGACATAAGTTGTTGTTGTGCTGTCAGTTCTAGATGTCTTTTTTCAGGCTATACAAATGTAAACAGCAACCCAGACTATATTACTTATGTATTGCTACTCTAAATGTTGCAAAGGCAACAGTTATGTAAAACAACAGTAGCATACTTTTCCCTTACCCTTTTCAGAAAGAATACATAAATAACATGTGAGGAAGATGTTTTAGAATAATTTCAGACATTTTGCTCTTTCATCTTATTTTATTTTTTATTTAATTTATAGGGATTTCTCATTTGTATTTTGAAAATGATAGCACTCTTAATGCACTGGAGGCCTTGAGAAACACATTTGTATGTCAGAAGTGTAAAGACATAAGCCTGAATATTATACTAATTAGAGTTATTACAGTTGTCTGATTATCAGTAATTCTTGCTGCCTTTCTCAAATGCCTTCTGTATTTGAACACTTTAGGGATGGGGTCAGGGATACATAATTTTAGTGTCATCTGCAGCTGATGATAGACTTGGAATATTATCTTGCAGTAGTAAAAATTCTGATAACATTTTTGACTGATGTTATCCAGATTCTTCTGGCGTCTGCATTTCTATGGATGTGAAGGGGATATCTCTCTGGAAATTGCTGTGGACACCTTTGTAAACTCTGGAGTTTGATGGAGAAAGTCTTTTTATATCTTACTGCTACTTTGACACTCATTGCTTTTTTGATTGATGTCATCTTTTCCTTTTCAAAACATTTAACATTTGAAGTTTTCTCCCCAAATGATCTCGGCTGCTCTTTTTTCCCCTTTAAATGGTATTTCTGTTTTTTTCTACTAGGTGTTATAGTGAACTCCCACATTATATTTTCCTTCAAATCAGAAAGCGACATGAAGTATTTGTTACAGTACAGCATTTACCAAAGGAGTTTGGCTCATTATCTTTGTTTTTTTTATTTATTAATAATTTAATTTAATTGTTATCTGTTCCTCTTCTGCTTCATTTTTTCTGGCTTACCTCAGTGTCCCTATCTATTATCAGTTCTGCCATTATTTCCTACAGACCCCAGGCTATCTATTTTAAAAGGCTCAGAAAGATGAGGAACCCAAGAGTATCCTGTTAGGTTGTACCACAGAGTGATGCCATGTTTTTTTTTTCTTTTGTGACCTACACTTTGATTTCCTCCCACCTCCCTGCATTCACTTGCTTCATCTGAGGAGTACTACCCTCTTTTGGTCATACCTTCTCACAGGGAATGTCTAGAGAAATGTACCCCTTGGAATGGGCATGCCTGGTCCTCCTTTCCAGCACAGACTCTTGAGCTACTAATCTAACCTGCTGTCCCTCAGGCTTTCTCCCTCAATGTTACAGAGGTAGAGTTTTGGCTTATTTTCTCTTGAACCCAGTTTTGATTTTCAGCAGTCAGCAATAAAGTATATCCAGAAACTCACCCTTTTAATTTGTTACCTATTTAAGAAGGTGACAAGTCAGTCCCTTGAATTAGAGTATGTCTGTATACTAATATGTCTAAGAATTATCTATGTAAAAGTGATTTTTCCTGCTTTGTGGCTTCTTCATATATATTTTTCAAACTGTAAATATGACTGGGCATAATTGGAAGTGTATTCAACATGCTGAATCTCCGTTGCTCTGAAAATGTGTGGATGTTAGTAGTTGCCAGTTGTGAGCTATTGTCAATAAATGTGGAATACCACATTAAGAAAACAGCTTTCAATACACTGGTCGTGGTTGACTTATACTATCATGTAAGTGCGTAACATCAGCAAATTACACTTTGATGTCATCATGTATAAGAAATATAGTGTCTTGATACTAAAATAGGTTTACAAAGTCATAATCTGGTATTCCTGCAACTGAATAAAACAATACTTTTTTTGTGATGAACCTTGTTACTTGGTCTCTGACAAGAATTGCTGGCCAGTTGATCTGAGACTCTACATACATACATACATACAAATATTTCAAGCACAGGCATTAATGCCCTTCTAGCTTGCCAATATACCAAACCACTTGTTCCCATAATAAGTGCCCAGGCTGTTTTTAAAAATAAAAATATCTAAACTAGTACTTGCTTTAATGTAATTTGGTAGTCTGTTCCATGCATCAGCTGTTCTGTCAGAGAACCAGTTAGTACACCTCTCATTCCTCTAGAATCTCCTACATAGGTTGTCTGATGATTCTCTAGTACTTTTTGATAACCACAAACATTCCCAGAGGTAGTTGTCCCTAAATTCCCTATATACCTGAATAAGAGCTCCTCTTAGATATCTATAAGAGGCACTGTACAAGTTCAGATATTTTAGTCTTTTCACATCCATGAATACCCTTGGTATATTTCCTCTGTACTCTTACCAGTTTACTTATGTTTGTTTTCCTATAGGGTTTCCATATTGTTATTCCATACGCAAGTAACTAACAAACAATGACTTCATTTTGTTTGATTTCCTAGACTTTATAAATCTTTTATACAGCCTATAGTTTTATAACTATCATTAACCAATTAGTTGATATGATTAGAAAAACTCGTAGCTGAATCTACCCATATACACAGGTCATTAAGTGAGTCTACAGTTTCAATCACTGTGTGTTGTATTAAATTTTTACCTTTCGGTTTATGTCTCCCAAATCTCATATGCTTAGTTTTTGATGTATTTATCAAAGTATTATTCTCCTGTGCCCAAATGGTCAATTTAGTCAAGTTATTTTGCAGGCATGCCTTATCTGCAATACTTGTAATCAGTTTACCCAATTTCAGGTCATCAGCATATAGACTGTAGAACACCTCAGATGAAAAAGGTATGGTCTGAAAGTTACAATCTAAACAAGTAAGCGCCTAGGAGAAAGCCCTGTTGGACACCTTGACTGTAACCAAGGATTTCACCTCTCCATACCTCTCAACCTCTTACAGCAAGAAATCTGGACAACGCCTGACAAAATGGAGGGACAAAGGCCCAAAAATATGGACACATTTTAAATATTGCTCTTATAGACTTAGAAATTTGCTAAAATAACAGAATTTGTGTTACCATACATTTTCTGTAGGATATGAGCTCTGAAACTCAAATGACTGTCAGTATTTATTGACTTTAATCCTTAAATAATCCTGATGATTTGTCAAAAAATCAGTTTTTATAAGGAACAAGCTAAAAATATGAGGCAAAAATCTGGACATTCTGCAAAAATCTGTACAGTTGAGAGGTCTGCGACATGTCCAGTTAATGTATGATACCTGCCACGTCCTATTTGTAAGCCATGTAGCTATTCATCTTATTAAGGGTACATCAATACCTAGTTGGACTAATTTATTGATCAGGGTTTTGTTTATGACCCTGTCAGATGCTAAAGTTAAATCTATATAAATTACATCACAGCACAAATTTTCATTCATAGCTGTTATTATATTGTTATAGAACATCATGTTACAGGTGGTAATAGATCTATTTTCAACATATGCATGCTGATATATGGTTTCAAGTCCCAACCTATCCAGTTATGACAATAACTTATCCAATATTACCTTCTCCATAGCCGGTTTTAGGCACCAGCAAACCCTGCGGTCGCTGGGGGCCCCCTGGTCCTGGGGGGGCCCCCAACCACAGCAAGTTATCTTATCTTGATATTTTGTAACATGTCTGTCAAACCAACAAAAGCTAGTACAGCAAGCTTGTATACTTAATAAAGCAGGTAAGTAATAATAACTCATATTTATCTCCTTTAAAATTCAAAGATCTTTAGTTATAGTAACAGTATTTTGTCAGGTAACAAGCTTTATAATTTCATTAAATATTTTACCAATGACATAATGCCCCGGCCTAGGTTAAGCCCTGATGGTGGACATCCTCTTCACTAAAATTAACATACCCAGTTTTAGGTACCTGCAATAACTGTGGCTGGAGGGGGCTCCTTAATCATCAATGACTGTGTGGGGGCCCCACAAAAACCGCTGTTGGTTGGGGAAAAATAAGGAGAAAAAATTTATTAATTTTCAATTACACTCTTTAACCTAAATAGGACTGTGATATGACCCTGTTAGGACAAAGCTGTAATGAATTTAAGCAAAGTAAGCACTAGAGAGATCAGCAGCCTGGGATGCTGATCTCATTGCAAACTGTGCAGTTTTAGAGCCGATGCTTCTAATCTTCAGAAATGGTTTCTCTTTCAAGGTTTTTATACATACTGGCAGAACAACTGATACTGTAACTCTCAACATCTTTGCTGAAGAATTCTGTTCAGTGATAAAAATAATAGCATAATAAAGTCTCAAAATGAGGAACACATTTCATATATTACTCTAATTCATTTAAAAAGTTACTATAATAACACATTTTGCATCAACATGCATTTTTAGACAATAAGTATAAAACTCTGATGACTGGATTTATTGTGACAGAGCAAAATTATGAGACAAAATCAGGAATATCTGTGAAATCAGGGATAGTGATAGGTATTAATTTACTCCTTACTGAGGTAAATAAAAGTGACTTATCCCTGTTGCTGTTTGATGACTGCTAAACACAGTCACTGATCTTGTGTAGCAGTACTAGTGTTGTACAATGTACTTGCTGAAATAAGTACAAAATTAGCATTGCTGTGGTGTGTGTGTGTGTGTGTGTGTGTGTGTGTGTGTGTGTGTGTGTGTGTGTGTGTGTGTGTGTGTGTGTGTGTGTGTGTGTGTGTGTGTGTATGTGTGTGTGTGTGTGTGTGTGTGTGTGTGTGTGTGTGTGTGTGTATGTGTGTGTGTGTGTGTGAATAATAAATAAATAACTGAAAGCTGCTATATGCACTATTTTACAGATTTCCAAGTGTCATATATCAAATTAATTCCTTTCAAGATTCCAACAATATGAGAATGTGGACTATTCAGTGCATTCGAATTATGCTTTGTGTGTTCTGCTTCCATGTGTTTACAGAAAATTCTTAGATTTTTATCAATGCACATATCCAATAATGCCGGAACACACACATTATTCTTCAGGGTATCAATAAAAATGGAGCTAACAAGTGATTATATTTCAAAAGTAAGGCATAAAATATATCACAGAGCATTCAGACACTTAGATCTTCTAGGAATCTGGTGGCCCCCACTCCCTAAACTGTATAAATGGATACAGGAGGCTTCCTTAATCATCCTTGACTGTGGGGACCCCAAAAAAGCTGTTTTTGGTTGAGGAAAAATTACAAGAAAAAATGCTTTCATTTTCTGATTGCACTCTTTAGCCTGTATGGAGTTATTATATGACCCTGTTAGGATAAAACTGATAATAGCCTCTGTCCTCAACCACAAACATTCTAAACCATCCCTGCTCAGATGTTTGTGTACAGAAATTTACCGTAGGTTATGAGGGTGATGGGGATTGTGTAGTTATCATTTTCTTTACTTTTCTAACAGACCTCAGAGGTATACAAAGGAAGTTACTTTAGCTCCTGTAGGGGCAGTGTACTGCCTGGTAGCAGCAAAGTAGAATACATTATTGCAATCATTATTTATTCTCACTTTCCTCACAATCAAACATCAGGCACATATACAGCTGGTTACCTTTGGGGTTGGGATCGAAGAGTAAGTACGCATGCTATGTATATGTATGTCAGAAGTCACTTGAAATATATGACTGTGGCCATTTGAATCTCTGCTTTCATCCCAATCTAACACCAGAGGGTTGCATAGGCAGTGACTGTCTTTTTGGGAGGATTAGGGAGGCAGGCAGTATTCCCATACATGATCTGTGTATCCTCACAACAATTGACTTGTTAATTTATTTTGAGCTACTATTTTTGTCAGCTTTGAATTTTAAGCCTTGGATGCACCTTGTCTTCATTCAAAGAAAAAAATAAGACTGAAATTCTTTTTTCTTCCTCACGATTTTTGTTTAGGCCACTTTTGGATTAAAAGGTTGGGAAATGCTCTAGCTTCTGGGGGCACTGTCTTAATTGAGTTATTTCCTAAATGGTTATTACTGTGCTGTCTTGGTCAAGAAAGTATATTGAAAAGACGGAAGGAAAACTAAAGCTGAATTTCTTTCCTTAATCATCACTTCTGTTCAAGCCATCATTGGGTAAAAAAAAAATAAACTTAAAAAGCACTTTAGAGCATATATAAAGTTATGGCTTCTTGAAAAGCTGAAGAAAAAAGGTAAAATGTGAGAAATGGAAGAAAAAAAAGTATTATGCATAAGTGGGAAGCCCAACATGGAGGAAACAGAGGGGAAACTCTGGAAGGTGTGTTTTTTTTGGCGGGGGCTGAAACAGTAAGCAGTGCCTAGGGTTCCATTGCACATTAGTTCTCCCCTGTACATAGAGTTGTTGTAATGTATCCTTGTTACACATAAATGCCAGTAACTGTAAAATGTCCCTTTGTGAGATGGGCCAACACAGTGTGGTATGTATGCCTGTTGTAATAAGATCATTGTAGCTACAGGTCAGTCTGTGTGTACTACTCCTAAAAGCCTGCAGCATGAACTAAAAAGATGGATAGAAGTGGTGGCAGTGACAGGGTGATACTTAGACTGAAAGTGCCCAGGGGGCCCCCAACTTGACATTTGCTGGGGACCCCCAAAATGCTTACACCGGCCCTGACCTTCTCTATTACTTTTCCACAACATGAAAGTAGACTTAAGGGTCTATATGATTCTGGGTTTGACCTACTCCCCCCTTTCCCTTGAAGACAGGTTTAATATGCACGTCTCCAATCTTGAGGACTCTCCCCATATTTATATGACCTAGTAAATAATAGATATAATAGTAGTGTAAGTTCTTGCTGAAGTGTTCTCAGGTCATTGTTACTAATTCCGTCTTCTCCCTGCACTTTGTTTCTATCCAGTTTGCACAGTTCTAAGTTTATCTGCTTTGAACAATAGGTTTGCATGCAGCTCTTCTCTTTCTTAATTAAAATATAAGGCTGATCTTCCTAATGGCAGTTTTCTGATCTGTGTAATATTTCATGGGAACTTCTTTTGGATTATTATCTTCAGATATTCATCTGTTAAATTCTGTACGTTTCTTTTCTGTAACTGGCAAAGGCTGTCAAACCCAATAATTCCAGTTCACCTCTAAGCAGCTAATTAAATAGGTTGAGAGGAGACTGCTTCAAAGCATGCATCAATGTTTATAAAGCACATTTCAGAAAATCCATTTAAAAATTCCTTAACATTCAATCATTCTTTTCTGAGGACCAAATACATATTTTCTGAAGGACAAGGTAACTGTAAAGGATGGCTTTTTGCTTTCTTGTCACCCTCTTTAGCAAGTTCCCCATTCCCTCTTCTGGATTTCCTTTCTGAAACTGAAGACTGAAGTGATTTGTACTGTAAACAATAACTATTTCAGATATGAATCTTGAACTTCCTACTCTGTCTAAAATAGCTGCTTTAGGCACCAGCGAACTCTGTGGTTGCTTGGATGCCCCTGGACCTGGGGTCCTCCAAAACCAGCAAGTTATCTTATCTTAATATTTTGTAGCATGTCTATCAAACCAAGTGGGTAATAATAACTGTTATTTATATCTCCTTTAAAATTCAACAGTATCTCTGGTTATAGTAGCAGTGTTTTGTCAAGTACCAGGCTTCACAATTCCATTAATATTTTACCACTGACACTGTGCCCCTGGCTTAGTTAAAGCCAGCTGATGGACATGTTTTTCACTAAAACTAACAATATAGCCAGGTTTAGGTACCTGCAACACCCGTGGCTCTAGTGGGGGGTGGTTAATCATCATTGACTGTGTAGGGGTCCCACAAATGTTGCTGCTGATTGGGGGAAAATGAGGAGAAAACAATTATTAATTTTCTGATTACGCTCTTTATCCTGAACAGGGCTGTGGTTGGATCCTG
Organism: Protopterus annectens; assembly: GCF_019279795.1. Taxonomy (NCBI): domain Eukaryota; kingdom Metazoa; phylum Chordata; order Ceratodontiformes; family Protopteridae; genus Protopterus; species Protopterus annectens. The sequence continues at coordinate 1,028,114,300 of NC_056727.1, read as the reverse complement.
TTAGGATAAAGTTAATAATGCACATGAACAAGATAATTACTAGAGAGATCAGTAGAACAGAGTGACTGAACTCAGAGCATACCTTGGATTTTAAAAAGAACTGTTGCTTCCAGTCTTCAGAAATGGTTTTGGGAGTTTTATAAATACTGACAGAACACCAGATACTGTAACTCAGCTTCTTTGGTCAAGAATCCTGTGCAAAGCCAAATGTAATAGTGACTCAAAATCAGTAACGCATTTCACATATTGCTCTAATTCACTTACAAAGTTAATAGAATAGCATAGGCATCTTTTAGACAAAAAAAAGAATGAAACTCTGATCCCCACATTATTTACTGTCTGTAATCCTGAATGATTTACCAGCAAATCAAACTTTTTGCAAGGAACAGAAAAAAATTATGAGGCAGAATCATGGATAGTCTGTGAAATCAATGACAGTGACAGTTATATATTATTCCTCAATGAGATAAACAGAAATGACTTACACCTGCTGTAATGTAAGAGCATTGTAGTTATAGGTCAGTCTGTGCATACTAGTCCTAAAGGTCTGCAACATTAACTAAAAGGTTGCTCAGTAGAGGTGGCGGTGACAGGGTGATACTTAGAATAGAAGTGTCCACGAAGCCCCCATCTTGACATTTGCTGGAGGCCCCCAAAATGCTAACACCAGCCCTGTTGTCTAAATCCATTCTCTGTAACTCCATCCTCTCCAATAGATAGCTTGACTCTTAATTCTATAAAAGTCTGATTTTTTTTTCTTCTTAAATAATAACTAGCCAATGGTAATATAATTACCTGCCTTTTATAGTTTCATTTTGGACAAATACACTGCATTATAGTTTTTGTCTTTCAATCCTCGTAAAAGAATTCCATGGAATGCATTTCTATAGAAATTTGCATGCATGTATATCTTTTTCAAAATTTGGGCCAACTAAAGGCAAGACTTAGGGCAAATAGTAACTTTTTAAAACAAAACAAAGTCCAGAGTGCTTTAGGCAACAGCATTTTGCCTTATTGATCTTTCTCATCTTCCTCAGCTGATTTTGTGCGTTTGCTGTGACTTTGATGTGTATGTAGTCTAAGATGGTCTTTCTTTTGCTGCAAGTATGAACACATTAAAATATCTGTTTTATGCATCTGCCTTCCCAACTTGTAACTCATTCTCAATATCAGAGCATATCTCTGTAGATATATTTGCAGTCTTGTTAGTACTTAATTGTGTAACTTTTTGAATATGCTTCTTGTTACCTCTAAAATAACATTTTTTTCCATAAATATTACAGTACAATTAACACAGCCACACACTACTGTAAGCTGTCCTTGTGTTCTGAGAATATGTTTTCTTGCATTTGGAAACGATTCTTGAACCAAAGACATCTGGTTTATATTCTTGTAAATTACTTCAATAAAACACATTTAGTGTTGTCATTTTGCAGTATAACTGGCATATGCATATCAAAGTGCTTCTGAGGAGATTGTCTCATAGCTAAACACCTTCCAAACTCAAAATTATTTACTTGTAAGGCTACTCTGTCCAGTCCAAAGCCAGAACACTTCTTGTTCTTATAATTCCCTGAATGGTACAAGCAGATTCAGGATAAACATTAGATGATACTGTATCATGACCAGAATTGGTATGTATGTAAGGGTCTACTTTACATTACCGACACAACACTTCACCGACACACAAAACACCGACCCCAAATAACCGAAACCACACAACACCGACAACTCACAAAACCGAACACAATTACACCGACACAAACAATGTAAACTACACATTACACACAATGACATATCCACTAACCCTAACCCAAACCCTAACCCTAAGGTCCGACACTACCGCACAGTTACCCTACCCGCACCCTAACCCTAACTCATTTAACCCACCCCTACACCTAAAGACTGTCACTATCGCACACTTAACCTACCTGCACCCTAACCCTAACTCACTTAACCCACCCTAAAACATAAAGCCCGTCACTATCGCACACTCACCCTACCCGCACTCTAAACCTAACTCACTTAACCCGTCCCTAAACTACAGTCCGTCACTATCACACACTTACCTTACCCGAACCCTAACTCCGACACTACCACACACTTACCTTTCCCACACCCTAACCCAAAATCCCACAATATCGCACACTTACCTGACCGCTCCTAACTCCGTCACTATCGCACACTTACCGAGTCGCGCTCACACGTTACCCTTGTCGGTCTTTTGGCTGTTGGCAAATCACCTTTTCGGTCAACTTACCTGTCGGTCGTTTCGTCTCGGTCTTCCGCGTGTTGGTGAAGTGTCGTTTTGGTAAAGTAAAGGGGCCCCGTATGTATATACTTGTATATCCTTTGGTGGGAGTGCATATACCAGAACTCTTGCCTTTTCATAATCTGGTTAAAGGACTTTACACTTAATTCATCTGGAGGTTAGACTGCCTCACTCTGTTCAACAACTGAATCATTCTTTTATGCACCTAATTGGGTCACACCTTAAACCAGTATACCATCACTACCATTAACAACACCTTCAAGCCAATAAACCATCTCTGACGCAATTTATCTTCGGACAAAATGTCTTCCTATAGTCTTGATAAATGCTCACAGCTTAGGATGTTTCTCATTTAGCTTGATTTGATAAAGTCTATGATCAGCATCATACACAGTTAAAAACATTGCATTCAGTATGCCAGTAACAATGTTTTCTGTAATCTAGAACAGATAAGGTTCCATCAAAAGTTTTAGTCAAGTCTTGTTGCACTGGACGTTTATTAATCTTATCAAATTTAATCGCAGTCACCATTCAGTCAGTTGACTCAGTCTATTCATTAATCACGTTAAAATCATTTCTAATCTTTGCAAATCCTTTTAATTTCATCTCTCAGTGCAACTGAGCATTTTTGTTTTGGAACATGTAATAAAGATACAATGGAAAGATATTTTCTTTCTGAAGATAATAATTTGAAATTCCAAGATTGGTTACTACAAGGCCTGATACTTGAAAAAATAAAGATTTATATATTAAGACTGAGATTGCTGTTTTTTTTTTGTTATGAGTATTCTTCCTTCTCCATTATAGAAACATCTGAGACATAGCATATATAATTATCAGGGATGGTGCTATCTTATGACCCGAATAAATGACTTGGACATGGAAGTCTTCAGCTTTTTTTTGCAACTTCACTGCTTTGAATGTTTGAAAAATATTGCATTTTACTCCAACTCAGTGTCATTTAAACATAACATTGTGATTATTTATTTTGAACTTTTCTGTCCAGATCACTGACTAAACCTAGTTTCAATTTTATATCACATTTTATCCACTATCCTGCCTACCAATACTTAATGTGACCACAATAAGCAAAGTTCATGATTTTGTCTACCATAATCTTTTTTGTTTAATGTAATTTGCTGTATTTTAAACACTATAGTAGAGTGATATCCAGTACCAAAGTTTTTATAAAACTGTTACCATTTTCAGTGTTACTAACAGCATGTTTTTATGGTTCTAGTGGCTGTCATCTACCCATTTTCAATCAGTTTTTGACAAATGCCTTTTCTTAGTAATGCGACTTTATACATCTCTATCTCTTTTAAATGAGATAGTAAGTGTACTAATTTATTCTGCATGTAATCATTGCTTCTTTTCGCTTCGTTTTCCTTTCCACTGATGCCGACTTCAGGTGTTTCTATGCTTGTACCCTATGGTTCCTTCCACTACAGCTTGCATGACGTGACAAGTTCTCCAGTGTATACTGCACAAGGATGGTCTTCCTAATGTGAGAGTACTTGCACATGGAGACTCTGGTTACTTCATGCATTTTTTAGAGGAAGCACCTGCCAGCACTGCAGAACAAGATAACCCAAGTATCACACTGCAAACAGATAGAGATTATTTTCCTGACCTATGGTCCAACCCATTTTTTATGTTGTATGCAGGATGGGTCATGGTCATAAGGGCTAAACAGATTACATGCTTCCCTGGTTGCTGCAGCCACACCTCCAGAACTCCCCTACTCACTACTACAAGGTGGTCTTTTTCTGAGCCTCAGCTGCCAGCAAGGCTCCACAAGATCTGCCCAGCATTTCATCCCTCCCTTAGGACTGGCATGTGCATCCTCTCCTCCTGGCAGAGTCAAGCTCCCCAAGCAACGTATTTAACCTGGGTTGCTTGGGTGGTAGTTAAGTCTTTGTTGTGTTGAGATGTGATATAACAAATGTGTCCCAATTTCTGCTAATAGATTTGACAGGAAAATCAGTCCCATAACATTTGGGAAGTGCAGTACATAGTGCAGTATGTCTGTGGAATAAAAAACACAGTACCAGAGAGAATGTGGCAGTGGCAAGGACTTGTCTTTTTAAATGTCATTTTGCTTCCAACCCCTATTCCCTGCACTAGTATGCTATAGTACTATGTATCCGTCTCTGCCTGTTTGAATTAGTCTGTGGTGCCTTGTGTCAGCTAGTCACATAGGATTTAGCTTTCCTAATGATTGCTTCCTGATGTGTATTTTCAACCATGGCTGATTGTTCACCTTCTATGTTCTTCTTTTGGTTGGCTCTACACGTCCCTGTTTTTTTTTTTCCTTTTTTTAATTTTCTAAATATTTTGTGTTTCTAATATTGTGACATAAATGGACCTCATTCCTAAATTAGGATGTGACACAGGCTCATGAAATTAGCATTGATTCAATCTTTGATGTTTGCCAAGAGTGCTCTTCTCAGCACCCACAACTTACTCAGAATTGCTTCTTTCTACAGTTCTTATGGGATTACATGTGTTGGCATCATTTCAAGTGCACTTGTAATTTTTTGTTAGTCCTGTTGCTCTTACTACTACTGTATCTATCTGTGTGTCTTTGTTATACATGGGTTCCTTTTATGCTTGTAAATCCTGGTATTTTATGACCTTGTGTCTCTTGTTACATAAGACAATGAAGTAAATGGGTGCATATAATTCAGTTGTTAATGCTACTTTTGCCTTTTTTCTTGGACTACTGTATCTGGTTTTCTTGCATCTAATTTCTTAATTGTTGGTATTAGGAGATTCCATGTGAACCTAACTTCATCACTGTCAGTAATGCTTTGTGGATCATGTCCCAATTCTTCTCATTTACCTGTATAGTGCAGTGTTTGCACAATTCTGAGTGCAACAGTTTGACATTATTTTGCATTTCTGCATTTAGAGCCTCAGCCATGAATATAGTACAACCACAAATAGATATGCAACATTTTCCAATTTTGTTTTACTTAACCTGCATTTCTGTCTCTGCCTCTTTTTCTATAGACTTCGTAAACACATGTCCAGATATCCCACTAAACTGGGCCTCCATTGTTAGTATTCCTCTTAACTGCCCAGATTTTCACTGAATGTCCAGATTTTTGCTTCACAGTTTTAGTCTGCTTCTTACGAAAATTAGTGGTTTCCTGGGGCATATCATTGAGAATTATAGTCACTACATAATGACAGACATAAGTTTCAGACTTAATGTCCTTCAGCAAATGCATGCTAATGCAATACATATCACTCTATAAACATTCTAAATTTGTAAGAGTGCTATTTAAAAACTGACCCTCTATTGGGAACTTTGTTTCCCCATTTTCTTTGGAATTGTCCAGCTTTCTTGTGTTAAACGGTTGAGGGTTTTTTTTCATCTTTTTGTTTAAATTCCCCTCTCCTTAACTGTTTCTGCATCAAGTCTTGGTCAACAGAGGTCTCTATACTTGCTAGCACATGTGAAGGCTTTGCAGTTTTCTTTCCATTTCTTCTCATCCTCTCCCTTGCATTCTTTTTTTGTTTGTTTTGGCATGTCAGTTGCTGTCTGATTCCCATCTACTACTCTTTTGATTTTCATTCCCACTCTGCTCTGAAATGTTTCCAATAAAATAAGCAAAGATATCATCTTAGAGATCTTCTTTTCATGGTTTAGAACATTCCTTATGTTTGGATCTGATGCAGTTAGGAAATATGTATGCAGTCCCATGACTGCAGACCCATACATGAAGTCAGTTTTGAGGACAACCATATCTCTCAAACTGAGTGGTATATAATCTTGGTATGCACTTGTTTTTAATAATCATTTGATAAGCATGAAGCATTTTTCTTATTTTTTTCTCCAACTGATTCACTGTTGTTTGTTTGTTTACTATATCTGTTACTGAGGCATCTAAGCCTGATGATTTTGCCTTGAGTACTATGTAATAGCACCCATACCAAGTGTACCTAGTATCTCATGTCACATTTTGCCTGCTGTATATACCACATCATTGAATCTTGAGATATTTTGCCCACTTCATTAACTATCTCTTGTATCTATGGATTCTGAATTATTAACCATCGCTTGTATCTATGGATTTTGGATTATTGTGCTGTGTTAAGTATGCTTTCTTCTCAGTTATATACTAAACAATCAATACTGCTTCAGTCATCACATTGTAATCTTGCTTATTATTCAGGCACTTTTACTGAACATATCTTGGTTTATTGTGCAGTGGCATCCATGCCTGTTTGCAGTACTGTAGTGCGGGGCAAATATTGGGATCCTGCCCTGGGTACAAGCTGATAGATGGCATGAGTGAGACCTTATTTAAGTTCCAGAACAAGTCTCAATACTGTAATGATATTCAATTAAGCAACAGTGACTGATACTTTGACTACTTAAATGAATGTGTTTTGTTATGTTTTGTGTGTGTACATGTTTGTAACAACAGGCAGGAACAAGCAAAATTTCTTTGATACACTCAAATGGACTTTCTTTTGCAGGAATCTTAACTTCAGAAGACTTGTTGTTTTAGCTGATGTGACACCACTTTTGGGATTGTCTAAGGTGCCCATTGACTCAGCTATGGTACTGGTCTGCTCTTCAGATGACCCCTTTGATATTTTATGGCATTGTTCCATATAGCCTTGAGGTGTACAGAGAGGAGTTATTTTGAATTTTATGGAGCAGTGTTGAATTGTATGGTATCATATTATACTTTATTGTACCATATTTTACAAAGTTGCAAAGCTTTGCACTATCCTAAAATTCAGTTCACTGACCCATTATCATACTAAACTGTCCCTTTTGGCAAAGCTCTCACATAGAAGTACTTCTAATTTCAATAAGGTTGTCAATAGTACACACACTGCACCCATCACATACAATTCAAAGCAGACATACTGACCCACATATGCTGAGTCACTTAAATGTAACCTTCCTAAACCACAAAGATCTCCTATATGAAGTACCCATAATAAATACCCTCAAAAGCTCTAAATGCACTCTTTCAAAACAACAGCCACAACAAGACATAGTGCTACATCTCATGGAGCCTCTACTTCTAAGCTCAAAAGGCAAGCCGCCACACAATCCAACATTCTGGTCATTGGAGACTCCATTGTGAGACACACTCATGTCGCTCTCACCAGGATGAATAAGGAGACAGTCAGGGTCAGTTGCTTATCAGGGGCTAGGATCTGCCACATTATCTATGCACTCAGGTCATTGGACCACAAGTACTAATATGGCTCAGTCATAGTCCATGCGGGAGTAAATCACCTGAGACGTACCTCCATAGACTATACGAAGAGAGACATCATGGACCTCTCAGAATATGTGTCTCAGGCTGGTATGAGCCTGGCATTGAGCAGCATTTTGCCTTCTCCAAAGATAATGCCACAATATGAACAAAGAAAGACTGACTTTAATATTTGGCTTAGTTTCTGGTTTGATTCTAAGGGGGTACAATATTTGTCAGCATGGAAGGAGATGGTCAACAGATCATGCTGCTTTGCTAGGGATGGTCTGCACCTTTCCCCTCTAGACTTTCAAATATTAGCTAAAATATTGCCTTACCCCATAGTGCCTTTTTTAGTCAATGCCAAACTGAAAGTACTTTTGACATAGCAAATCAAAACCAAGAAAATCTAAAGGTATTACTGCTCAGTACTCGGAGTCTAAACAAAAGACTCCACTCACTAGAAGCTCTCTTCACCCTAAAGAATGCTGACATCTGTGCAGTCACTGAGACATGGTTTCAAGCCATGGAGAACACACCAGCAGTGCAAGATTATAATGCTTTCCACACATTTAGACCAGCTACTTCATAGGCAGGGGCAAAAGGTGGAGGTGTCTCTATTTACATCAAAAATAAATATACTTCAAGGCTGGTTAAACAGGACAATGCACTTGAGTTGCTCCATGTTTAAATCACCATAGTCAAAATCCAATACCACTTCCTTGTAAGCTATATGCCCCCCCTCTATGACCAGGAAACCCTTACCATGTATTTAAACTTATTAGAAACACTAACCATCCAACTCAATACCATATTCATGGGTGACTTTAATTACTCCACTATTAACTGGGAATCCTATATGACACCAAACATACAGGCACAAAGATTTCTGGATTTTGTAAGCACAAACTCCCTAGACAGATCATCAATACACCAACCAGGGGAACAACCATACTGAATCTGGCCCTCACTAATATGGGTGAGTGCTGCATACCCCCTACTGTAATGTCTTCCCTGGTAAGGTCAGACCACAAAATGGTCTTCTTTGAAGTAAAAGTAAAACCTGGACCCCCAGCTAAATCTGGAATATTCAGAAAATATTCTAAGACTAACCTCCTGCTATTAAGTAATAACCTTGCAAAATTTTCAGCCCCCATAAACATTGAGAACACTGCTGACTATGCAGAACTGTTCAGAGAAATCCTGCACATGCATGTTAATAGCTGCACAGAGGCAGCTGTACCCACCAGGAAGAATTACAGAACTAGCTCAAAAAACAAGCCACCCTGGAGGAATCACAAAATCAATAGGCTGTATAACAGAAGGAAGAATCAAGGCAAAAAATCATGAGGTGCAGCACCCAGCAGGATAAAAGCACTCTTATCAAACTAAACAAACAACTCAGAGGACAAATAAACTCTACCAAAGCCAAATTTGAGATAAATTTGGCTTCCCAGGCCAAGGACAATCACAAAGCATTCTTTAGCTATGTCCACAACTTCAAAGGCAATACACAATTGTGTGTAGAGCTCATTGTAAAATGGAGCCACCTATATTGAGCCAGAAGATATATCAAACCTCCTGGCTGATAAATTTATCTCCAACTTTACTCCCCTTCCTCCTACAACATTCCCTCAGGAAATCCCATCAAATATAACTTCCCTTACTATCACTAGAGGAGAGGTCCTTAATGCTCTGTTTAAGACAATGAACATTGCGTCAGTCGGCCCAGACAATATCCCACGATGCCTTCTAAATAACACGAAACATGAGCTATCAGGGCCTCTGGAATTATTATTTAACTGTAGCCTCCAAACAGGCTTCATGCTTCATGGATGGAGAACAGCAACCATCACCCCTCTGCACAAAGGTGGCTATCTACAGACCTTGGAAACTACAGACCCATAAGTCTCACTAGTCTTATATGCAAAGTCATGGAAAGAATTATCATGTAAATGATCAATAGAGATATAATAAACCTCCAGACACTGGACCCATCCCAATTTGGTTTTGTCAAGGGCAGACCATGCGTCCTCAACCTGGTGGACTTCAATGGAAGGTAACCAAAGCAATGGATGAGAGTAAAATGGTTCACACTGCCTACCTTGACCTGGCCAAGGCATTTGACACTTTACCCCACTCAGGCATTGTTGACAAACTCAAGACATTAGGTACAAACTCGTATGTCACTCGGTGGCTATCCAACTGGCTCACAGACAGGGCCCAAGAATTTAAAATTGGGGAGTGTACCTCTACAAACAGGCCAGTCACAAATATAGTTCTTCAGCGATCATTCATTGGACTGCTCCTTTTTTGTATTTACTTCTCTGATGTCAAGGCCAATGTCAGTGGCCTCTGGCTGACTAAATTCACAGGTGATTGCAAATTAGGAGCTGTCATTAAATCCCACATTGACACAGATGTTCTCAAGAATGGCTGAACCAGACAAGCAACCGCTTTCAGAGCCATGGACTAAAACTAAATGCCAAGACATGTATAGAAGTATCCTTTGGGAAGTCATCCACCCCTGGTAACTCTTATATGGACAACACATCCCTTAAAGATAAACCAATAGTCAGGGACTTAGAGACACACATAGATAGTAATCTAGCCTTTGACCATTACATGTCTACAATAGTGAGAAAATCATTCTGTGTTGCACAACTTATAAACAAAGGTATGGCATCTAAGTCTAAGGAAGTCATTGTTCCACTGTATTTGGCATTCATCAGACCTGTCATTAGGCACAGTGCCCCCTTTGATATGTACATAACCAGGCATATCCAACAATTGGAACATCCACAGAGGTTCCTCACTAAAAGAATACAAGATGTTAGTAAAATGTGCTATGCAGACCACCTCATGGTCTTATCCCTGTATTCTGTCTCCTACAGGCTTTTGAGTGGAGATCTATGCCCTGCATGCAGGGCATTATCAGACCCCACTCTGATGGAACTCCTACATATCCACACACAAACAGCACCAGAATTACCCATTCTAAAGACTTAAACCTTGCCTGTGATATAAATAGGACCTGCTGAAGAGACAGATATGTATCCCAGAGACTACCCCATCTATGGAACAGGCTCCCAATCCATGTGAAGCAGAGTTCCCCTCAATCCAATTCAAGTGCAACTTGAACAATTGGATGGGGAACAGGAAATTCATCCTTGGTTTGACACCTATGTCTCTAATGGACACAGGCAACCTGCAAATGCTTCATCTCCCAACCCCCTGCTTACACTTATCAAGGGTATCAGAACTCATCAGAGATTTGGGATGCATGGCTAGGCTTAAAAAGGCCCTTATGGTTCATAGCCTAGTAAGCACCTATGATTATATAACCCTAAGCCTCGCCCTAACCTTAATTCCACCTCTAATCATAAGGCTAGGTTTACCCTTACTCCCAACACTAAACAGCATATGCACACACACACACACACACACACACACACACACACACACACACACACACACACACACACACACACACACCTTTCCCTAACCCTAAATATAGTATGACTGTTCATACACACACACACACACACACACCTTTCCCTAACCATAAATATAGTAGTACTGTTCATGCACTTACACACACTCTGAATACCAATACATTTAATATTTCTGAGGTGCTTTACCACTGTGTTAGTCTTGCAGGTTTGACTTGTGAGATTTACCAATGAATGTTCTGAGTTTTGCCAGAATATTCATTTGGTCTAATGACAGCAACCCATGTAATATAACACTTGGCATTTCTAGATTAACCATGGCAGAAAGTCCCTGCCTCATTTGTTGCTAGACCTTATCATTTGGTACTCTGAGGCAGTTTAGAAACTGATTTTTGCATGCTGATAACTATTTCTGATTACCACTACGTCTGGCCATATGACAGAGGTATAAATGCATATTGCAACTGGAGGAAAATCTCTCAAACAAACTGGCTATCAGTACCAATACTAACATTATACTTTTACACTACACGACAAACATATAACATTTCTGAGCTGAGGTTCTCCAAAATTAAATATCAAAACCCAAAACTCACAAGGATTTTCTCAACACAGCATGGTAGGCATGTACAACATAGCCAAAACTCAAAAACACACCTGGTGCACTTTATATCACATATGGCTTCTTCCATGACCACTAAAGATAAGAATGACCAAGATGGGTTAGCCAAGTAATTCAGGACATAAGAACAACCCATTCACCATAGTGATCTATTTATTATAGGTGACTCTGTTGTTCAGAACACCACTGCACTACTCACAGGGAAACAGTCATGTGTCTCTCACATACAAGAATTAGCCATATCAATGTGCACTTAAGTCAGGGAAACAGTCACATGGCTCTCACATGCAAGAATTAGACATATTACCAGGGCACTCAAGTCAGGGAAACAGTCACGTATCTCTCACATGCAAGAATTAGCCATATCACCAGCGCACTCAAGTTCCTTCTCAGCTGATATGACTATAACATGGTCATTGTCCGTGATGGTGTGACTGACTTCTGATGCCTGTCCACTTTTAGAATCTAATGAGAGGAATATGATGGATATCTTTGAGCATGTTTCTAAGGCAAGAAAGAAACTAGTCTTAAGCAGTATCCTGCCTTTACTGAGAATAATATCACAGTATAAGGAAAAGATTATTGACTGTAAAAAATTGTTCAGTTATTGGTGTCTTTCTGAGCGGGCTCAATTTGTGTCATCCTAGAAGGAGATGGAAGACAGTCCATCCAACAATGATGACCTTCATCTATCTCAGCAGGGTTTTGCATGCTAGCTATGAATTTCTCTACCCCCATACTACCTCTTTGTAGGCAGAATCAGTTTACTTAGGCTACTGACCTAATAAATACAAACTGTAATCTGGCAAAAGTCCCCAATGTGTTATTCAACACTAGGAGCCTAAATAAAACAATGCTGTCTGGAAACAATGGATGCTTGTGTTGTCACTGAAACTTGGTTGCAGAAGAGTGACAGTACCCAAATGTAGATAGTTGTAATGCTGTTGGTGGCATAGCTGATTTTATCTGAAACAGCATCACCTCTAAATTAACTGACTCCTTAATACTCTAATATTTGTAAGCAAGCAAACAAGACATCATACCAATCCTCAACAGGTACAGAAATCCATCCATGGCATCTTCAAATCTCAAAATATATGTTAATAAACAAGAGTCCCTCTCCATTAACCCAAATCTACTACTCCTCCAAAAATAAATAAGCTCAGTGCTTCCTTGAGTTATCATTGCAAAATGACTTGACAATAATATCACTTCCCATTATAGAGACAATAGCATAGGTCAACCTTGCCATCACAAAAACAGCCCCTGGTTGCCTTTCATCCAATGTCATGGTGTCAGTGGTCAAATCAGATTGCACTACTGTCTTACTCACAATACAAGCCCATTGCAGGATAACAACCAACCCAGCCACTTTCAGAGACTTCTGCAAGGTCAATTTTCTAGTTACAGATGAGGACTTGAGACAGCTGGACATTACCCCATTTATGACCCTTTAGCAAATACATTTGCATATGCCTAAAGTTAATACTCCTGCCTATCTCAGATTGTGAACAGAGGCTCATGTTTGTTATTTACCACAAATATAGCACCAAATTTATATAATCAACCTCAAAAGTGATAGTAAATGACTCAGAAGTAAAAATAAATCTTGCAGCACTAACTATGATCGAAAAATTAATTACAGTTTTATGAAATACAACCACAACACATTCTTTCATTGTATAAAAAACTTCAGAAATAATAGCTATCACTGCACTCCACTAAGCTTGTCTGAAAAGGTATTAACCACTCAATCCTTGAGGCTATAGCTAACATTTTTGCAGATAACTTCAGCTCCCGCTTCTTCCATCTGTCACCTTCATGCGTCCCAGTACAACGCATCCTATCCATAACTGCCTAGTAATTACTTCTGAACAGATACTAACAGATACTAACAGCAGTCTGCAAAACCAAAAAGACCACCTGTATGGATCAAGATAACATAGCAAGTTTTTACTAGTCAGTGTGGAATAAGACATCCTCCATGAAATGTTCAATAACGACCACATCAGGCCAATTCCCACAGCAGATATACTGGTCAAAACCTACTGGGAGGAGTTCCAGACACTGAAGTGATTGTATCTCTGTTGTTGCCTGAAAATGCCTTGAACAGCCATAAGATGACAGAAACTTGTGTCAGACATAGAAAAATATTTTCTACCCATCTTAATTTGCTACCTGCATGATTCTTAGCAGGACAAGGGGCTTAGGAACTGTAATAATCAGTAGACTGTTGGATGGATAGAATGATGGATAGATGTATGGATGATGGATGGATGTTTGGAAGGATCAATGTTCACATCAAAACTTTCCTTCCTACATCACTTGACCAGTGGTGGCTGGTGACTTCAAATCAAAAAATCAAAGGAGGGCTGCAGGAGACAGCTGAATGGGTGAGGCCAATGGGAAGGGGTGTGGCCAACTAGAAAGAGGTGGAGCCTAATGGTTAAGGTGTTTGCCTTACAAACACAAGGTACAGGATTTGAATCTCACAGAGGATAATTGGCTAGGCTTAAAATGGCTCACAAGGGCAGTTAGCTTAGTACTAACCTATGAACCTTGAGCTATGCTCAAAACCACAAAAACTTGGACTTTAATTAAATACGCTGCCCTGGGTGCTAAACTGTCATTATGAGAGTCCAATCAAGACAAAATGAAGTGGAGAAGAAAAAAATGTTTCAATGCATTGGCTACATGACAGCTTACTTAATATCTAGATGGAAACAAAATGGTTGTGAGGCATGAAAAAATAAATTACTTTTTAAATACATTACTGGTATGCCAGTCAAAATCAAGTATAAAAAAGCAAGCAGCACTCAACTCAAACCACTTCTCCTTCCACTGCAGTTCTAATTATAATTTATATTCAGCTTTATAAAAGTACCAAGTAACATGCAGCCAACAACATGCATTTTCTGAATAATAAGAAGCATAAATCAACAATATTAAAATATGACAGAAAACCAGAACATTCTGCAAAATCAAGGACAGATGAAAAGCCACTGTACTTATGTCTATCTTTGATGGGGAGGATACTCTGTCTGCACACTTGCACTGCATAACTGCTCCTTGCCTTGCTTGGACACATCCTAAGTCACTACACGGTGGAGTGGGGTACAACAAGTATTTCACAATTTGAAATGTCTCTGTCTGACAGTAATGGCCCTGACACATTTGTCATACTCTCAACCTCAGAGTAAGAAATCTGGACAAAGACATAAATAAAAGTGGGACAAAAGCCCAAAAATAAGGAGACTTTTTAAATATTGTTCTTACAAACTTAGAAAGTTAATAAAATAGTAGGTCTTGCATTAGTATGACTTTTCTGAAGGGTATGAAATCTGAAACTCAAATGTGCGTCATTATTTTCTAACTTCAATCTTTAATGATTTGCCACTAATTTGCCAGTTTTATGAAAAAGGGACCAAAAATGTGATGTGAAAATCTGTACACACTACACACATAGACACAAAAAATTAGACATAGATAAAGGAAAATATGCCTTTCTAAATCTCATAAAACTTAATAGGCAACTAAGAGGGCTAATTAGATCAAACAAAGCCAACTTTGATGTTAATATAGCCTACCAGGTGAAAGACAATCATCATTTCCAACTTTACCGCCCTCTCACCTCAACCATTCACAAGAAATACCTTCAAACATAACCCCTCCAACTATAACTAGGGAGCAGATACTGGTTGCGGTCACTAAAACCAAAACACAGCCTTCATGGGTCTCAACAACATCCTGGGACACCTCCTGAACAGTATAAAATATGGCTTAACAGGACCCCTGGAGTCATTATTTAACTATAGTCTTAAAACAGGCTTTGTGCCATGAGAATGGAGGACTGTGATGGTCATCCCGCTTCATAAGGGAGGACCTTCAACAGATCTTGAAAACTACAGACCTGTTAGTCTGACTAGTCTTATTAGCAAAACCATGGAAAGAATTATCATGGAAATTATCAAGACAGACACAGGAGACCTCCATTCACTGGATCCATACCAGCCTGGCTTGTCAGAGGAAGGTCCTGTTTACTGAAACTGCTAGACTTCTTTGATAAGGTCACTAAAGCAATGGATGAGGGGAAAAAAGTGCATACTGTCTACCTAGATCTGGTTAATGCATTTGATACAATACCACACAAAGGCACTGTCAGCACACTTACAGAAATAAACATAAACACCTTTAAAACATTCTGGATAGCTAGGTGTCTCATGGATAAGGCACAAAAGGTTAGGCTCAGTGAGATCACCTCAACAGTGAGACTGGTCACCAGTGCAGTCCATCAAGGCTCTGTACTGGACCAACTCCTCTTTTATATATACTTCTCAAATGTCAAAGTCAATGTCAAAGGCACCTAGCCAACCAATTTGCAGCTGATTGCAAAATGAGAACACCCCTTCAGTAAGGTCTTAACACAGACAAGCAATTGGTGCCAAAGCTATGACATAAGACTTAATACCAAGAAATGCATTATAGTATCGTTTGGGAAGTCAGCCACCCTGAGTAGCTATGTCATCAGTAAAACACCCCTAAAAGTTGATCCATTAGTCAGGGATCTGGGAACTGATGAGGATAGTAATATAGCCTTCATCCAATGTGTCTAAGGTAGCTCTATGTTGCTCAACCTATAAGTAAGTGCATGGCATCTAAGTCCAGAGTGGTCATTGCACCACTGTACTCGGCCCTAATCAAACCCATCATAGAGCATAAGGCCCCCTTTGATATTTATCTGTATGCCCAAAAATATAAACTTCTGTCAATACATTTTACAGTGCTACTCTGTCATGGAAAAGGAGTCAGACAATAGATAGGAAAGACTTTTCTTAAGACTTTACATTCATTTACACTATATGCATTTCACAATGCTGAGAGCTCTCATCTCAAAACTGCATTAAAATGATATAGATACTTAGATAACATTTAGTATCAGAGTCCTCAGTCTGTTAATCATATTCTACCACTAATGCCAGCTATCATGAAAAAAGCTAAAGTTGTGGCATAAGGTGATTACCATAGATTAGGCTCTTTCTTTTGTGACTCCATTTCTGCACATGAATATCACTACAACTCCTTTAGTTATATTGAGAGAGCCTATATGCAGAATCCCAAAGTACAAGCCCTGAAGGAAGATCCCATCAGCCTCAAGGAAACTATTCATCTAGCACTCATGACCTTCAGTTCAGTTATCATGTCTGAAACTTTGTAGCTGTCAGAAAATGTCAGAAATGCACACCACAGTGATGTGGTATATTAGCAAGGTAGAAGGTAGTCATTCCTATATCATCTGCAAACTAGCTATGATCATAACAGTGAAGAAATATAAACAAATCTAACTCAATAAACTCTTTCATAGGTTCATAGGTACTTACTAGACTATTTATCCACGAGGATCTTTAGAAGTCTAAACCTGAATTCCCATTCTAAGCAGAGACAAATGCAATCTCATATATGTTTTAACATGACAAGAATGCCTTAGTTATACCAAAAGTAAGATTGAGTAATCCAAAAGTGGGTCTGCTGACCTGTTTATCATTTGCCTATACTGTCAGCTTCTTTACTCTGTTACAATTCAGTCAGCTGGAGCCAGTGTCATTGTTATGTATTTCTAGAAACTCCTCTTATTTAAAGGATGCTATTAAACATGAAAATAAAAAGGGTATCTGTCATTCACATGGGTGTTTTTGGACAGACCAGCCTTGGTTAAGTTTTCTAACACAAACACTGGTGTCTCACACAATAACATAACTTCTCCAGAGTGCCCTCTTAACTCAGAAAAAAGGCAATGTGCTATGCCCAGACCTCGAAATTTTGAACTTTGGAAGATTTCAGAATAGTACCACAAAGGCATCCTTTTTTTTCCCTTGATTTAGTGTTATGCTTTCTATAGAACTTGAGACCTACCACAAGAAAATCATGCCCATTTAAGGATTGCCTTGGGCTCTGCTAACAATAAACTATGTTTGCCTGTAAGGATCAGTTCCATTTGACTGGCACAGATGATCGTCAGTCATGTGAAATTGAAATAGTTAAAATTCAATTGGATCTCAAAAGAAAAGTTTTTTGAGAGAGGAAGTTCCCTGGACCTTACCAACACAGTTACTTACTTACTTTATATATACCGACTCTACAGTCATAGAGTCATGATGAAGAAAAATGAAAAGCTGCAAAGTTTCAAACACTGCCACTGCAATAATAAAAACTGTTCTGGCAATTATTCTCCTTGGGAAACTACAACCAACACATTTCAACTCAAGGAAGTGCAGTCCATTTGCAACCTCTTCCTGTTCATACCCAACCAAAGGAAAGGACACCATCTACAGTTTCTGCTTGCATGTCAATATATACATTTCTCAGATTGTTGTAAAATACTTCTTGAAGGGGATCCTTCATCTTAAGCCTCCAAAGTATTCTGTAGATCAGTATACAACTAGTTTGTTTTGTTTGTCACTCACACTTTTGATCATGTTATTTTAGAAGCTATCAGACATATTTCTTATAAAACTAATTTCTTAATTTCAATTACCTCAGGTAGATAGATTTTAGAACTTATTTTTAGCATGTAAAGAGATATACATTTCACTGAAAATACATGGTTTCTTAAAATACTTTCTATGCCTACAGTATTTTTAAAAAAATCTATTGTTGCCTCTTTTATTTTCTAAATGAGAGCAGCTGTATCATTTACTTTCATTGCATGTTGCATCATTTACAAACTGCACGTAAAATAAATACTGTTCAAAGTGTTCATAGCAAACAAGCACTTGGACACCTACCTCTGTATTAATGTTAAAATGACTGTTCGATCATGAAGTTATGAATCAACAGATTGTACAGAACACAGAAGAACTCTCAGTAAGCAAAACAACAAGCAAGTTGTTTCAGCAACGGTAACAGCCAAAGTACAGTGCTACTACTGATTGTTTCTCACTCTCTTTTTCCAAAGAGAGTGAGAACCAATCAGTAGTCATCCAGCTGTGCACATCATGTACGTGACTGCAGATGTGGCAGTCCGATCCCCTTCCACTTTACTGTGCAGTTAAACCGCATAGACATCTGAGCATCACACTGATGCCTTCTTTCCTTAATCTGGACTGCTTTTGCAGCAGTCCAGATTTACAGAAACTAATTTTTTAAAAAAAAACCCGGAACTCACTGAGCATGCGTAGTTCAAGTTCTGGGACGTTGCGAGTCAGTCTCACTCGCAGCTAAGCAAAGCACTAGAGCCAGCCAGTAAATCTGATTTGAAACAATTAATTTATAAATATTTTTCTTTTTAAACTTGCAGTCCTGCAAATGCCACGAGCCGCCACTGCACTTGATTTTGTTACACGGCTTTGCTTATCTACGTAATGCCAGCAGGACAAAACGTATTCAGAATATCTGATGAAGTCTTCTTAAAACCAAATCATTGAGAAGGAAATACTGTATTTAAAAGTGGACATGACTGCTTTATTATATTTGGCTTGTATATATATATATATATATATATGTATATATATATATATATATATATATATATATATATATATATATATATATATATATATATATATATATGGGTCTCCTTCTATTTGTTGAAAACAGTGTGAGAAGCAGAAGGCAGAACCCACTTAAGCAAAAGTACATTGCATCAGATGTGCACTTTCGCAAAAGACGATTCACTGAAGCACGTTGCAGTGGGGCTAAGGAAATATATATTTTTCCCCACTGTAGTAAGTAGGGGGGTGTGGAGGTGCAGGGAGGTTTGACCCCCTACAAAACAGTGTTTACAGTAGTTTTTTTTTTTCGATTTGGTGAATCAGCTTTCAAGAAAGTGCACTTACACTGTAGAGCACGTTTGCAGAAGTAGGGTTTTACTTTTCTTTTTCAAGAGTGTGTCATTTTGATAAAGAAAAGTGGGATTTTATATATATATATATATATATATATATATATATATATATATATATATATATACATACATATATATATATATATATATATATATATATATATATATATATATATATATATATATATATATATATATATATATATATATATATATATATATATATATATATACATATATATATATATATATATATATATATATATATATATATATATATATTATCAGAAGTTGCATACATCATAAAATATCTATGTACCTTTTTGGTAGTTTGTTTTAATTTAGCTAAGATTATTAGCTGAAAATTATTGATTTTTACCTATGGCACAGGTAGAAACAAACAATTTAAATAAATAAAAATAAGTTTACAGTACAGAGGGAAAGCATGTAATTGGACTCAACAAAGGTATCTGACTTCAAATCTGACTGGAATGCTAGTGTTCAAGATTCACAAGGTCTCTAGAAAATACTGCTCCTTTCATGTTCCCTATTTATTGGTGTTCCTTTTTTGTTGAATTTGACATATGTCCCCTGCGATGCATGCATGCATGGGGTGGGGGCTTACTTCATATCTTACCCAGGACTGGAAATATATATGACATCCTGTTTTTGTAAAGCTGTCCACCATTAAATCAAGCATTCCACCAATGCAGCATAATAACCATAAAAACACATTAAAAGTGCTTAATGAGAAAAAAGGCACTAGTAAATATTAAATTTTCAAATAAAGATAAGAGGTGATTTGAGAATATATGAAATGTTTAAGATTCTCATGCATTCCAAAATGCATAACTTGAAAGCTTCAGGATATATTAAAGTACAACATTCACACAATCCCTTCAAAACCAATATAGGGAATTATTCAACGACCCCCCATTAATATTCAAAAAACGTGCATGCTGATTGGTCAGCATGCACGTTGTAAATCAGTTATAGTAATAGAAAAAGGTCCAGTCGCCCGGACTTTTTCCATTACTATAACTCTTTTTTTTTTTCTTTACAGCAACGGAGAATGCAAGATCTCCATTGCTTCACACTGTCTCACTATGTTAAACTCGTTTAACATAGCGAGACAGCATTAAAAAAAGCAACAGAGATTCTCCGTTGCTTTTTTTAATGCTGTCTCGCTATGTTAAACTCATTTAACATAGCGAGACAGTTTGTAAAAAGCAACGGAGATCTTGCTTTCTCCATTGCTTTTTACAAACTGTTTTGCTATGTTAAAGCCATTTAACATAGCAAAACAGTTTCTTTTCACAAACTGTTTCGCTATGTTAAATGGGTTTAACATAGCGAGACAGCTTTAAAAAAAGCAACGGCTCCATTGTTTTTTATAAAGCTATCTCGCTATGTTAAACCCATTTAACATAGCGAAACAGTTTGTAAAAAGCAACGGAGATCTTGCTTTCTCCATTGCTTTTGCCCACAGCTCTGATGTACTGTGTAGGCATACACATGCGCAGTACATCAGAACTGCCGCAGAATACCAGACAGCTGCGGAAGGGCAGCAAGGAGACATTATACAATGCCATTATTTAAGAAAATTAATTATTTTTTTTCTTAAATAATGCCATTGTATAATAGCAATAACCCACTTCTGGGTGTGGGTAATGCTGGATTTACCCACTGTTGGCTTTGTTTGGTCACAAGGGCGAAGTGACCAAACCACACCAACCGTGGGTAAATCCAGCATTACCCAAACCCAGAAGTGGGTTATTGCTATATTATACCACAACCACAACTGGTAATTGTGAAACAGAGACTTTATAACAATAGAGGGAGATTATCTCTTTGATATGAGACTTAGAGAGATGCATCCTGTGACATAATCTCTGAGAATACATAATCTGATATAAACAGTGAACTTTTTTAAAACTATTGCTGGAAATACATGGCATAACCATGACTCATAATATAATGAAACTATCCATTACTTCTCCATGGCATCTATCAACCTGTCAAAGATCTAGGAATTTCTCAAATAAACATGAAACGTGGTATTACTAGCAAACACTGAGGAATGGACAACTGAACTGAGGTCAACATCCTTATATCTTTGGACACTAAGTTAACTCATTAACACCTATGGGTTGTGGAATATTAGTAACACCTCTAGCAGTCTACACACGTCTTGCATTCCAAAGTACTTTCTAAAAATACACATAAAAAGCATAAGATAAACAAATATAAATATTTTGTGAATAATAAACACCATTAAAACTGTACAAATAACAATGTTATCAGAAAGAAATTTTCTCTGATAAGAGTCACTGCATTCATGGTCTTTTCTGTAAATGCAGTAATATAAAGCACACAAATCCCAAATTATTTTTTATGAACTTTCACAAACATATTTTCATATCTTGAAAACTATACAACCTAGACATCTATTGTTATAACATTTTTGTTAACCGTACTTATTGTAAGCTTTCACCTGACAATAAGAAATTCCTCAGTAAGTTCTTGTTTATTGATATATTTACAGAAATGTGAAAACGTTTGTTTAATTGTATAATTAGCAATACAAATAATAGCGGATATTTCTAAAGACATGCAGCTTACAGCACAAATATTAAATACAGTTTTCTTTAACAACATCTGAAGTTTCAGCTAATGTCATGTAACAGTTTGCACGTTACTTGTTTTTTAAAGTATATATTAAAATATTGTTTATTTTCATAATCATTAACAAAGAACTAGAAATATTTCCAGTACAGTGTGATATAAACCATAATTTTTAGTGAATTGCCCTGTCTCCCACATTGATGTTTCACATCAATAAAATGTAGATCTCCCACTTATGAAAATATGAACATAAATATGAAAATATGAATAATAAGAAGCAAACGTGCCAAAGTCACGGAATCCCCTATGACTAGAATTCTGAATAGTATTGGCTTGCCTTATGGGCTTGGTAGTTGAGGCTCCACTGTCTGTATGTGTAGTGTTAGGTGTTTGTTTTTTTGAGTGCTTTTTGGCTTGTTGAGGACAATTTTTGCAGCTGGAGTCTCTGTGAGTTCTTTAGGGTTTGGGAAGCTTGCATTTAAGTTCTTCATCATAGGTAGGTCTATATGTGGGGTGTACCATGTGTATTTTATTTTATTTATTTATGTCACTTTTGTTAACTGGGAAAGCCCAACTTGGAACGAGCCAATTTTCAGTGGAGGCCTGGGGAGAAATGCTCCAGACGCATGTCTTTGTAAAGTGGGAGGAAACCAGAGAACCTGTAGGAAACCCACACAAATGCAGAGAGGACATGCAGACTCCACACAGAAGGCACCCCAGCCAAGAACTGCACTAAAGAACCTCTTGCTGTGAGGTGACAATGCTACTGCTTGCACCACTGCGCTATCCGTTTACCAGGCATATTTCTGATGACCGGTTTGTTTTGAATGTGAGTGAGATACAGGACATTGAGGATAATGGTTGCTGTTGATAATAATCAGTTGAGATTGTTACAAAATGGCACCTTACTCTCTTTAAGTTAATGTAAACAAATGACAACCATGAACAGCAGTGCAGCTTGTACTAAAATAAAAGTATAGGGGCATCCATGTTTGGAATATTCAAACTCCTGCTGATATCCATTAAAGTACAAGACATTTTT
Source organism: Protopterus annectens (assembly GCF_019279795.1). Taxonomy (NCBI): domain Eukaryota; kingdom Metazoa; phylum Chordata; order Ceratodontiformes; family Protopteridae; genus Protopterus; species Protopterus annectens. Next base: position 1,028,091,219 of record NC_056727.1, on the reverse strand, counting down.
CTGGGGAGCAATGTACTGGATATTTCTTTTGTTCAGTTTGTACATAGAAAGAAAGACTAGGGCAAGAAAGGGAGAGGGTGCAAATATCGATGCAGGTAAGCAACGTATAGGGCTTTATCATCACTCACAAGTAGATACCATTGACTGCAGTTAATGCAATTAATTGCTGTTATAAAGCATAAAACAGACATGCAAGTAAGCAACAGAAATGGATAAGGCAGACATGATTTGCCAGCATATAACAAATGATTGAGGAAGCACAACCTGATTAACAGCAATGAACAGCAGTGCAGCTTGTACTAAAATAAAAGTATAGGGGCATCCATGTTTGGAATATTCAAACTCCTGCTGATATCCATTAAAGTACAAGACATTTTTCTGGGGAGCAATGTACTGGATATTTCTTTTGTTCAGTTTGTACATAGAAAGAAAGACTAGGGCAAGAAAGGGAGAGGGTGCAAATATCGATGCAGGTAAGCAACGTATAGGGCTTTATCATCACTCACAAGTAGATACCATTGACTGCAGTTAATGCAATTAATTGCTGTTATAAAGCATAAAACAGACATGCAAGTAAGCAACAGAAATGGATAAGGCAGACATGATTTGCCAGCATATAACAAATGATTGAGGAAGCACAACCTGATTAACAGCAATGAAGTATGATCTTAGCAATCAAGAGCCATAACCTTCTAGTCACTAGAAGTGTGAAGCAAATGGTAAAATAGCCCATATCTAAAAATATTTGTTTTCTCCATTTGGCCTATAAGCTAGCACTTAGAGGAAATTTACAAGAAAATATAGGCTGTGCAGGGGTGAAAGCATGATTTAGGGATTTGCTGGCCTAATTTAGAAGTTTTCAGGTGTACAGAAGGGGATACTGATCTTAGAAAAAGAGAAATGAAACAGAGATAATTTAAATAGCTAACATAAGAATTGTACATTTCCCTGACATCCCCTGTCTTTATACTTCAACCTTATAATTATAAATAGCACACACTGTCCTTTCACTGGAATACTATAGTTAGGTTGACTGATTAATAATAATAATAATAATAATAATAATAATAATAATAATAATAATAATAATAATAATTACAGGTTTGGTCATACTGTTTATTGGGTCCTGAGTAAGTCTGTCAATATTGTGTAGTAAAATTTCAAAGTAAGAAATAAATAAATAAATAAAAAGAAAGAATAATTATTTGTACAAGACAGGGATAAAATGGGTCTGGTGTCAAAATGCTGCATTTCAAATGCAATAACAAAACCTGTCTTAAACAGTTTCTTTTTCACTTGCTCCTCAACTGCTAATGCGATCGTATCTTGTGCAACATATGACGAAACTGGATCATTTTGGCTAGAACTGATTGTGTTCTGCTTAACATTATTTGCACTCAGAGTCTTGCTCTTACAAGATAGTCTGCTGCATAAATAAATGCATTCTCACTCCAGTAATCAGTAGCCATTTGTCATAGCTACTGGAAATGCCCCATTTGTGCATTGAAGAATGCAAAGCAGTCAACCACACTTTTGTGTTGAAATATGCTGTCTGTACCATTTCCTGGTTGACTATTAAAGTGCATCAGGAAAACAGTGAATTCTTTTGCAGAAGAAAAAAAACTAATGCAATGATTATCATTTAATTTTATCACACTGGCCTTTTGAAATCGCATAAAGGTAAAGGACATAACATTTCAGAACAGGATATCAATGGGTAATAGATCTGCCAAGCAATTTTAAAGAGCTGAACACTGAAGATAAGGAGACCAGCCATTTTTTTACAAGTTCAATTTAACAAATACTATCAAAGAGCAAATGCCTTTTTAAATATGCCAGGTGAGTTTCAGGGACGTCTCCATACTAACACTTTCTGCTTGTAGACAGTTAGGGAGATACAGAAATGGCAGAATTCCTCAGTTACAGTGGTTCAATGTAGTCCTAATTCCTTGATGTGCAAATTGAATCACTGCAGTTTCCCTGCAATGGAACGTCTGGGAACCAATCAAATTAAAGAAGACTTGTAGCTTCTCCCTAGAAAAAAATCTTCATGTATCTAGAAGGAGATATGTATGGATCTGTTTTCTTAAATTCTCATTTCTGTAGGCCCTGGAAGAATCCTTTTATGCCATTTCGTACCATTACTGAATAGCATTATTATTAGCAGTTTAGCTGCATAGGTATATCATCTCCATCTGTCACCTCCTCCAAGCATGAAAGACTCTGTTTTCAGTTTTCATAGTTCAACAGATTAATTTCAAAGGTTGTAAATTATTGCACTACAAAATGTATGCCCATTACAAACATTCTGAAGAAAGTTAGGCAGAAAAAAAAATAGGTGATAATGACAAGCAGCGGTGGCTGGTGACTTCAAATCAAAGGGAGGCTGCAGGATACAGCTGAATGACTGTGGTCAGCTAGAAAGGGGTGTGGCAAACTAGAATGGGATGAAGCTATGTTACAGAAATACTCATTAACTCGCTAATTATTTTACATTCATCTTAAAATACAGACAAAAAAGTATTGCAGTTTTGCAAAGATATAATTACAACAGTAAACAGCAGGGCAAATTCTTTATTTGACACTCAGCCCCAACTCCCAGTGCTTACTCCAGCCACAGTATCTGATTTGATCTTGCGATGTTAAAAACAAAAACAACAGCAAAAAAAGACAATACTGTCATTAAGGTAAGTACTCTTTTCACATAAACAGCACTCATTTCAGAGCTTATGGTTGATCTTACTTCACTCAAATGCACATTACTCTTGCAAAGCAAGCTAGAACTGCAGCATTCCATTTGCACATAAGCATTGCTACATCCCAACTGCCTACCCTGACTATCTGCTTTGAGCCAACAAGGTTTAAAATAATGAAAATAAAAGACCACGGTTACATTACATCACATGACATAGCCAAGAACTTGCATGTGATCTTACTTCAGTTTACCCATTCACACTTTACTCATGCAAAAGTAGAGTTTGTTCAACAACAAAACATTGATAAACCATCCTAATTTATCTTGACTAACCCTGCAAAAAAATACTATGTTTAAAAAAAACAGATGTCATCCATAAGCAGCTCTCCAGAACACACTGCATACCTGGTATCCCTTTGACTCTTGCCAGGGTATTATACTAAAAAAAAAAGAAAAGAGAAAGTCATCAACAGCCCCCAAAAGACATTGATCACTACCATCTGGATGACCCTCACTGAGTGCAAAAGCATCAGAGAGTTCCAAAGCAGACACCCAAACAACCTGCACTTCCCGTCACAAACCTGACAACACATAAAACACAAAATTAGTGTGCCGCACAATCACAGCTCTTAAGGCGAAATAACATACCTAACACACCAGTGATAGGCGACTCTATAGTCAGGCACACTGACTTCCCACTCACTAGGCTGGACAAGCAGAAGGTTACTGTTAGCTGCCTGTCAGGATCCAGAATCTTCCACATATCACAGATACTCAGGTCACTCCAGAACAAGTACAAATATGACTCTGTCATTGTTCATGTTGGTGTGAATGACCTGAGACGTACCTCCCTGGACTACATGAAAAGAGACATGTAAGAGCTCTCTGATCAGGTAGCCCAGGCTGGTATGGCCATGACCCTGAGTAGCATCCTGCCCTCACCAAGAATTATACCACAGTATAAAGAAAAAATTATCAATTTCAACAAGTCGCTAAGCTTCTAGTGTCATTCAAAGGGGATCCAGTGTCTGTCAGCCTGGGATGACATGCTTGACAAGCCGCGTTGCTTCGCAAGAGATGGCTTGCACCTGTCACCTCTAGGCTTTCGAATACTGGCCAAGGTTCTTGCTGCCCCCATAGTGCCTTTTTTAGGCAAGGCTCAAAAGTCAAACCCACCTCCGTAAGCAGCACAATTAACAAAAAACTGAGGGTTATGCTACTCAATGCCAGGAGTTTAAATCTCAAAATGCATGCACTCGAAGCACTCCTCAGTATGGATAACTTCGACATCTGTGCAGTTACTGAAACCTGGTTCAAGGCTCCAGAGAGCATCCCAGCACTAACGGGCTACAACTCATACCACTCGTTTTGACCACAGAACATGGACCTAAACACAAAAGAAGAGGGTGTATCTATATTCATCAAGGATACCTACACCTCCAGGTTAGTGGTGCAGCATGATACCTCTGAGATCATCCGTGTGCAACTATCATCGGGCAAATCTGCAATGCAAATTGTGGCTTGCTACAGATCACCCTCCATGACCCAGGACCACCACTCCACCTTTCTGGAGATGCTGGAAAACAGGAAGGCCCTACCGAACACCCTGATATTGGGCAATTTCAATTACCCTACCATCCACTGGGAAAACTACTCAAGTACAAATTCCCTGGCCCAGCGCTTCCTGGAATTCATCAACTCAAATGCTTTGGATCAGCTGGTAAACTCCCTTACCAGAGGTGAAAACATATTGGACCTGGTCATCACCAACATGGGTGACAGGTATTCCACACCGGAGGTCATCCCGTCACTGATTAGATCTGACCATAAACTAATCACTCTGGATGTCCACACCCCACTACCACTCCCAACTAAGGAAACCACAGTGAAAAACTTTTATCAAGCAAACTTCACCTTACTTAAGACAGAGGTGGTAAGTTTCACAGCCACCACGCTAAAGAATAACGCTGCCCAAGATGCAGAAACCTTTACAAATGCACTCTATGAGCACCTACAAGGATGCATGGATTGTGCCATCCCTAGAAAAACCAAGACTCACTCCTCTAAGAAAAGGAAACCAGTTTGGTGGACCCCTGCAATAAACAGGCTATACAATAGAAGAGGGAAACTAGTTCAGAAAAAAAGAAAATCCCAAGAAGGAAAGACATCCCTGATCAGTATCAGTAAGAAAATGGGGTCTCTCATGAAATCATCCAAGGCTAACTTTGAAAGAAAAATAGCCAAAAATTCAAAAGATAACCACAAAGCCTTCTTTAGCTATGTTAAGAATCTAAGTGGCAACTCGCAGAAATGCACTGAACTAGTGCAAAATAGCACAAAATATACTGAACCTACTGATATTGCCAACATCCTGGCAGATAGATTCAATGCAAACTTCACCCCCCTCTCACCTCCAAAAAGGTCCACAACAATACTGGAAAAGTGTAGTTTCCCAAAAATCACAGACACAGAGGTGAAAACAGCCCTTTCAAAAGCCAAAACCACAGCATTAATGGGACCAGATGGTGTCCCAGGCTGCATCTTGCACGAACTACAGAACGAACCAACCCCCCACCTAAACATGCTGTTCAACCTCAGCCTCTCCACAGGCTATGTGTCCATAGAATGGTGCACATCAACAGTTATTCCTCTCCACAAAGGAGGGGCCACAACTGACCCTGGTAACTATCGCCCCATAAGCCTGACTAGCCTGGTCTGCAAGGCTATGGAGCGCATCATCATGGAACTCATTAACAAAGCCAATGGGAACCTCCAAATACTTGACCCGACCCAGTTCAGCATTGTTAAGACCAGATCATGGCTGAAAACCTGGTTGATTTCTTTGAGACAGTCACCAAGGCCATAGACGAGGGAAAGGTGGTTCACACAGCCTGCCTTGACGTCTCCAAGGCTTTCGACACCATTCCCCACTCGGGTATTACAGAAAAACTCACCAGCCTGAACATAAACCCCTAATTCCCAAGATGGGTTGCAAACTGGCTTACAGACAGAACTCACACGGTAAGAACAGCGGGCTCCAGGTCTGACTCTAAACCAGTCACAAGTGGTGTCCTGCAAGGCTCAGTCCTGGGACCCCCTACTGTTCAGCATATACTTCTCAGACATACAGGCAAACACAGGAGAATTATGGCTAACCAAGTTTTCCAATGACTGTAAACTGGGAGCCATGATTGACTCTCTGGCTGACACTGACATCCTCCAAAAGGGCCTTACTGAGACGGATACCTGGTGTCAAAGTCATGGCCTCAAGCTAAATGCCAAAAAATGCATTGTCATCCCGTTTGGGAAAAACAAAACACCCATGAATTACTACATAGGTGGCAGCCCCCTTAATGCAGAATAGGTAATAAGAGATCTGGGGACCTAGGTAGATAGTAATCTCTCCTTTGACAATCATATTGCTATAGTAGTTAGAAAATCCTTCTATATGGCCCATCTAATTACTAAAGGGTTTGCATCTAGAAATAAAGAGGTTATAGTACACCTCTACTTGTCACTCATTAGACCCATCATAGAGTATAGCGCCCCATTTAGGATGTACCTTACAAGACACTTCTAACAGCTGGAAATACCACAAAAGCACCTCACCAAGAGGATTACTGGTCTCAAACATATGTCCTATGCAGCCCGACTGAAAAAAACTCCAGCTGTACTCAGTGGCATATCACTTACTTAGAGGTGATCTCTGCCTGACTTACAAAGCCATGTCCAACTCAGAATTGATGGACATGCTCCACCTAAAGAAATCCAAGTCACTGCGAGCCATGCGCTCTAGTGAGCTAAACCTCACCACAACAATAAATAGAACATGCTGGAGGGATAGATTCCTATCACAGATATTCTCCATGTTTTGGAATAAAATTCCAAATTACATCAGGCAGAGCTCCTCACTAACACTCTTCAAGAGAAACCTTAACGAGTGGATGGGTAACAGAAAGTACTCCCCTGGGATCACTTCACTGGCTCTGCTTGACAGAGGATCAGTTAATTAATCAATGGGGTGGCGATAGCCGACACACTCTGGCTAGGCTTATAAATGCCCTCAGGCAGATAGCCTAGTACCTAACTATGAACCTATAAAATCATCAACAGTCCCCAAAACACATTGCCTCCAGTGTTAAAAACTCTGTGTGCATACTGGTTTATGCTTTATACCTACAGTGACTACAGATATTTGGATTTAATTTACAACTTTTTTACAGCATAAACACTGACAGACATTTGCTAAACAAAACAATACAGTCCTACAGTGAAAACAGACTTAGCATTAAACCTTCTCTGCCTTTGAAACTCATTCATTCATTGAAACAGCATTGAAACCCACATGCAAAGCAAATGCATCTGGCCAGTGGTGGGTTACGTGTACCTTTGGGCTGTTTTCAAACCATACGCCCCTTGCACACATTTAGGACCATGCAAAAGTTCTTTGATTCCCCTTCCTGATGTATTCAGTTATAAAATATAGTAATTAAATTATATCCCTTGTATAATAAAGCAGCACTTGTTAGACTGCATTTTAAATCTATAGTTTGGAACATGTTTCCAGTAAACAATGAAACAAAACATATGAACCACTAATACCAAAGCTGCCCAATTCAGAACATTTCAACCACAAAAGGCCACTCAAACTTCTGTCATTACAATCCACCAATATCAGTCAATATGCACAATCTCTGCAGAAGTAAAAATCAGCTGAATAATTCCACATTAACGAAATCTGAATCTAATTAAGAGGTTGCTGCTGGAAAACAACTTTATATCTCAGTGTTTTCATCTACAAATTCAATGCCTGCTTCCCTTGAAGAATAAATTGCATATGTTACATTAAAAATGTAGCTGGTATGTTGAAATAGGGAATGGATGGCAAACTGAAAAACAGATTCCTGGTTAATAGGCACCTGTATCCAAATGAAGAAATACTCAGGACTGCAGCACCTTAAAATACAAATGCATATGCTGGGGGGAGTAGAACCTACAGCCTTCTGCCTCAAGATGCAAGCATGCTACCTGTTGTGCTACTAACACTGCTTTAAAGCTCTCTACCACAATAGTTAACCCATTTGTTGAATAAAATAGTTGCACATTTTAAGCAGACTTGGCATGAGCAACAGTAAACTTCTCTTCCAAAAAAAAAGAAAATGCAGCTAAATATCAAACATCCGAAAAAAGGTGTAAATGTTGCATCCTCCAAATGCTGTACACCAACTATACATAAAAATCTAAAAGAGTTCATAAGTATAAAACAAGACATCATAATATGAATAAACTTAGAGCTAAATTTGACATTTTTATAATAAGCTGAAAATCGACAAGTTCTTAATAGTTTAAAGGTCCGTCTTGCAGGCAGCACTAGCCATACAAAAGTAATTACTCAGGAGTAACACTCTTGTGGCCCTCTTCCTTCCCAGCCTCCAGAGGTACTCCTTTGATTGTGGAATCTATTTCTCTGATGATGAACCCTAGCAGTCTGGACTCTGTTACCACATCCATCTTATCCTAGTCTACGTGTGGATAACCCCCCAATAATTTCATAACCCCCCTTTCTGATCCTTTTCTGACTCTTGTTTCAGTGAGTTCATTAATTTGCTACAACTTCATACCAGAGTTGTAATGACTAAATGTAATACTTTACACTTGCTTGCAATGAACCTTAACTGCTGTGTTTTTGGAAACTTAACCAACCTTTCCAAGTCCTTACCTAGACTCTTTCCCACTGCTGCACTTATCTTTGCTATACCAGTGAAGATACTCTTCCTTCTCTCTGTTCCCTTATGTATGTCAGAGGCAGCCACAGTGAAGAGCAATGGAGCCTGATCCAACACCCGTAGTACTACACTACTCAGTTTCTTCATATTTAATGATATCATTCTCACCACAGCCACCTGTGCCCTTCCTTTCAACCATGCAGTAATTCCTACCTCTAGTCCCTGCACGTATAGATGACTGAGTCAAAGGTCATAAAAAAGACCGAGAAGGCCACTGCTTCTAGTACTGCTTTGTCAAGTTCACCTTTCCTCAGTCTGGATCACTTTCAACTGATAGGTCCTTTTAGCCACAAACTCCTGTTGCACTGGAGAGTGTTATGGCGTAGAAAAGCCGACAGTCTTTCTCTGGATTTTTCGTGCTATTCCATTACATTATGTCTGACTTTGTTGTCTCTTCCATTTTTTTTCTTTTTACCCACACTTTTTTTTTGCAATCCCAATAGCAAAATGACATTTTCAGAATCAATTCTAGGAAATGTTCATCTTTCCTTTACAACCAACTGCCTGACCAGTGTCTGCTTTGTTCTGCACTTCATCCAGCAAGCTTCTGTCCCAAAACCATGCTTTAAAAATTATTTTTCTTTTTTTTTTGCTACTCCTGTTTTCATACACTAAATGGATCATCTAAGCAGCAGTAACCTTGAATACACATGGTTTCTAAAATGACAAAAGACATTTTTAAATTCCTAACATTAACTATATATATGACGCCTAACATATTTTACCTGCATTCAAACATTGTATTTGAAATGAACAAGAAAAAATGTTTTTAGGTTATAGTGCTAATGTTAGTTACTCGTCTGTTAATTTGTTGCTATTTTGTTTCTTAAGCATGTTCCCCAGTTGCACATTTTTTTCAACTTGTCATTATTAAATAACTTCTTTGGAGGCCCTCATTGTCGGATATGCTAGACATATTCACGAGCTCTGCAGAAAGGTTGGCATTGCACTGATATTTATTTCAACTTTTGCAGCTCAACTTTACTAGCCAGTTGCATTATGCTGCTTTGCATTTTATCCCCCCAACCGAAAATATGTGTTCAGCAGGTCCACAGCACCAGTTTATGACTTAAAGAGTTCAGTATAATTTAATAAAATTAATTAAATTTTTAGTTTTAAAAAGCACAATTGATTAAACTTAGCATCAGTCTTCAGAGATGCAGATTTCTTATTCAAGAAAACACTTGCTTAACTTACGCAAATTCTGTTAACCTTGTTGTAAGTAGACTATAGCACCTGAGGCATTGACAGAATAAACAAATGTGAATTAATACACATACTTACTGCTGACTGTTTCTCGTTCGCTTTTTCCCAGCACGCAAAGTGCAGGAAGAGAGCTTGAACCAATTAGTAACCATCCAGCCATCCACGTCACTTATGTGATTGCAGACGTGGGAGTCCGATCCCCATCCACTTTACTGCAGTTACAAACCGCATAGACTTCTGGGCATCTGTACACTGATACTTTCCCTTTTTAATCTGGACTGCTTTTACAGCAGTCCAGATTTACAGAAACTATTTTTTGTTTAATCCCGGAACTCACCGAGCATGCGCAGTTCAGGTTCTGGGACTTTAACAGTGAGTCAGTCGGACTCACAGCTAAGCTAAGCAGCCTGCCAGACAGTATACAATAGTATACTAAACTATTAATTATTTTATTTTTTAAAATGTTGTTCTTTTTTTTTTTCTTTCTTTTCACAGCTGGGGGGCTGCAGCCCTGCAGTCCAATAGCACGAGCAGCCACTGATGACAAGAGCAGGCTGCTTTATCACATTTAGCTCATCCTTGTATAGATTTTTGGATGACAGTCTGGTACAAAATCTCCTACAAACACAATTTCTACTGGCATGAATGAGCTTTTTATATTATTTATTTATTGCTGTTTGATGAGTGAGTGAGTGAGTGAGTGAGTGAGTGAGTGAGTGAGTGAGTGAGTGAGGGATTGAGTGAGTGAGCTGGTTATCTGACCTTTTTCAGCCATGACTCAGGCTCATAAAGCAGATAAACAGTTGTTTATTCACAAGTCTATATTACAAATACAAAATACAGTTCAGAGAGTAGGTATACAAGAAAGTAATACAAAGATCTTTAAAAAAAGCATTTAGTACCAAGTATAAATACTGATTAGCATAATGGATGTAGAAAGTTGAGCAATCAGTCTTCACTTTTTAACACATAGTGACATACTTAAAATATTAGAATATGATCACTCAATAATATTACATCCATGTTGTTTCCTTAAAAAAACATTCCTTATTGTTTAAGGATACTTAAGAGACTGTTCAAAACAAATAAATTGTCCTGATGCTCCACAAAGCACCAATATAGAGCTAAGTGTTAGCAAACAATGAAGCCACTGTTGGTAACTGAGTTTCCAGCTATGATCAATGAATATTAATAGAAATATGACTTGAAACTGGTCACCTTAATGCTATCCTCCGTGTGGATGATGATAGGCAGTGGTATTATGAAATATATATAAAGGAAATTGTCTCCAGTCTACCCATTGCTTTGAATAACACTGGTTTTATAGATTTTCAATGTGTTTTATTAAATGTGACAAATATGAGGTTGGAGATTTTTGAGGCATAGGATACCAGAGGATAGCAGCCCAACCATGCAGATATCCAAGAAGACGTTTAGAAGTATAATTCTCACTGATACCCAATAATAACAGTAATCATAGAAATCATATTTGATCAGAGGCCAAAAGTGCTTTCACAAAAAGTACCCTCAGGCTCTACCACCCTTTTCAAGACCAGTAAGGTCTGTAAGTCCTAGAGAGGACTGCAGGATCCTCATCCAGTCATGGAGCCTGTGCAGTCCCTCCATTTAGTTGTATTTATTTCCTGGTGAAGATTGAGGTGTCTTGTTTTAGTGCTGGCAGCACTATTCCTCCTTACCCTTTAAACCCATGAGAGTAAAATGTGACCCAAGGTGAATGCCTGCTGCAGAACAAAGTACTTTTCAAACCTATAGAGTTGGCTTACAGTACTGAAAGGGTGCAGCATAGGAGCATTTTGCACAAAACTTTGATCCCTCCTCATAGGCTATAAATGGCTTTTCAGGCAGATACAGTCATAAGAGACCTGGGTACTCATGTGGATAACATTCTCTCATTTGATCATGTGCTATAAGTGGCTTCCTTTTCAGTCAGATACAGTCATAAGAGACCTGGGTACTAATGTGGATAACGCTCTCTCATTTGATCATGTGCTATAAGTGGCTTCCTTTTCAGTCAGATACAGTCATAAGAGACCTGGGTACTAATGTGGATAACGCTCTCTCATTTGATCATGTGCTGTAAGTGGCATTCCTTTTCAGTCAGGTACAGTCATAAGAGACCTTGGTACTAATGTGGATAACGCTCTCTCATTTGATCATGTGCTACAAGTGGCATTCCTTTTCAGTCAGATACAGTCATAAGAGACTCGGGTACTTATGTGGATAATGCTCTCTCATTTGATCAGCATTTTCTATAATTGTCAGGAAATCTTTCTATCTCTCCAGTTGATGTCTAAGGAAATATCTTCAAGATCCAAATGAGTTATCCTACCAATGTACTTTTCTCTAATTAGACCCATCATTGAATATAATGCTCCTTCTGGTATGTAAACATCCAAACATACCGCTCAGTTGGAAAGGACATAAAGATTTCACACCAAGTAAATTAAAGGTCTTAAATCTTACAGATACAACAGTAAATTATCATGACTCTCCTAATAATCAGGAGCCTACAGGCTGCTGTACAGTGACTTGTGTCTTGTCTACCATTTCTATACAAAACCAGTGGCTCTACAAACAGCTGTACTAAGGACCTAAATCTACACCAACAAATAAACAAGACTTGCAGGAGAGATGGGATCCTAACTCAACATATTCGTAGCCCGTGTAATAAGTTCAAGTACAGGTCAAGCAAACTGCTGCTTTGTCTATCGTTAAGGCTAGTCCTGATGGCTGGATGGCTGGACACAAATTTACACCAGGGTTATCATGGCCTGCTTGATTTAGGAGGTGAGCACTATTAAAAGCTTGAAAAGTGTCTGCTAAAAGGTACATATGGCTTACCATCCTATGGTCCCCGTAATATCTTGCCTAGTATGTTTCTATGTTCCTATGTGTTCTCACAGAGTGAGAAGTACAGACAAGTCACCCTTTCTGTAACAGTAAACAGTCCCCCTAAATTCTGATTGGTCTAAAACAATATCAATCGTTACGTCTTGTAAATCTGATATACACTGCCATGTGCAATCTTAATGACCTTCTGGGTTATTTTCGCTAAAAAGAACAGAGTTTTTTTTTTATTTTTGATAGCATCATACAGCACTGCTGCCCAGTGTCCTATAGCAACAATACAATTCTCCAGACATACTCCATAATCCACTGGGGCTGGTCATGGAACATAAGGACATTCAGGGGGTCTTGGCCATTCACATTCTGTTGATTTTATATATATATATATATATATATATATATATATATATATATATATATATATATAGATAGATATAGATATACAGATATTTTATATATATATATATATATATATATATATATATATATATATATATTTATGATGTCACTTCAGAATCTCGAAGTGCTGAAATATCAAACTTCTGTAGCTCGAGACAGAAGTGTTGAAACTGCACTTGCTGGAAAGTGCAGAATGCTGAGTGTGGAAATGCCGAATGTGGAAATGTCAAATATACAGTGTGCATGTAGATGGAGAATAAGGTTAGTGATGTTTTACTAGGGATTTTGGGTAGGGATTTTAGTGTGTGTGAGTGTGTTTGGAGTTTTGAAGTGTGGGTTAGGGTAGGTAGGTAGGTAAGATTGAGAGTGTGTAAGTTTTGTGAGTGGTGGTATTTGTACGTATGTGATGTGCATTTGTGCAAGGGGAGTGTAGAATGTGTAGTGGTGGTTTTTGTGTATTTGTGTTTTTAGTGCGACCTCAGAGTTAGTATATATATATATATATATATATATATATATATATATATATATCTAAGTAGCGGTAGTGTGAGGTGCAGGGTGGCTTGCCCCCCTGCTTATATGTAGGGTAAGCACATGCATTTGTTTTGCTATGTTTGTGTGTGTTTTGTTGTTTTATAGTGTAGGGAAGAAGGTGCATGTGTACTTGTTTGTGCATGGAGTGTGTATGTGGGTAGTTGCAAATTTGAATTTCTCACTTTTCGGGTTTTGGGTGTTTGAGTTTTCGGCTTTACAGTCTCAAGATACTGAATTTCGATATTTCAGTATTTCAGGATTGTAAAGTGAAACTATATATATATATATATATATATATATATATATATATATATTTATACGGATCCACTATGTAATTTTGAAATTTCATAATCTCAAACATCAGAATCCCGACATCCAGATGTTCGAGATTTTGAAATCTCAAAACACAAAAAAAAAATAAATAAATAAAACAAAAAAGCGATACAAACAACAATTCTTCATGCACCCCCACACACCCCCTGCAACTTAAATATACCGACTCCGAGATTGCACTGCAGTGAAGAAAATGGTTAAGTTACCATTCTTCACTGTTGAGTGATCTCAATTGTATAGCTATGGGATTTCAAAACTTTGAACATCTGAACATCGAGATTCTGATGTTCGAGGTTTTGAAATTTTAACATTATGAAGTGGACCCATATATGCATACATACATATATATATTTTTCTTTCTTTCTTTATGGCCTACCCTCTCAACCTTCCCTCATAATGTATGTAGTTGCTTCCAAGGTGCAGTTGTGCAATGGGGATCTCATGGTATATACTCCCACCTGGGCAGCAGCTCAGTCATGTCAACCCCACCTTCTCTTGGAACATGCCTACTATCTTGTGACATTCACAGTATCTACCAGGTATTGATGCAAGAGTTGCAGATATCACTGCCTTCCACCATGGATTAATAACGTCCATCCATCCGTGACAGTCAGCCATCTAAGCCACTAATCAAACTCAGGTCTGCTGGGCCATAATCAGAGCTTTATCCCTCTACACTACCAGAGTGTCAAGAGAAATTTTCATTGGATGTTACATATACATTCTGGTCTTTAACAACCCCCCAAAAACATGCACATTGAATCTCTTACGTTTGTAACATCATAACTTTAACCTGACTCTCCAGTTCAGCAAAGCTAAATCACAATCAAAATAATCTGAAAGCATTTTTATTCACTGGCTAAACTGCTGGTATGCATGTCTGCATGCACAAAAAACAATTAATAGTGGTTAATTATGAGCATCTTGTTTTGCTTTCCTGATGACACGTCTACTGGACTGTGTTTCTGCACCAGGTACTCACACATTTTTATTAGTATTTTCACATGGCTTTGCATTTTGTTTTTTTACCCATTGCACTGAATATTAGTGATTACCTATCATTATCTGTTCTATATGAATCATGCCTGAAAATAGTCATTTGTCACCAAAGTACTGATCAGTTGAGCAAAGTAAATAAAAGCGAAAATGTTATAAAATCTGCCCTTTTTATACTTTCCCTGCATCTGATTTTGCAATATATATATATATATATATATATATATATATATATATATATATAAGAGATAGATAGTTTTAAAGAAATTCTACCCCAGCTGTAGGTAAATGTATGACTATACCCAGTCCTTAGCTAAAGCATCGGTGATATGGCAATGCATAGAACCCAGTTTCTGTTGTTTATTTAGTATTGGCATATAACTGAATAGGTGTCCCTCTCTTGTTCAGTACTAACGTTCTCATTGCTCATGTGCTCAACCCGTATTGCTTGAAAGAGTTGCACCTTGCACTTGCATGATTTGTACAGCAGTTGTGCATTTCTCTTTGACTATTAATATGCATGCATTTCAAGATCATGGTCTCACTATGAAACTAGAGAGACAGCTTTTTATTTTCATTATTTTACAGCCACTCTTTCTCTGAGTAGCAGTGACCTTGTTGTGGGAATAATAAAGTCAGGGGTGGTGTTGGATGTGGGCTTGCCATCTGCCAAAAATGCTTGCTTGCTTGGTGTTTCTTTAACTGATGCATACATGAATTTATTTTATTCATTTGTTGACCGGGTAAGCCCACTAGACACAATTATCTCTTTTCAACAGTGATGCAGGAGCATGGTCTGGTTAATTGACTTGCTCCAAGTCACTCTGATGGAAAACGATGGCATAAGAAATAAATCCCTTAACAGCGGACTACAAGAACTACCATGTTAACAGCTTGGATTCTGAATCCTCTGCAATAACTGGCAGATGTAAAGTGCTATAGGTTAACGCTTACAGATTTAAAGTACATTTGATTTAAAATGTGTTCAAGCTGTAAATTTCATGCAGTTGAAATCTGGCAATTAAGGCTCAAACAGAATAATTTTGCGTGATCCAGTAGGCCCTATTCATACTGCCTTCAACATCAGAGAATAAAAAAGGCAAGAAATGAAATAAGAGACAGAGAGAGAGAGAAAAAGAGAAAGAAAGTGTCAGAGTTTGTGTACAAATGGTTTTATCTTAGGAAGCCTGTTACAACGTCGCATTAGCATTTCACAGCATTCCATTGATTGTACTGCAAAGCAGTCTAGAAATAGAAGCAATCTGCTTTGAATTCATTGTGATTTATAGCAACTTCTGCCAGAGATGGCATCCCAGTGATGTGACAATCTGTTAGCGCTAAGGTGTTAGTATAGTACCACATTGTGTCATGCTGAGACTGTGTATTGAACTGTACTGTAAATAATGACATAGCAGACCACAACAAGTGAGAAGTCTTTTGCTGGCACTTCTTAGAAAATCATAGAGGTTAAGCACATGCTATTTAAACTTCATCGTGGAAAACAATCACTTTGCCATGGACTGTGCTTTGGCATAATTTTAAATAAGGCTATTAGGATACACAAGAGTTGTTTAATTATCACCTTACATGCGAAAGGTCAGGACATTTTAATTTTCTGATGGAAGGATCTGACATTTTAGTTGAGTCACTATGCTTTTCTGTCAGTATTTACTCATGCTGAGCTTATTGGCATGTCTGTGCAAAAATGTGTTTCAATTATAACTAGGAACACTACATGATTAAAGCTGGTTTCAGGCAACCATTATGAAGCTGAAATGACTGCTGAATTTTTTTTTTTTTGCAAATTGAACAGCCCAGCTTGGATGGGTACATGAATTTGAAAATTCTGTCAGTTCTTTTGGAATAGATAAATTCTGTATATCCATATAAAATGTATTTAATAAAATTTTGAAATACAGTTGTGCTTTTTAAGTTCTTCTGTATTAATATACATGGCATCAATAAATAAACACGTTAAACTGATCAATTTGTATTTGAACAAAAATGAGTACATTATACAAAGGACAGAGAAAATGAGACTTTAATATACCATAATTTGGTTGACTGCTACATCAAGCTGTAGGAGGATAAATGTATGTTTAAGAATTAATAGCTATAATCAGGATAACATTAGATTAGACTTGCCTTATTCTGAACTAAAAAGAAACATTTGTTTTTTTCACTGGCAACTAGTTTAGGAGCACAATTCCTTGCTTTAGTGAAATAAATAATCCATAACAATTAATTAATGTGTTAGTGTTCCCAGATCCAGAGTTTTGGTAATATCAGTATTCATACTGATAAGAAAATCAAAACACCTTTTTACAGGTGCAGGACATTCTTAATTATCGGCTATTTATTCTTATGCTGGATTATGATAGCTTGCCATTCATTGCATTTATCCCATCCCATTTTAAGATGCAGTTTTTTGATATGCAGTTGCTCCATATCTGAAGTAATTACAATCTAGGATATTAATAAGAAGTATTGATTTCTTTAATGTTATTCTACAACGACTGTAGATTAATTGACTGCATGTTTTACCCAGCTACAGGGAAGTTCATAGGCATGCCTCCCAAGTTGCAACCATCCAGTAAGTGGTGCACTGTATGATCTAAATACAGTCATCCAGTTTCCCCTGGGTGAACCTGCTCATGGTCTGTCCCTGCCCTCCCCCAGAGATGGGCTAACTGACAAGAGACCCTCTCTTCCACCACCGTACACCAGCTCTTCCCAACTCATTGACCGCTATTCTAAACCAGGTTGCTGATGTAAAAGGGTTTCATCCCTCTTTGCCAAAGGAGATGCCAGTCCAAAGTAGTTCTGACAAAAGGAGTTGTTTATTCTGGCAGAAGCTCATAATGAATCATAGGTGGAGTAGTACCAACAGAACATCCATAGCAGCACCATGCAGAGGATTCTGCAGATGGTTCATATCATTCCAATACATTAGCAGCATTAAAGGTCAAACTATCACTTCTTGACATCCTGAATGTTGTTTGCTTATGTTATAGTCCCCTGTTTCATGTACCAATGTGGCACAGGAGGCAACTTGCACTGACTATACTCCAAGCAGGTCAGTGTCTAGGATTAAGGCTACAAGTTGCTTACAAATTTGTTCCTTTGTTCCTGTAGGACTGTGTTAGAATCACTAATTCTACATTTCTGAAATGTGTAATTCTAAACAAGTCACTTAACCAGGCAATGCTTCTGGGAAGCTCTGAAAAGAAGCAGTTGGGCCTAATGAATTTACTTTGTCTTTTTTATCTCTTCTATTTTACAACTTTTTTGTATTCTCATTGTCTTTATTAAATGGAATCCCACATATTTTTCATTTTGAGAGAAAAGCGTGCAGAGAAAATTGCACAGATGGCAAATTAAAAAAAAAATGAGTTAGTGTTGTGTAGGAGAATCCAGACTACACATTAGATGTGCCCATAGAGTTCATTCCAGCTACAATGGGTTCTGATACAGAGACGCAACGGTCAAATAAATCTGAATTGCTGATTGATTAGTTAGAAGCATTTTAGAGTGATATGGTAGATAGAATTATTAGGAGATTCACAAGTCATCAAAAGACTGTTCAGTCCACATCTGACAGAGATACAAGAGGAATAGACAACAAAAGTGGCATCTGTTGACATAAGTAAACAGAGAAGCAGGAAGTGAATGGTTCAAAGATACAAGAAGTGGAATAATTAAACTGTTGCAGAGGATACATTCTGTGATTATTTACAGGGATTATGTAAAAGAATCAGTTAGGAAGGAGGATGTTTTTGAGGTTTTTATGTGTATGTGTACAGACACGTATTCACACAAGTACACACACACACACACACACACACACACACACACACACACACACACATATACGACAACATGCATGTGCACACGTGCACATACACACACACATACGCATGCACACATTCACTCACAAACACTCACACACACTCACACACACACACACGCGCACACACGCACACACACACACACACACACACACACACACACACACACACACACACACACACACACACACACACACACACACACACTCACACACAACTTAAGAAAGGTAATCTTTATGATCCAGAGTAGTTGACTATTTAAGGAGGGAAGCCAACTATTTATTCTTAAATGCATTTAAAAAGGAAGACTTTTTATTCCTCATTTGAAAACACACATTTATAAAAAAGAATTAAATTAGTCTGAAATAATGAGGCACATGAAGCATCATGGGAAGACTTTGCATACCAGAGCTTTACTATTCTTATAAAAAGGTACATATTTCTTCAGTTATGAATTGATTCAGTAAAAAGTAGGATGCTAAAATTTAATTTTTTGTTTAAAATTAAAAATTAGCATTTTGTACATATCTCTAATGTTATTTATTTATTTACATTTGTTGACCGGGAGTGCCTGACTGGACGTAGGTCCATTTTCAGCGGAGGCCCGGGGAGAAAAGCTCCACAGTAAAATAAACAGACAGCAGTTACATTGGATTACATAGCGATTAACAATTTAACATAGCAATTACTTACAACATATTTACAGATGAAGAACATAGTACATCAGTAGACAACTAGAATCTTTATCTGTGAAATACATAACAGACATTAACAAATGTTACAATAAGAAGTTCCTGCTGTATAATAAGTACTAGGCTTATGAGCATCTGAGCTTGCTATAATCAAGGTAGTTAGTGGAGTGGAAAGAAAGGTAGTGGTTGGATGGGGTGGGTGATATTAGAGTGGGAGTTGCAAGGGCATAGCCAGCATGTTTTTAGGTGCGCTTTCAGTAAAGATTTGAAGTGGGTACATGATGGTATGGAGGTAATTGTGGGTGGGAGGGAGTTCCATAATTTGTCTATGGTGCAAGAGAATAGTGCTTCACCAGCAGAGTTACTGGCTTTAGTGATCTGCAAGTGATTTTTGTTGCTGGATCTTAGTGGTCTGATGGTGCGATAAGATTGGTGTAGATTCTGGAGGGATGGGACATTTAGTGGATGGTTTACTAGTTTGTGGGTGAGTGAGAGGTGATACCATTGAAGGAAGTGAGGGAGTTCAAGCCAACCCAGTTCAGCAAGTGAGAGACAGTTGTGACTATGGTAGGATGCCCCTGTGGCGAATTTGGTGATTTTGTTGTAGCAGGTCTCTAGCTTGTTTAGATCGTATTACCTTAGGTTGGTATATACTGGAGAGGCATAAAGTAGGGTGGAGATAAGGTGAGAATTTGCTATTGAAATCTTTTCTGCTTTCGTGAAAAGTTGCTTATTTCTGTATAACGCTCCTAGTTTTTTGCAGACTTTTTTTATGGTCATGGATATGTGAATGTCAAATTTTAGTTTATTGTCTATTTCCACTCCTAACAATTTGGTGTGTTCAGTTAGGTACATAGCGGTGTTGTCTTTTGCTGTGATGTTAAAGTGAGAGTTGTTTTGAGTATGCTTGGTGGGTTGGAAGATGAGTAGTTTAGTTTTGTTTGGGTTGAGTATTAATTGGGCATCGGATAACCAAGTTTCAACAGAGGAAAAGGCTTCCTGTGTGACTTTTTGCAGTTTGGGTAGAGACTGGGCTGAGCAGATAATGGTTGAGTCATCTGCCTATTGTATGAGTGTGCCATGTTTGGTGGCAGAGGCTAGATTATTGGTGAAAACAGAGAAGAGTAGGGGTCCAAGGATGGATCCTTGGGGAACCCCTATGGAGACAGGTAGTTGGGGAGATATGTCATTCTGCCATACAACGGATTGTTGGTGGTCAGACTGGTAACTCTGAAACCAGTTGGTGACTGATTGTGAGAAGGATAGGTTATTGAGGGCAGAGATAAGTTGTTTGTGTGGGACCATGTCAAATGCTTTAGATAGGTCTAGGAAAGTAGCAGAGGAGAGAGAGCCATTGTTTTTATGCTGAAGGATAGTGTTAGTGAAGGAAAATAAGGCAGTGGTGGTGCTATGGTTTGGTCAGAAACCATGCTGAGTATTGGAAAGGAGGTTGTTAGTAAGGAGGTAGTCTAAGACCTGAGAGTGTATGCATCTCTCTAGTATTTTGGAGAGTGGAGAGAGAATAGCTATGGGGCAGTAATTGGTTAGTTCTGTGGAGGGTCCGCCTTTGTGGAGGGGAATTATATGTGATACTTTCCACAGTGTAGGAACTTAACTTTCTGACAGATCGGTTAATCAAGATGGATACTGGGTAGGCCAGAGCATCAGCTGCGATTTGTAGGTGTTCACTTGGGAGGTTGTATGCTATTAATTTGGTGGGCTTAATTTTAGTTAAGAGTTTTTTTATGTTGGAGGTAGGTACAGGAGAAAAAGAGAAGGCAGTGGGGAGATTAGTAGTTGAAGGTGTGGGTTGGAGGGGAGGGGGGTTGTGTTGTTTAGCTAGTGATAGTATGGTTTGTGTGAAGTGTGTGTTGAACTATATTATGTTATACTGTTAATACACATCAATATATGATACATTATTTGGCAATCAAGTGTTATCATTTTAATAGTGTGTATATAATAAACAGAGATGTAAAATTATGATAGGGGAAGGTATTAAAATTTGATCATACACCAAAATGCATTTAATGTAAAAAGCAAGGACACTTGAATAAATTGTCCAGAGAATGTGAAGATGCAAGGGATAAAAAAGACTTTGGCTGCATATACAGTAAGCTGATACTGAGGAGCATAGGACCTCATAGAAAGCATCTGTCTGGTTTGCAAAGAAGAGCAAAATTGTGATGTCTCCTGCACAGCCAGGCCAGGCAATGGTTGTATTAGCAATAAACATGTTGTTTCAGGAAAATGGAAGCCTGTTATAACATGACAGCTCTGCTTTCCAATGTGACTGTTATGCCCCATACAAGTCAGCAGTGCAAATGCTGGAAGAATGATTTGCATTGCAGTCACCCTGGAGATCTCTGTTTGCATGAAGCAGATGTTAGGCAAGGAATGCCCATGTGGTATAACACATATCCATCATCTGCTGTGAATACAAGTGAATTTAATAAGTATTTTTAAAGTTTGTAACAGCTGTTTTCTGTTTCTCTGTTTCTCTGTTTCTGTTTAATCTGAACTATATCAAGATGTTACAGATTGGCTGCTGTGGGTGACTGTTGTTTCTTGTTTATGTTGTTGGTGGGTGCACTAATTTTGTGGCAGTTAACAGACAGCTAGACACAGTGTTGTGGAATGGCATGTCATAGTTCATACTTCTGCGTCATTACACATAGCTGTGTTTACCATAGCTGTGTCTGCCTTATTGCTACTAACAGCACTGAGTGTTGTTAACTCTACTCCTTTGTAATGAACTGTTGTAGTATAGAATACTGTCTTGCATCATGGGAATCAGCCTTCTTTTTTTTTGCTTTGCACATGGCTTACTAACAGATTTGTGTATTATGCTATGTGAATCACCTGCTGCTGGGATTGCAGTGTTGATCTGTCATTTGCTTTTCCCCACACTCATATGTGATGACTTGCCTTTCCCTTTTGTCTTTCAGCACAGGAAGATCATGCAGAAAATGTTGACAAGTACTGCAGAAGTCAGCAGAGACTTAAGGGACAATGGGCTTAGTGACATCTATGTCCTTGCATGGCTAAAATCAACATATCACCGATATGCCCTTATCACTACTGTCAGGTGTATGAATTTTGTCTGCATTCTGCAGGGTACCATGGTTCACCACATCCAAGGTGTTTCAGATGTGCTCTGGCTGAGTCTGTGGATGATGCATAAATTGGGAGTATCTTGTCTGGTGACAGTTCTGAGGAAGACTCTGGCTTATAATAAGCAGGTAGCCTTCCACAGTTACTGTCTGTTGGCTGAACCAGAATTTGAGCTCATAGTGAAGGGTAGAACTGAGCATGCAACAACCTGCAAGGTCAACATTTATCAGCTTAAACTGGAGTAAGTAATAAACAAATTGATCAAGCTGGTTGATGCCTTCAGGCTACTAGAGGTGAGTTTGGCTATTGCTAATGACCACACAGACCCAGCACCATTGCCTACTGCATACCAGTAGTATCCACATGAGCCAGTCAGTAGCTGGCTGGGTAAATGTACTCATCTCGTTGACAGGTAATTCTCTAAACTTCATCTGTGTATTTGAATTCTATGTTCCTCCTTGTGTGTCCACATTAACTCCTGTTTATAGTCTTACATATGTGTTTTCCTACTGCAGACTTCTTTCATCCTCTGTTTTCCCCTATCATTCCATTTATTTTAATTGTCTGTAACATAATATCTTTGTTTTTCCTAACAGCCCTTCTATCCTTGCTTTTTTTCCTTCTTTATACCTCTCATTTAGTTCCATGCATTGTTATGTAGCTTTTTTGCTAAATTACTATGACGTTCCATCACTGTATTTTTATGTTTGAATGCGTCATTACGCTAGAAAGAAATAGGTATGAAAAACACAAGTAGGCAGAGAGTTGCAAATTACGCTGGTAGTAGAGACATGATAAAGATGAATCCTCATAAACAAAGCAGACTGGCATAACTAAGAGCTTATGAAGAAAGGCAAGGCTGAGATTTCTTGCTATACTGTGTGAAATTTCTGAGGTGTGAATAAGAAACATAGCAGGTAGTGTGAGGTGTCACTTATACTGGCAAGAAGCCAATACATGCCTCAAAGGAAACAGTATGGGGGGTGTAAGTTGCAGTGAAACGATGCCCAGCAAGTTGGGCACCTTATTGGTTACATAAAGGGGGAGGAAGAAGAGGTACAAAAAGAAAAAAAGGGTGTAGCAAACCAAGGAGTAGACAGCAGGAAAGCTGTAAAATAAAGCAGGTGGGAAACCAGAAAAGGAAGTATTTTATGTATGTATTTATTTATTTATTTATTTGCTGGGTAAAGGGCCTATTATAAATGTATATTTACAAAACAATACCGCATTAATGTACTGCTCCATGAATCAAGCTCTGAGTTCAAAAAAGGAACATAAATATGTAGTGATGGAACTTCATAGTAATTTATCAGAAAACTACATAGCAATGTATGGAACTAAATAAGATGTTTAAAGGAGGAAAAAAAGCAAGGATGGAAGGGCTATTAGGAAAACAAGGATATTTTGTTAAAGACAAGAAAAATGTTTTGTCATTATTTATTATCCTAAAAAGGAGCAATTTTACACAGCAAGGAAACACATAGTTGCAATAAGAAGAAAGCTAGACCATAAGACATTTTATGAAAAGCAAGTCTTTTAGGTCAATTACACGAAGGCAAAAACAGCAAAAAGGAGGAGGCATGGGAAGTGAATAGAACTATTAAGAAAGACTAGAAAAATCCTGAGTAAGAATTAACTGCAAGAAATAAGGAAGGCTCTAAGGGCAATACTAAAGGTAGCGCTGCATTTGAAGATAGATAAGTATAGGAGTTTTACGTGATTACTTTATAGTATTTGAAGTCAGTGGCTGAAGCAATGATATTTAGATAAGAGGTTGCAATTTAATGTGATCAAGTTAATTTGGATTGAAAAAGGGAAGGGAAGCAAAATCAAAAGCTTGCTTTTTTGAACACTAGGTATATAATACTGAAGAGGACATCACAAATTCAACTGAGTTACAGGCAGAGTTACAGAGGAAAACATATGCATTACGTAACAAGATGAATATACAGCCAATATTATCAAAATGCACTCATTCGAGGCACTCCTTAAAATGGAGAACACTGATATCTGTGCAGTGACTGAGACCTGGTACAAGGCTCTAGAGAGCACCCCTGCATTACCAGGCTATAACTCATAACACACTTTTTGGCCAGCTGATCTGGACCAAAACACCAGAGGCAAAGGAGTGTCCATATTCATTAAAGATATCCACACCTCCAGGATAGTTGCACAGCATAATGCACCCAAGGTTATCCAAGTGCAGCTAACTCTGAGCAAAACTGCAATCCAAATTGTAGCTTGATACAGATCCTCCACCATGCCCCAGGATTCCCACTCCTCTTTTCTTGATATACTGGAAAATATTAGGTTTCAACCAAACACTCTCATAACGGGCGATTTCAGCTACCCCAGCATTAACTGGGAAAACTACTCGTACCAAGTCCTTCACTCAACTCTTTCTGGAATTCATAAATTCCAATGCCCTGGATCAACTTATCCACACCCCCACCAGGGGCAACAATATCCTAGACCTAGTCATTACCAGCATGAGCGACTGGTGTTCCACACCTGAAGTCAACTCCTCATTGGTCAGATCTGATCATAAGCTAATCACCCTAGATATCCACATCCCGCCCCCACCCACCATTAAGGAAACCAAGGTAAAAGATTTCTCAAAAGCCAACTTCATGCTTCTTAAGACAAAAGTGGTGAACTTCATGACACCCATGCAGATGGACAATACAGTTACAACTATTGAATCCTACAAAATATGCAATCTATAAGCACTTACACAAGTGCATGGATCATGCTATCCCAAACAGAACCAAGACGCTATCCTCCAAAAAAAAGAAACCAATCTGGTGGTCCCCGGCCATAAACAAACTCTACAACAGAAAGAAGAAACTGTTGCAAAAGAGAGTAAAATCCCATGAGTGGAGGAGCTCCCTGGTCAGCCTCAGTAAGAAGTTGAGATCCCTTTTAAGATCCTCCAAAGCTAGCTAAAAAAACAAAATCACTACTGATTCTAAGGGCAACCACAAAGCATTGTATAGTATGTCAAGAATCTCAATGGCAACACCCAGATCTGCTCTGAGTTACAGCACAATGGAATGAAAATTACAGAACCAACTGATATTGCCAACATCCTGGCAGATAGATTCAGTGCTAACTTTACCCCCCCCCCCTCACCCCCTAAAGGACCCATATCTATACAGGAAGAATGCAGAGTCCCTGTAATCACATCTATGCAGGTAAAAGCTGCACTCTCTAAAACCAAAAACACAGCATCCATTGGACCGGACAACATCCCAGGCTGCGAACGAACTTCAAAATGAAATGGCTCCTCACCTAAGCACCATGTTCAATCATAGTCTCACATCAGGCTTTGAGCCCACTGAATGGCGCACAGCAACATTTATCCCACTCCACAAAGGGGGAGCCACCACTGATCCTGGAAACTATCACCCTATTAGCCTGATGATCCTGGTCTGCAAGGCCATGGAATGTATCATCATGGAACTCATAAACAAAGGCATTGGTAACATCCAAACTCTGGACCCCACCCAGTTCGGATTTGTGAAAGGCAGATCATGTCTTCTGAACCTGATCGACTTCTTTGAGGCAGCCACCAAAGCTGTAGATGAGGCTAAGGTGGTTAACACAGCCTATCTTGACCTCGACAAGGCTTTCGACACCATCCCCCATTCTGGAATTATAGCTAAATTTACTAAACTAGGTATAAATCCCTATGTCACAAGATGAGTTGCCAACTGGCTCACTGACAGAACCCACACTGTAAAAGTTGCAGACTCTAAATCTGACTTCAAGCAAGTGACAAATGGAGTACCACAGGGTTCTATCCTGGGACCTCTCCTGTTTGGTATCTACTTCTCTGAAGTACAGGCTTACACAGAAGGCCTCTGGCTAATGAAGTTTGAAGATGACTGCAAACTAGGAGCCATAATCGAGTCCCCAAATGATGTGGACATCCTACAGAAGGGCCTCACTGAGACAGATGCCTGGTGTCAGAGCATGGCGTCAAGCTCAATGCCAAAAAGTGCATTGTCATTCCCTTTGGTAAAAACTCTGTACCAATGAACTACCACATAAATGGCAGTCTACTTAATGCCGAATGTGTGATAAGAGACCTTGGGACCCAGGTGGACAGTAGCCTCTCCTTTGATAATCACATCACCACAGTAGTCAGGAAATCCTTCTATGTGACACACCTCATCACAAAAGGGTGCTCATCCAGGAAAAAAAGAGGTAATTGTTCCCCTCTACTCGGCACTTATTAGAACCATTATAGAGTACAATGCTCCTTTTGGAATGCACCTCACAAGACATTTGCAGCAGCTGGAAAGGCCACAGAAGTGCCTCACAAAGAGGATTACTGGCCTCAAACAGATGCTCTACACTAACCATCTCCAAAAACTCCAGCTTTACTCTGTAGAATATCGCCTACTCCAAGGAAATCTCTGCCTAACATATAAAGCTTTGTTAAACCCAGAGCTATTGGACATGCTACACCTAAAGAAATCCCAGTCCCTCTGAGCTACATGCTCTAGGGACCTAAACCTTGTCAGCACAATAAACAGGACATGCTGGAGGGATAGATTCCTGTCCCAGAGACTTCCTATACTCTGGAACAAGCTACCCATCTTTGTCAAGCAAAGTTCCTCATTAGCACTCTCCAAGAAAAATCTTGATGAGTGGATGGGAAATAGGAAGTACACCCTGGGGATCACTTCTGTGATCCTGCTAGAGAGGGGCACAGGTAATTAACTTATTTGGGTGGCGTAAGCCAGGGAACCTTGTTGGCTAGGCTTAGTTAGGCCCTTGGGCCAATAGCCTAGTACCTACCTATAAACCTATGAACCTATGATACAGTGGCTCAATAATTAAAAATATCACCTTATTGAAATATACATTGCTGCTTGATTTTCAGCTGGGATTTCTTTTCTATGGAGTCTGCTTGTTCTCCCTGCATTTATATAGGGTTTCTCCAGTTGCTCATGTTTCTACCCATCTGCAGAGATATTCAGAACATTGATTGGTGAATCAAAATTCTCCCTGTGTGCGCAAGCATGCACATTTGTGTGTGGGCATGTGTGTATGTGTGTGTGTTTGATGTGGAAGAAAGTCATGGCAAAGTACCTCTATTCTTCCCTTGCCAATTAAACTCTATGTATCACAGAGGCTGCTCATGGAATTACTCTAGAAGTTGGACATGACTTATGAGCCTGGATAGACTGATAATATGTAGAAAGATAAATGAGATTATATGAGAATGCTCAAGCAGAATGATTTTTATGTGACATTTAAACATATAGTAATATAGAGAGATAATAAATGACTAATATTTTCAAAGATTAGACCTCTGGAAAGATATTTCTAGGACTGATATGAAGTATATATAGTAATTCAATTGTAAATATATTAGAAAATTAATTGATAATGGAAAAAAAAACTAAGATGAAACATTAATGTTAAACAAAGGCATTCATTGAGTTCACTGTTAATCACATTGATTATGAATGCAATAATTATAAAAGACATTGATATAGAAATGGTAGTGGGCGGCCATGGTGGTGCAGTGGTTAGCATTGCTGCCTCACAGCAAGAGGTTCTCCGGTTCGATCCTCGGCTGGGGTGCCTTCTGTGCGGAGTCTGCATGTCCTCCCTGTGGTCGCGTGGGTTTCCTCCGGGTGCTCCGGTTTCCTCCCACATCCCAAAGACATGCTGCAGGTGGATTGGACACTCTAAATTGGCCCTAGGTGTACGTGTGAGTGTGCCTTCTGTGGAAGGTTGGGTGCCAGGCTGGCAACTCGACACCGTAAAACTCCACTGCCATTCAATGTGCGGACAAGGTGATCCGCTGTGGCGACCCCTAACCGGGAAAAAGCCGAAAGAAGAAGAAGAAGATAGAAATGGTAGTAAGAAATAGAGCTTTGATTGTGAAATTTACAGTAAAGTTTATACAGATTATGGTATAAAGGCTCTTAGAGATAATAGACTCTGGTCCGGATTTACGAAGGCTTGCACGGAGTGTAAGAACAGTGTAGGACGGCAGACAGACAATATGTCTGCCGAGTGATTCAACAATAGCCGGCAGGGGCATGCATGAGAGCTTCTAAAGGTACTCTTGCACGGACAGTTTTTTGGTATGCAAATTACCTCATTTGCTGCTGAAAGCTATGCAAATTAGGTAAATTTGCGATCCAGGAACCACTAATCTGTCCGTGTAAGTGTAGTGTTATCTGCAGAAATGTACTCCGTTGGTAACGGAGTACCGTTCTGCAAATAGCTAAACGGAGCTATGACAGCTCCAAATAAAGGATGCATCTAGTTGAGTAAGCATGCCAATGGCCAAATATAAGGCCATTGGCATTTGCAAATGTTGTAAATCCGTAAAATCCAATCTTATTTTTTTCCCCGATCGCCGATGTTTAAGTGTAGCGCAGCATCGCGCAAACATTCTGCACTTTAAATAAAATGAAAAAAAGGGAAAAATAGCCACAAATGTGTATTTACACTAAAAAGCTTGTTCTGTCATGCAGGTGAATGGCAGGCTGCAAAAACATGGCCACTGGGTAGTGGTTGCTAAGGGGGGGGAGCTCAGTGTGAGAGATGTAACCAAGCATTAGTAGGCAATCCTATGCAAATAAGGATAAGGATAGTGAATCCCAATTTTCCCCGGCATGTGAGCCATGTCCCTAGAGTGTAAGTGTAGGAGTAGGGTAGTAGTCAAGTAGAAGATAGGTGACATCATGAGGGGGTATGTCTGAAAGACTGCAAGTTGATTGGAGCACAGTGGCTTGTGTTTGCCCTGAGTTGCTCAGGATTGCAAGAGGAGTGTTCACAGTAGTACTAGCTGAAAACAAGAAACCAAAGGCGTACACCGTGGCTATATCTGAAATTTCTTGCAAACGTGCTTACACCGTGTGTTTATGTGTGCACTTGTGTGCGTGTGTGTGGCCATGTGGACGCGTGTGTGCACTTGTTTGCACACCGCTGCCCCTTGTGGAAACAGAAAGGGAAAAAGGAGGGAAAAGAAGGAGTAGGAAGTTAACCAAGGAGAACTAGCAGAGCTGCCAGGTGAAATATATCACAATCAGCCAATTACACAGGCAGTCGACTAGCCCAGCCCAGCAATTTAAACTCTGCAAACAGCAGTCTAACCTGTTTTTCACAAGAACTCTGTAACACTGCAGTATAGAAAGAGTGAAAACTCAAAAAGCTTAAGGCTGACAAAATGTTAGGGGCTGCCATTGCTTTATAAACCAACATGTGCAAAGTGCTGAGGGTGGTGATGTTGTGAATCCTTCTGAGCAACCCACAGTGAAGAGACGGAGAAGATTGTACAGACCCAGGGTAACCTACCAGGGGCTACATGAGCTGGAGATAGTGGACAGCTATAGAATGGACAGAGACCACCTGCAGCAAATTGTTGAGCTGTGCCGGACACGCCTCACACACAGAACCAACAGAGGGGAACCCATCCCAGTGGATACCAAGGTATATGTTGGCCTATGAATACTAGTTACAGGTACCTTCCAGAGACCAACTGGTGATATGATGGGGGTTTCACAGACATCAGCATCCATGGTACTGCACCAGTTCCTGGATGCCATGTCAGCACATGTCGGTGAGCGTGTATATTTCCCCAATTCCAGTGAGGCATTGGCCAGCAATATGCATCTTTTCCACCAAATAGCGGAATACCCTGAGGTGGTGGGTGCAATAGACTGCACGCACATACACATCATAGCACCACCCGGTGAGCGGGGTAGGGTCTACATCAACCACAAGGCCTTCCCCTCCATCAACTGCCAGGTCATGTGTGATGCCCAGGGCATAATAATGAATGTGTGTACTGGCTGCCCTGGAAGCTATCACAATTCCCACATCTGGCATCTGACGCAGCTGTACCAGAGATTTGCCAGTGGAGACATCCTTGACGGTCACCTAGTGGGGGATGCTGGATACGCACTGGAGCCGTGGCTGATGACACCCATCAGAAATGCACAAACACCAGAACAAGAACTCCATAATGAGGCACACGCACAAACAAGAAACATTATTGAGCGTGTGTTTGGGATGCTCAAGTCACGGTTCCGGTGCCTGGACACATCTGGTGGAGCCTTGCAGTACTCACCAACTACATGTACCCAAATTGTCATGGTATGTGCCATGCTACACAATATGATCCTGTGAAAATAGCTGCAGCAGGAACAGCATGGGGCAGGGCCAAACAGCCCCCCACCATTGCCAAGACCTGCACAGGCACAGCGTGACTCGGAGGAGGAACAACCTGAGCCTGCCCCAGTAGGCAGAAGGAGGCGTGCCCAGTATGCCCTGGCCTTGGCAAAGAGGCAACACATAGCACATGCACTGAATCAGTAGGAACCCTGGAAATGACACCTCTCTCTGACTCGCACATACAATAAAA
Source organism: Protopterus annectens (assembly GCF_019279795.1). Taxonomy (NCBI): domain Eukaryota; kingdom Metazoa; phylum Chordata; order Ceratodontiformes; family Protopteridae; genus Protopterus; species Protopterus annectens. The sequence continues at coordinate 1,028,060,353 of NC_056727.1, read as the reverse complement.
GGGATGCCTAACTTGACACTACCTGTTTTCAAACATGTATAGGGAGTGTACTATGTGCATCTGACATAGGCAGCCCTGCAGCACTACCTGAGGCATCATTGCCCTATATTAAGCAATATAAAGCAGTGTTAAGCACATTTTACCACTATTTAGCATATTTAAGCACAATTGAGCGGAGCTACACACCACGCAAACTAGTGCAATGTTGGGCAACGTTGGTCAAAGTCAGGCAAAGTCGGCTAAACATGCTCACACCTGCTTTACTGTTCCTTAACCAGTCAGGTCTGCCCAGCAGGAAAATAAAAAGCAGTGACAGGGCTCGAAATCAGGATACTGTGCACTATAGTCACAGTGCTGAACCACTAAGCCATGACAGCATTTCGCTGGCACAGACACAGCAGGGCAATTGTAGACTAACGCAAACACAAACAAATGCTGTATCATGCCCTCTGAACTTCCCCCCAGGCCTATGCAGACAGATAACAGCAGGCCAGGCAGTGTGATGTGGGTTGGGTAGGCTATGAAGTCACAAACTAATACACGTGAAATTGGAAGCTAAGTTCTGTAGTACAGTAGTATGCCTCAATCCAGTATGATAGGCAACAGTACAGACTGAAATGGAGTACCTGACATAGCAGTGCAGGCCTAGCAAATATGTATAAGTGTCAGGTGAACCCCTCATCCTATGTACACCCACAGTAACATTCAGGTGTGCCCCCTGGGTAGAAATGTACAAATAATGTAGAAATATCGATAAGTCTATGCAAAGCGACTCATGGAAGCCCTGCAAGCACAGCTTGCTTCCTGTTGATGTACAACACAAAGGTGAGCCCTGAAGTAAAAACCAACTTGATTTTTCACACACATATAGTATATATGTCCATACTGGGCATGCTCACACAGCAAATTTCAGTCAGCAACATACTGAAAGGTCATACTGGGCATGCTCACACACTTAGGCCATGTCTGAGTACAGCAGTGGGCTACACATATCTGGCAGTTACAGTTCTTACCCCAGAAACTTGGCACTATTCACCAATCCTGCCTTGCACACGCAGTTATATGAAAACAAACCCATATAATAAATTGGACTCCTGTCATAATCAAACTATGTACTACAAGTACTGAACTTGTTCAGAGAAAGTGAAAATTCAAAGAAGATCAATAAATCACCGATCAGTATCATCAATAAACAATGAGCACTCCTAACATTATCCAATCCATGTTCTGGCAAAAATGTTGTCAAAGAGTCCATAGAGAACCATGAAGCTTTCTTTCGCAATGTCATATATATCAATGTAAACACATATATGTTCTGAGTCAGTGCAAACTGTAAATGAATACATGTACATGACTGACACTGCCAACATCTTGTCAGACAGGTTCAATACATATTTACCCCCCTCTCACTGACAAAAGGGCCCATTATCATACCTGGAGATTGTGAAAACCCAGAAATCACATATACAGTGGTTAAACAGCACTTTCCAAACCTAAAAACACGGCATCTATGGGATGACATGGTTTCCCTAGCTGTGTCATATGTGAACTCCAAAACAAACAGACCCTGCACCTGAACAGTCTGTTGAGACTCACCCTCTGTACAGGATATGAAACTGTTGAATGCGTTACAGCAACATTTGGCACACTCCGCAAGTGCTGGTGCACAACAGATCATAGGACCTATTGTCTTATAAGCCTATTAAGCCTGATCTGCAAGGCCATGGAGTCCATCATGATGGAACACATAAACAGAGCTATTGTGAGCCTACAAACACCCAACCCTACCCATTTTGGTTTGGTCATGGGCGGATCATATTTCCTAAACCTGCTAGACTGTTTTCAAGGCAGTCACCCAGGACATACATCAATGAAATGAGCTACACACGTCCCACATAGACCTTGAAAAACCCTTTTCCAACATCCCAGACACATGTCGTATCCACAAAATCAACAACCAGTGCATAAATATATATGTCATCTGATGGATTGCCAACTGGGGCACAGATAGATCCCACAAGGTAAGAATTGTGGTCTCCTGTTCAAGCTGGTAACAACTGCTGTCCCCATGGCTCAGTCCTGGGAACCCTCCTGTCTAGTGTATGCTTTTCAGAAATATAGTCAAACACACGAGGGCTGTGTTTAGCAAAGTTTGTGGATGACTGCAAAAAAGTTGTCAGAATCGATGTTTGGGACAACAGAGACATCCTTAAAAAGTGTCTCAGTCAGACATAAGTGGTGTAAAAATCATGGCCTCGAGTTGCAGTCATACAAATACCACATAGGTGCCAACACCCTAAATGTGTAGGTGATAACAGGGGATCTATGGACACATGTGGATAGTCATCTCCACATCCAGAAACATATTCACAAAGTGGTTAGAATATCATGCTATGTGTTCCCACAAACTGCCAAAGTCTTTGCATGTAGGTCAAAGGAGGTTCCCTCTACTCATCAGTCATCAGACCCATCAGAGAGTACCACAACACACTTGCGATGCATCTGACTGTGCACCCTCAGCAGCTGGAAAGACCACAAGAGGATTATTGGCCTCAAATAGTTGCCCCATGCAACAAGACTGAATATAACTCAATCTGTACTCTGTTGCATACTGCCTACTCAGGAAATCTCTGCCCAACAGACAGGTCCATGTCCAATGCAGAACTGATGTATATGCGCTATCTGAAGTAAACCCAAGCTCACTGTACCACATTCTCTAGGGATATCATCATCACAACATTAAATCAAACATGTTGGAGGGGCACATTACTAACTCACAGACTTCCCTTGCTTTGGAACAGGCTCCCAACCGACATTAAGCCGAGACCCTCACTGACACTCTCCAAGAGGAGCCTTGATGAGTGTATGTGAAACTGAACTGTCACACCATGGATCACTTCATCAGCTCTACTACACAGAGGCCTAGGGAACTAACTCCATGGGTGGTGATAGCTGCACACTCTGGCCATACTAATATATGCCTTTAGGCAGATAGCCTATTACCTACCTATGTACCTCTATATATATGTAGGGGGAACACAGTATAATCAGCCAAAGATGGATGGGCAGAGATGTGTGAAAGAGGGTGACCATGACAGGGAACCATCCAGAACCGCCCCACCCAGCACATATCGCAATGGCACGAAAGACATGAGGTGCACATCTCTCACACTGTACATAAGAGTCACCAGTATCTGTAAGCATTACAGTGTATGTGGTCCATGTGCCTGCTGGACAACATGACTGTACAATGAAATACACATCTACTATCTGTAGACATGTACCTGTCACATAGGTTCATAGGTTTGTAGTAGACTATCTCCACGAAGGCATATATCAGCCTACGCAAGTTGGGCAGCTTTCACCACACCATTGGGTAGTCTCCCAAGGCCTAGTTCTAATAGTTAGTACCCTAAGCCCCTTTCTACTGGGGCTGCTGATATGATGCCTGGCATTAATTGTCTGTTTCCCATCCACTCATCAAGGTTCCATTTGAAGAGTGTCAGCGGGGGGTTCTGTCTGATGTACATTGGAACTCTGTTCCACAGTAAGGCAAGTGTCTTGGATGGTACTCTATCCCACCAGCATGTTGTATTCATCATTCTGATGAGGTTTATATCCCTGGAATGTGTAGGGTGACTCAATGTTGTTATGTGTAGATGGAGCATGTTCAACAGTTATGTGTTGGACATGGCTTTGTATGTTAGGCAGATTGTGCCTCTGAGTAGGCGGTATGCAACGAAGAACAGGTTTAGTTTTACCAGTCGTGTTGCATAACACAACTGTTTGAGGTCAGTAATCCACTTGGTGAGGTACCTATGTGGTCTCTACAGCTGCTGGATATGCTAAGTCGAGTACATCCAAAATGGTGCACTGTACTCAATGATGTGTCTGATGATGTAAGAGTAGAGTGCCAACACTACCTCTTTGGATCCTGATGCAAACCCTTTGTTGATTAGGTGGGCCACATAGGATCACCCAATCACTTTGGCAACATGGTTTTCAAAGGAAAGATGACTATGTACATGTGTCCCCAGATTCCTTATCACCTTGTCATTTTTAAGGGGGTAACACCCATGTGGTAGTTTGTGGGTATTGTGTTTTCAACAAAGAGGATCACTATGCATTCCTCCACAGTGAGCTTGAGGCCATGATTCTGACACCACACATCTGTCTCATAGAGTCCCTTCTGGAGAATATGTCTGTCTTCCGGGGAATCTATTATGGCAAACACTTTACAGTTCCCAGAAAACTTAGTCAACCACAACTCTCCTGTGTTGGCATGTACATTTGAGGTCTATACCAAACATGAGGGACCCCAGGACTGAATCCTGGGCGACACCAGTCGTTACCGGTGTAGAGTCTGAAATGTAGCCAGCAACTCATAACATGTGGGATCTATCTGTGAGCCAGTTTGCAATCCATCTTGTGATGTATGGATTCATGGCCAGGTTGGTGAGTTCATCTATGATACCTGACTGGGGAATGGTGTCAAAGGCCTTAGCAAGGTATAGGCTGTGTGGAGCTCATCTCAATCATCTGTAGCCTGGGTAACTGTCAAAGAAATCCTCCCAGTTCAGTAGGTGTGGTCTGCATTTGATGAAGCCAGACATGGTGTGCTCAACTGTGTGAAGGTTCCCAAACTCTGTATTGTTGACTTCCATTATGATTGGCTCCATTGCCTTGCAGAACACACTCGTCAGGCTCATAGAGCATGAATGCCAAGGGGTATTTGTGGCCCCACCCCTGTGGAGTGTGAAGAACGTTGCTGTGCAACATTCTATGGGCACATATCCTGTAGAGAGCATGTAGAGAGAGGTGTAGGTATCCTTAATGAATATGGATACATCCTCATCCTATGTGCTATGATTCAGGTTCTGATGCTGGAAGGTATGGAATGAGTAGTATCCTGGTAGTGCTGGTGTGCTGTCTGGAGCCTTGAACTAGGTTACTGATACTGCACAGATATCAATATTCTCTATAATGAGAAGTGCCTCGAGTGTGTGCATCTTGAGGCTGAGACTTCTGGCAATGAGTAGCATTTAGCTCACTTTGTGATTATTTCTGCTGGTTTCGGGGTTTGACTTGTCCTGTGTGACCGGTGTTCCACACCTGACATTAGCAGCTTATTGGTCCCATCAGACCATAAGCTAATTACCCTACATATCCACATCCTGGACCCACACCTCCATTAAGGAAACCATGTTAAAAATGTCTCCAAAGCCAACTTCATGCTTCTTAAGACAGAAGTGCTGAACTGCAGGACACCCATGCAGATGGACAATACAGTTACAACTACTGAATCCTTCACAATTGCACTTTATAAGCACTTACATGACTACATGCATTGTGCTATCCCAAACAGAACCAAGATGCTATCCTCCAAGAAAAGTAAGCCAATCTGGTGTTCCCCTGCCATAAACAATCTGCACAACAGAAGGAAAATACTGTTGCAAAAGAGGGTAAAAATCCAATGAGGGGAGGAGCTCCATGGTCCACATCAGTAAGAAGCTGTGATCCATGATAAAATCCTCCAAAGCTAGTTATGAAAACAAAATTGACAGTGATTCTAAAGACAACCACAAAGCATTCTATAGCTATGTCAAGAATCTCAATGGCAACACTCAGATCTCCTCTGAGTTACAGCACAATGGCACTAAATATACAGAACCAACTGATATTGCCAACATCCTGGCAGATAGGATCAGTGCTAACTTTAGCCCCCTCTTACCCATGAAAGAGCACATCTCTATAACGGAAGACTACAAAGTTGCTGTCATCAAGGCTGAACAGGTAAAAACACTCTCCAAAGCCAGGAATACAGCATTCATGGGACCAGATAACATCCCAGGCTGTGTTCTACACAAATTACAGAACGAACAGGCACCACACCTACGTACCATGTACAGTCATAGCATCTCCTCAGGCTTTGTGCCTGCTGAATGGTGCACAGCGATGGTTATCCCACTACACAAGAGGGAGCCACCTTGGACCCCAGGAACTAGCGCCCCATTAGCCTGATGAGCCTACTCTGCAAGGCCATGGAATGTATCATCATATAACTTGCCAAAAAATACATTGGTAATCTCCAAACTCTGGACCACAACCATGTTGGGTTTGTAAAAGGCAGATCATGTCTTCTAAACCTGATAGACATCATTGAAGCAGTCACCAGAACCGTAGACAAGGGTAAGGTGGTTCACACAGCCTATGTAGATCTTGCCACGGCTTTCAACACCATCCCCCACTTTGGAATTATAGATAAACCCACTAAACTAGGTATAAATTGCTTTGTCACAAGATGGGTTGCCAACTGGCTCACTGACAGAACACAGACTGTGAAAGTAGCAGACTCTAAGTACGACATTGGACCAGAGACAAGTGCAGTACCACGGGGTTCAGTCCTGGGTCCTGTCCTGTCTGGTATCTACTTCCCTGAAGTAAACTTTAACATGGAAGGTATGTGGCTAATGAAGTTTCCAGATGACTGCAAACTAGGAGCCATTATCGAAACTACTGAAGATGTGGACATCCTACAAAAGGGCCTCACTGAGACAGATGCCTGGTGTGAAAGCCATGGCCTCAAGTTCAATGCCAAAAAGTGCATTGTCATCCCCTTTGGTAAAAACTCTGTAGCCATGAACTACAACATAGGCGGTAGTATACTTAACACTGAAAGTGTAATAAGAGACCTTGGGTCACAGGTGGACAGTGGACACACCTGTGATAATCACATTCATGCAGTAGTCAGGAAATCCTTCTATGTGGCACACCTCATCACAAAAGGTGTCTCATGCAGAATCGAAGAGGACATTGTTCCCCTATACTCATCACTCACTAGATCCATAATAGAGTACAACACCCCTTTTGCTATGTACCTCACAAGACATCTACAACAACTGGAAAGCCTGCAGAAATACCTCACAAATAGCATTAGCGGCCTGAAATACATGCCATACACAGACTATCTCAAAATGTTCCAGCTGTACTCACTCGCATATCGCCTACTCAGAGGTGATCTCTGCCTAACATACAAAGCTATGTCAAACACAGAGCTGTTGGGCACGCTCCACGTAAAACACTCACAATCCCTCTGATCTTTGGCCCCAAAACCAAGAGTGAAATACAAAAGGAAGTGGTGTATCCATTTACCATATGGATACCCACACCTTCAGGTTAGTGGCACAGCATGAGGCCTTGGAGACCATGCAAGTGCAACTAACATTGGGCAAAGCAGCTTATCAGATTGCAGCCTGCTACAGATCACCTACCTTATCTCAGGAACCTCACTCAGTATGCCTGAGAACAGTGGAAAATATAAAGGTCCTCCCAAACACCATTATATGAGGAGATTACAACTACCAAAACACTGACTGTGAGAATTACTCGTGTACAATGTCCTTTGCCCAATGCTTTCTAGATTTTAAAAACTCAAACACTCTGGAACAGCTGGTCACCACGCCCACTAGAGGTGACAACATACTGGACCTGATCATCACCAACATGGGGTACCAGTGTTCCACAACAGAGATAAATCCCTCGCTGGTAATATCAGATCATAAAGTAATCACACTGGACATCCACATCACACCCCCCCCCCCCCACAGTCAAGGAAACCACTGTGAAGAAAGTTTCTAAAGCAAACATCACACTTCTCAAGACCAAAGTGGACAGTTCAAAAGCACCCTTGCTATAGGATAATGCTATACAATCTGCTGAATCATTCACAAGTGCATTCTATGAGCATCTACAGGGATGCATGGATCGAGACATGCCAAATAAAACCAAGATGCACTCCTCCAAAAATAGGAAAGCAATCTGGTGGTTGTCGCACATAAATAAGCTATACAACAGAAGGAAGGAACGAACACATGATAAAGCAAAGTTCACATAAGGAAAGGCATCACTGATTATTATTAGGAAGAAACAATGATCGCTCATAAAATAATCCAAGGCCAGTTTCTAAAGACAAACTGCCAAAGAATGTAAGAATAACAGCCACAAAGCCTTTGTTAGCTATACCAAACATTTAGGTGGCAACTCTCAAAAATGCTGTCAGCTACTGCAAAATGGAAAAAAGATACACTGAACCAACTTACATTGCCCACATCCTGGGGGACAAGTTCAGTGCAAACTCCCCCCCACATCACCCCCAAAAGGGCCTGTGACAATCCCAGAAGAATGCAGAGCACCAGACTCCATGGACATGCAGGTAAAAACAGCCCTCTCCAAAGCTAAGAACACAGCATCAATGGGATTAGATGGTGTCCCAGGTTGCGACTTACATCAGCCCCAAAAGGAACTACACCCTCACCTACATTCACTGTCCAGACTCAACCTTATCACAGGCTATGTACCCGAAGAATGGCATACAGCAACAGTCATCCAGCTCCACAAAGGGGGTGCCACAACAGAACCAGGAAACCATTGCCCTATAGGCCTACTCAGCCTGGTCTGCAAAGCTATGGAGCAGATTATCATGGAACCCATAAACAGAGACATTGGGGACCTCCAGACACTGGACTCTACCCAACTTGGCTTTGTCAAAGGTAGATCCTGGCTCCTAAACCTAGTTGACTTATTTGAAACAGTTACCAAGGACATAGATGGAGGTGAAAGTAGTCTATGCAGCCCACCCGGACCTCACTAAGGCCTTTCGACACCATTCCCCACTCTGGCATCATGGACAAGCTTACCAGCTTGAACATTAACCGCTATGTCACAGGATGGGTGGCCAACTGGCTCACAGATCAAACACACATGTTCAGAGTTGCGGGTGCCATGTCCGAATCTAAACCAGTCACAAATGGCATCCCACAGGTATTGGTCCTGGGACCCCATCTATTCAGTAGATACTGCTCAGAGGTACAGGCAAGCATGGGAGGAGTATGGCTGAACAAGTTTGCAGATGACTGCTAACTGTGGTCCATAATCGACTCCACGGCTGACAAAAACATCCTACAGAAGGGTCTTACAGAGACAGATACCTGGTGTCAAAATAATGCCCTCAAGCAGAATGCCAAATAATGCATAGTCATCCCCTTTGGATAAAACAAAGTGCACACAAATTACCACATAGGTGGCAATCCAGTATGTACGAAGAATGTAATTATGGCCCTGGGGACCAAGGTAGATAGTAAACTCTCCTTTGATGATCACATTGCCAAAGTGTCTACAAATTCCTTCTATGTAGCCCACCTAATGTCATCCACTTTGTCTAGTCTGATGATGTCACCATCCTACAAATATACCTGTGGAAAGGAGAATTCCCAGTAATGTGTACAGTGCGCCGTGTAAATGCGTACTGCTCTAGTATCATAAAGTAGTTTAGTAGGGGTTTGAATCCTGCACTTGCTGAGTGTGTGTGTGCTCTATGTGTGTGACACAGTTGGTCACTGTGTTGTGGGTTTTGCTTTTACTACTGTATGACATATCGCAATGACAACAGTATGTGCATTGCATGTCAGGTAGCTGTGTGGCAAATACATATACGTACATGTGACCTCAATTATTTCAGTGGTGGGAACCCTGCTTTCTCCATGAACACATCTGTTATCTTTGCCAGAGTGTGTTGCCGCTTTCCAGACCTTAGGTCACATCTGTATGCTTGTGACAATCTCAGCCACTGCAGTGATCCCTGGCCTAGGTCATCCGTGTCACGCACACTAATTACAGTTTCTATTGAATAGTGTGAGTGAGGGTTTATGCCTGAGGTATATTTCAGACAAGTTAAAATGCAGCAAAGTCTGTCAATGATGGCTATTCATTATAGGTGTACAACAACCTTTGTGGATATGCATGCAGACCCCTTATTGCTTATGTGATTCATCGAGGGATTTCAAAATACCTTTGGAAATTGATTACCAAAGGAGAGATGATGTAACACTTGGCTGTATGTACACATCGGTACATGTCAACATGTTGGGGGCTACTACCTATGTGGTACTGTGGGGATACTATGTTTTGTAAAGGTGGATGACCATGCTTTAGTTGGCTTATAGCTTTACAGCATGGGTTTGACAACAGGTATCTGTCTGTATGATACCCTTGTGGAGGATGTGTGTGTCATCTAGAGAATGCAATATAGGCCACAGTATGCATTCCCAGACGTGGACGGATATATCCCTACTGTGTTTGCTTGTACCTAAGTGAACTATATGGCTATCAGGAGTGGTCTGAGGAATGGTTGCAGGTGAACACCACTGGTTACTGGCATAGTATAGTTCCTGAAGGGTACAAATGTTACTGTGTGTCCTACATCTGTGTGTCAGTTGTCAAGACATCATCTAACGATTGTTTATGGTCAGGCTGTAGAGGTTATGTATACTACCAGAATGCAAACCAATGACAGATAGTAACAGTATCACCCACAGCACTGTGTCAAACCATGTCATATACACATGTGTACCCAAGTTCCAAAATGTGTGTAGTACAATGCATACTGGCCATCAATAGAAACTAAGGAGTGTTGACACTGTGTAATACAGGGCATGTCACCCTGTCCATGTGTCCACTATGCACATACATGCAGACAGTGCACCTCCACCATGTTCACAAATGTACACCTGCAAACCTGTGCTGCACACATCCCACATGTACTGTCCACTCTCTAACACATGCTGCCAATACTACACACATCAGTCAAGTGGCACGTGGGCGGACAATACACTATGGGGATTAACACTGGTGTAAACAATACTACATTGACAATCATAGCTTTAATGCATCATGCCTGCTCAGCTACACCTTCAAGGATAACATTACACTTTACCGCTGACAACATGCTAACATTGCTATACTGCCATAGAGTCCCCCTGTGTATCAGCACCATGTTAGCCTGTTCCTGCATCAATGTTACAGATGGCAGGAGGTGGCACAGGTTTCATCATATGCACAGGGTGTGTTGTTGGTTTGCCAGAGGCCTACATTGAGCCATACAACTGACATGCATGTGTGTGTGTGTGTGCGCATGTATGTGTGTGTGGTGTGTGCGTGTGTGTGTGTGTGTGTGTGCGTGTGTGTGTGTGTGTGTGTGTGTGTGTGTGTGTGTGTGTGTGAGGGCCAAGAGTACTGGTATGGGCCAATGTTGATGTAATGTGTGCAGGTATGTGTTAGCCCTAGGTGTCTGGTTTATGTGTGTGTGTGTGTCTGCATGCACACAGTTCCACCATGTAGCTCCCATTTATGGGGATTTGTGGGACAGCCGCAGACTGTACCCGCCAGGCTTTACAGATCACCATCTCCGACCACGGATATGGTACCTGTGCCTGGCAGGGGTGCTACTGACAGTATCAGGTACTGAGCCAGACTGAGTACTAACTTCAGAGGTAGACATATGTACACTGGACCCAGGTCCCTGCTGGGACTATCCAGAGCCACATGCACGTGGTCTTCTAGGACGGTCTATGGACAGCCCACCCCCAACATTGCTGGGGCTGGTACTGGCACTACGGGAGCGGCTGTGACTTGAGGGATGTCCGCAGTGACTGCCAGCTGCTGATGTTGCTGGCATACATCCACGTCGATGTCTCACCCATCCCACACTGTCCTGACACATGGGCATAACACTGTGGAGGACATCTAATGTCTCACCCCAATGTCTATCCATGACCTCAGTGTAATTACGGATGGCACCTGCTGGGTCATGGATACTGTCATTTAAAGCACTGTTATGTGCCCTCTGTGCCCTTAGTCCCTGACTGGTGTACCGTTCCATACGTGCCTGTGCCTCCATGACAGCCTGGAACATGTGTGAGGCTGTAAGACCTGTGGCATGTATGCCAGGGGCATGATGACCAGCAGTGCTCCGACGAGAACCCCTTGACATCTGCCTATGTGGTACCATTCCAGACCTCTGGGTATGGCTGCTGTGTCCGGATGCATGTGCCATAGGTACCACACTGTCCTGGCCATTGCCGACTGTAGACTGTCCCTCAGCTAAGGGCATTGGTGATGAGGGATGTATTGGCAGTATGACTGTGTGCATGGATAGGTTGGACAGCTGTGTACTGTCGATTGGTGGCCCAATGACAGACCCTGGCAAACATGCCTGTGCCTCAACACACCTATCCTCATTATCACTATTTGTGTCAGTGACATCAGGTTCCCTGCTGCAGTGAACTAGCCCAACCTCAGCACCTGTGAGAGGAAGACAGGAAACACACTTTACGACCTGTACATGATGTCAGAACACATGAACAAATGCACACATGCACACATGCACATATGCACACATGCACACATGAACACATGAACACATGCATACATGCACACATGAACACATGCACACATGCACACATGCACACATGCACACATGAACACATGGACACATGCACGCATGCACACATGAAGACATGAACACATGAACACATGCACACATGAACACATGCACACATGCACACATGAACACATGCACACATGAACACATGCACACAACTACACTCCTCACTAAAGCAGACACACACACAGCACCAGCAATCCAGAACATACCCAATAGAGGTCGATGGTGGGGTACAGTATCACAAGACAAACAGTAATATCACACGTGTCAGCATGCAGGACATGTGTTGCTCAACAGCATGCAGTGCGAGTGTAGACAGTCCTTGCTAATAACAATATACATGTCTTTGATGCATGTGTGTTGTTGTTCAGTGATTGGCCTCACCCTGGAATGCAATGTGTACATGAACACAACATATCTGTGCAAGTATTACAAGCTCTTCAATGTTCTGTGCACCATCACTCACAGGTATACATACCATGGCTGGATGTTTATCTGTGTGTCACATAGATATCCGTTACTGATTAGAGTGTCTGTGTCTTTAGCAGATAATTGTAGACACAGGTTTAGCTCATGCATGCTATGTATACACACAGGATGAGTGGTGCGTGTATACCTGATGGAATACCATTGTTCAACATAGCCATTGTACAGTAGTTGCGGTGAGTGTAGAACATATTATGGACATGCCAGTGCCAGCCATGACATGGCATGCTACAACACAACTACAACATTAAACATTACACATACCCAATGTGTGTCATGTGATCTATAAACTCAATAGCATTACAAGACATATATGTGTCACTTTGTGCAAATGGTGATTGCTATGCATATTGTGTATAGGTGCATATGTTTGCACACACACACCATTGAGGTGTATAGCAATGAATGCTATGTGTAGTACTGTGGTTACTGTAACTGGATGGCATGTTGTACCATGAGCCATCATCATGCAGCATCATGTGGTCACTCAAGGCTACTTATGTGTGCCAGACCGGCACCTATCATGCTGTACCTGAACAGCAGTACCATGTCTACATTCACCATTTCACAGCCAGTTGGTACATGGGTTTGTAAGGTGCCCAATAGGGAGCATTGCCTAACATGAATGTGTTGCATGTTGAAGAGTGTCGCACTGCCCCATGATAGGCCTCTACCCCTCAGGTATATTATGTGTGCTGTGTGGATGGAGTGTGACCTTACAGTGTGTGTCTGAATATGCCATGTGTAGCATATTAACATGTACTGCGTATGACAGAGTTGTGTATGTCGTGTGCATGTGTATCGACTGCCTATCCAATGTCCACTATAGTGTAGACACAATTGTTTGGGATGCTCTGTGTATTGCATGTGTTTGAGGCAGCCACTCACATTACTGAGATGTGCATAGTCTCACAGCAAACATGCACAGCATGCATTATGCATAGGTGTGATACATGTGTACATGGCCTACACCTCACCTATGACATGCACATTTTATTTGCAATATTAAATATAGAACACACTCACCAGCATGGGTCTGCTGCCTTGCTATCACATCAGAGGGACCTACAAGGATATGAAACAGTTTGTCAGTGGCAACAACTGTGGCATTGCTACTGTGGGTTTGCAATCTTACAGTAGCACAATGGCTGACAGTCACAGGCCTACACATCATGTCCCAAATTATCAGTATTAAACAATACCAGGCTCCACATCTTCTAACTACACAGTACACATCTCACATATGCATGATCTAACAATAGAGGTAACAGTAGTCTACAGATAGGCCATCTTACGTGCATGCTCCATGTGAACTTGCTGGGGGGCTCCAGCCTCCATGATGATACACGTGTGCTGTTTTTGTTGGCCGGGAGCCCCCAGGCTCAGGAGCAGCTCCTCCACTCTGGTGAGGGTGGGATGGGTGGCAACCCCACCACCTGTGGCAAGCTGTTGCCTACGGACATCAGACTCATGCTTCCGGACATGTCTAAGTTAATCACTGCAGTGATGTCATACTTGCTTATATGTCCAGTTATGCATGCCTATGTCATTTATCCTACGGACAACATCTTGCCACAGCGCAGTCTGCTCATGCTGGTCCTGGCTGGTTCTTGAAAATAGCAGGGTGTAGTGTTGGATGAGACAGGTGGTTAATATCTCATCCTCTGCATGACTATAGGCAGGATTGTGATGGTGGGCCATGACCCTGGAAGACAATGAAACAATATGTGTGAGCAAGTCATGTGGCACACTTAACATTCTACAGTACAGATTTCACTGAACTGCCATAAATAGCAAACTATTGTCTGTCAGAGGATACACACTTTCAATACCACATATCAGTGCTCAACCCACAACTGCCTGACAGTGCCTGACATGCTCTATATATTAAAACATTTTCTGCACAGCAACAAAGAGAAACCACTATGTAAGACTATGCAACAGTACATGGCACACTGTATGTGACACAATGCACCACCTAGCCACAGGAGGTATATATCAAGCTAATGCATAACGAAATATGTAATCCATTGCAATGATTGTAAAGTCCAGTTACAGTATTACCAGTATACCACACTAGTTGTTGATGGAAAACCCCTGCCTACAATATGTGCACATTCGCAAATATAGGTGGCATACTGCTGTACTAGACTATACATGTTGCTAATTACGCACTTATATCCTGTAACACACATATGACCGAGGGCATGTTACAGGCATACCCACACACACATATCAGACATACATACAGGACACAGAGGTATGGCAGCCCAGATGAGCTTTACGTGTGTACCATACAGTACTGTGTGGCAGTACTTACAAACCCTTATGCCTGAGGTATGTAATCTGTGAGCACTACAGGAACACACAAAACAGTGTTTCCAAGCAATGTGGACATACACCATACTGTGCTGTTTAGGCCTACAGCTTCAGGTAATACTACAGTTCATACAGAGGTTTGATTCACCAGCAGTACCAATCAATGAGCATACATGTACTGCTTTATCCTCCAATGGCATACCCAGTTAACACAAAGGGACTACGTCAGACCGTATGCCATACTGCTTTTTCTGGCTAGCAATAGCATACACATCTTTTGCTGGGATCAGAGCTAGGACACATAATACCATGACAGAAACAGTTTCCCACTAAACTATCCCACATATACACAACTGTGACACATTCACCAACACATTCACCATCACACTCAGTCAATCTCACATAGCAATTATCGCAACAAGTACATGTGGGTGTGTATTGGTTCATAGGTAGGTAATAGGTTATTGGCCCTAGGGCCTATAGAAGCCTAACCATATGGTACTCTGGCCTTTGACACCCAAGTAATTTAATTTCATGTGTCCCTGTCAAGCAGAGCCACAGAGGTGATTCCCGGGGTGTATTTCCTATCTCCCATCCAATCATCAAGACTATTCATGACGAGTGCTACTGAGGAGCTTTGTTTGCTATTGATAGGTAGTTTGTTCCAGAGTATGGGATGTCTCTGAGATAGGAATCTATCCCTCCAGCATGTTCTGTTTATTGAGGTGACAAGGTTTAGGTCCCTAGAGCATGTAGCTTGTAGGGATTGTGATCTGTTTACGTGGAGTATGTCCAACAGCTCTGGGTTTGACATAGCTTTGTATGTTAGGCAGAGGTCACTTCTGGGTTGCCGGTATGCGACACAGTCTAGCTGTGGTTTTGTGAGACAGTCTGTATAGGGCATCTGTTTGAGGACAGTATTACTCTTTGTGAGGTATGTCTGTGGCCTTTCCAGTTGCTGTAGATGTCTTGTGAGGTACATACCAGAAGGGGCATTGTACTCTATAATGGGTTTTGTGAGTGATGAATAGAGGGGAACACTGACCTCTTTTTCCCTGGATGATACAGCTTTTGTGATGAGGTGTGCCATGTAGACAGATTACATGACTGGTGTGGCACTGTGATTATCAAGGGGGAGACTACTGTCCACCTGTGTACCATGGTCTCTTATCACACTTTCGGTGTTAAGTCGACTGCCACCTATGTGGTAGTTCATGAGCACAGAGTTTTTAGCAAAAGGGATGCCAATGAACTTCAGACATTGAGCTTGAGGCCATGGCTTTGTCACAAGGCATCTGTTGCAGTAAATATGACTCTCTCTCTCT
Source organism: Protopterus annectens (assembly GCF_019279795.1). Taxonomy (NCBI): domain Eukaryota; kingdom Metazoa; phylum Chordata; order Ceratodontiformes; family Protopteridae; genus Protopterus; species Protopterus annectens. Next base: position 1,028,043,943 of record NC_056727.1, on the reverse strand, counting down.
CTCTCTCTCTCTATATATATATATATATATATACACATACATATAAACATCCATTGGTGTACATATAGATATACATATAGGCACATATACAGTGCACCTTCCAAGGTGAGAATATCAATTATGCAAAGTATGTGAGGTATACAGTTATGTAATGATATTGCACAGTCTTGTGCCAAATGCATTGAAAGTGTTCTCAGCCCATGTGGCTTTAGCAGGCCTCACTGGCTGCAACACTTCAAACCTAAGAAATCACACCCACAGCATTTAACCACCACATGTCATATACCAGCACTTTATGCTGTCTTGTTTGCCACACACTACTACCTACATACATATATGCACATAACAACCTTCACCGACATATATATGACCTCCCTTCAGAAACAGTTGCAGTATGTCCCTTGCTCTATGCACATGTACAGATGCTAATATATGTGACACAGATATATCTCTCCATATGTGTGTGCCATACACACACAAGGTCTACACTGTTGTAAGTCCCTGGACCTCACGGCTGACCTGTTGGGCCTTGCTGCAACATGAACAGGTGTCACGTGTGAGCATACAGTAAAATTAGAGGGCGTATACATAGCTGCAAATGCTAGATTAGCATACTAGCCTGGTACAGCAGTTGCCAATGCTAAGCTACACATTGATATGATTATCATGCATGTGTTACTCTGTCTTATCTATGGTTATATAGCTGTATGCATTACTCCCCCAAACAGCCATTGTCCACACTACTGTACAGACCACAGATAACATGGTTCAGATGTTTGACGTTTAATGCTGAGCTACATATATCACAGTTATGTCCCACTGCACACAGCTACACACTGATTTGTCCATGGCAGTAGTAATGCAGGGCATCTGTGCATAGATACGTACTGCTGCCATATATTGATGTTTCAAAGTATGTAGAGTAGTCTTCAAATACATCTACTGCATGCCAGTAAATACATATCTGTTACATACCTTTCCTTTGTATGTGTTTTCAGTTTGGTGTGTCTTTGGCTTTTTTTTTTTTTTTTCCCCTGGTGTGGGTGGGGGTGTGTGTCTCTCTCTGTGTCTCTGTCTCTGTCTCTCTCTCTCTCTCTCTCTCTCAGCATCTGCAATGGGATGATTGCATGTGTGGCCAGCAAGTACAGCCTGCTTTTATAGGTATCTGCACATGTGCATGTGATGGCCTTTGCACCAATTCATGGCTACCATTTTGTAATTGCATGCAGCCTGCTGTGTGGTAATTGCAGTACTCACTGTCATAGCAACCCAATGCTATAAATTGCTATGTCAGGTAGGCGTAGCCCTTTCAGCTTTCCAAAGTGGGGCCCATGCTTGTTTGCTGTGGACACCGTTGTGTAAGTCAGAAGGTTGGTATAGTTCTTATATCTGAAGCTTGGGGTGTAGCCAGTGATTTAAATGTTGTACTCAGACCTGAATGCTGCCACTTCCACTACACAGTTGTCAGTGTAGAATTGTACTCACCCCTACAAATGCTAACACAAGATACATGGGAGTATGTAGTTTATTTTCTACTTATACAATTAACTGCCATACAAAAGTAGTTATTGAGATGTATTCATTTGGCACATGAACTGTTTGTGAACTGCTATACTGTGAATATTAATTTACTCACTTTTGAACAGTTTGTGCCTTTTTAGTGTTGACATTAGCACAGGCTGCTCAAGGAAACTGGACAAATTTCAGTAATGAGTATGCCTACCTACATCCTTGGTGGAACCTGAACACACAGGTATATTGTACATTTGGGTAGGCGTGCAGAAGGACAGAGAGCATTATGTATTAATGTGTGAACTTTATCTAGCTGGACTTAAAGGGTTGCTGTCTACCTGTTAGTTTACCAAGGCAAGTAGTCTGTCTGCGTAGCTCCCAACTGTGGACCTATCCAGATGGTAGCCAGTGATTAGCCTGTTATTCTTTGTCTGTGCACCACACCGGTCTTTTCAGCACTGGAACAATGGCATTGTCACAGTTGGTTGCTACCAGTACATAGCTACATCCCTTGGTATTTCAGTGTTGTACTCCTACATAAGGGTATGCTTCTGGAACTCCTTCCAAAGCTATTTGCACAGTGTGCAACAGCAGAATAGCTGATATGCCTGTGTGTTTCTGCCTCTGCCAGGCCTCTCAAACACTCAGGTACATATTTGAACAGACTCGGGGAAAAGTAGGTAGAAGTGAGGTACACCTTTACAATATCAGAGACATTAAGTTGAGACTTTGAGAGAACCAGAGTATATGGATTAACACACATTTCCTGAAGTACAAGCAGTGTCTAACTCTTACTTATTGTCATTATTCATTAAGTGTAATTCCCCACCTTTCTGCCTAACGTCAGTACCTTTCAGAGGGTTTCAGAGGGATACAGCTAAAACCTGTCTCAAAATCAGGGACATGCCTGAAAATTAGTCACAGTTGGGAAGTATGGCCTCTGCCCTAATCAGATATGCTAGTGTTTGTCCTGCTATGAAACTGTGTGGGGGTTGTAAAGCACTGCTGTAACATTATTTCCTGCTAGAATGGCTGGTTCTCTTTTCACAATCATGTAATGCAATTCCACTAGAACTGTTGGTAAAGATCCACAGAACAGGATTTGTGTTATGGCATTCCTATTTGTCCTTTACATTCACTCATTCTGATGCATGATATATTTATTTCAGCACCAATTTGTTGTATGTTTACCATGGCTTAGTGGTACTTCATGCAGTCTTGTGTGTACAAGGTCCAGCGTTCGAGGCTGACAGAGGTGTTTTATTTTGCTGCTGAGGAAAACAAGGGCCCTGACATACAGAATGACTAAGGCACTTTTAAGCAGTTGTAAGCAGGTTTGCATGGGTTTGTGCGATGCTTAGCTAAGTGCACACAAGCATACACAGGTGCACACTCGCGCAAACCCGCTAACCACTGCTTAAAAGTGCTTAGTCCTACCCCTGCGCTCATTTCTTTGAAAGAAAAGAAAATGGGAAGATAGGAAAGTGGTCAAAATGGGGCACAAAGAGGGGAAGACAGTAGGGAAAACAGCTCGGGGTGTGCAGAACGCGTGTAGGGAAGCCCCATAGCTGCCCATTTCTTTAACAGCAACAGCTGTGCATATGCAGTAAATTTTGAGGGAAATATGAAACATTCAACCCCTGTGAGAGGGGTGAGGACAACAAAGTATGTTGTACTGCCAATTAAATATCAGTTTATGTGTCTAGCTGACATGTGCAAAATGGACAGCTATGTATGGGGCATAATTTTTTTTTGGGAGCAGATTGTCCTTTTTTTCTTTTTTTTTCAGGTGAGAGTGGAATGTGGGGTAGGGGAAGTAGGTTTATTTGGGGAGGTAGGTTGGGGAGGTTAACAGACAAGACAAACAAGACACATACAGGGGCGGAATATGACACATGTGGTGGGTGAACACCATTGACAGGGAAGGATGTTTGGAAATTGCAAGCCCATGAGCCCACAGATGGCAACAGTGGAACTGAGATCCCCACCCATAGGCAGTCACCATTGCACTTTCACAACCCAGAGTGTGGCTGTGCTGGGGGCTGCATAGGAGGGGCAGGCTCACCCATGAGTCACACCACCTGTGCCTCAAGCTGGCGTAGAGGATCAGTGACAGAACGCTCGATCTCCTTACGCACCACAGCCCGGACCGTTCGGAGGGTGATAGGTGGCCCTCCTCCACCCATGCTTGCACAGGGGGGACAAGCCCCATCCCCTGCAGTGCTTCCACCCAAAGGTGGCATAGGACCAATGGAGGAAGAGGTCCCAGGCTGGGCACCGGACCTGGTGGTGCCAGGTGCCATCGCCAGCTAACGTGGGACAGGTGGGTCCGCTGGGACCGGCCTTCCCATACGTTCTATGTTTAGGAGGATTTAATGAAAATATGGGTTAGTAACAGTCAACAGCATTCCCACTTAATTATAACAGCATGCAGAAGTATTCCCATTAACCCAACACACCAGAGTTCCAACAGTTAAACAGCAAGCACGACACATGCATATAAGGGACAGCAGTGGACATTACAACAGCATGCAGGTTTAGTTGATGGCAACAGGCCACCAATATTGTGGTATTTGAACAGTGCACATGCATCGAAATAAATGCAGATATATATAAACCAATAGGACATATGTCCTAACAAATGTTTTGAGATTACACATACCCATTGCGGTGTGGAATTGCATTTTTTATGCACATAAACTCGGGTGGAAAATGATATGATAGCTCCATTAACAACTTATATATCCTTCTAGTTTACACTACATTCCTATTGACTGCAGTTATATGTCCCCTACATGTATTATTACACTACACAATTATCCTTAGATCGTGAAATGGGTTTTGCTAGATCTTTATATACATGGGCTGGATCTGACATACAAACTGTCCGGGATGCAGATGTTACTGCTACATATTTTGTGAGTTGCTCAGACACACTACTGCTGAGATGGTACACTGACATCTCTACTTTCATATACTTATCTAGATATGTTTAGGTGAAATTATCAGTTATATGTTAACAGCTCCCTACATTTCTGCCAGCACAATGACATTTCTGGGGAACACAATACCAAGCTACTCATGTGCCAGATTAACCTGTACATGCTGGGCATGAACCAACAGTTGAGGACTGTGAATATGCTTAAAATCTACTGGCAGTCCCTTCATCCACTTTATATGGGCCTACCCAACTGTGTGTTAACAGCGCTTAATACAACAGTACTATTTCTATAATGCAAGGGCACAACAACATATAAAAGAATATGACAAAGACACACTCCAGGAATTATACCTTTATTAAAGACTTAAAACACTTTTCTAGAGGCTTTCTCATTTATTTTATATGACAGTACACGCAGAATAATTATTAGAGAACTATTATACCTTTATTTATTGTGTTTAAACACTTTTTTCAGGCTCTCTCATTTATTTTATATAACAGTACAAGCAGAATACTTACTAACCTGCCTGTTGGCACAGCCTTAGCAGCCTATCTGCATAGGCTTGCTGATTCGCAGCACGGACACCTGCAGCTGTGAAGTAATTGAAGTGATATTGAGACATACCTATCCATAGTATACACTAGAACAGCAATTCTTACATACTTAATTCCATGGCTACTTACTCAGTAGTGGGGCGTTTGCATCCCACGGGCCTCCTGGATCCACTGGTCCAGTTGATCTACCTCACGTCTTTTCAGGTCTGCATGGTGGTGTCTGACCTGCTCATCAGTCCGAGGGACACCTGTGGCACAGGTGAGTTCATGAGCTAGACTGTCCCAGGCTTCCGCTTTGTATTGGGTGCCCTGGTACTGGCCCCGCAGGAGTCTATCCTCATGATTGTGGACAAGGAGCCAAACCATTACTTTTGACTCCTCAATGCACCAACGTTGTGCTCAAAAATGAGAGCCCTCTCCAGCATCGGCCATTGCTGCCTGCAGATGGGAGCTACAACCAGTTATGGCTAGTATTCCCACCTATGGAGCTTAAATATGCATAATTTCCTGCACTTAATTATGATTGGCCAGTTTTGAAAAAATGCAGCTGAAGGTACACCTGCTTAGCAATGGGTAAACTTACATTGATATGTATGTGTATGTTGAAAGTGCATACTTATGTAAAGCTGTCATGGCTTAGTAGTTCAGTACTGTGATTATGGTGCACAGTATCCTGGGTTCGATGCCTGTCATTGCTTTTTATTTCACTACTGGCCAGACTGGCTAGGAGGTGTGGCTATGTTTTACCGACTTTGCTCAACTTTGCTCGATGTTGCTCTACGTTGCTCTACATTGCCCAACATTGCCCGACGTTGCGCTGGTTAGTGCAGTGCGCAGCTACACGCAAACATGTTCTGTTTGAACTAGTTGGTGCTATGCGCAGCTCCGCTCAATGCTATTGCGCTAGTTAAAGCAGTGCTAAGCTATGAGCAATTATACTGAAGTGTGCTTAATACTGGTAAACTTTGCTTAGCAGTGCTTCACATTGCTTAAGATACGTTACTTATGCATTCATCAGTATGCATAACCATTTCACTTTCTTATATATATATATATATATATATATATATATATATATATCTATATATATAAAAATTCGTTCACTACTACATAGACCATTTCAATGCTTTTTACTAAAATTTCATTGATAAATGTCAGGAATTCTTTTCATATACAGATTTCCAACAGAAAATAAAAAGGGGAGTGGTGGGACTCGAACCGGGAATGACTTCTCTTAGTGCGAAGGTTCTACCACTACGCTATTGCTATTTTGCTTAATTTGCATATAAGTTTCTTATTATCCTCTTCAATGTCTTGACTGCTAACTGTAGCTAAGCAATGGGCAAACACGCGCAAACACGTGCAAATATGGGCAGCTATATCGGGAATAATAAAAAAAAATTAAAGTTTTACATTTTATTATTGTACTGGGGTTTAGAATGTGGGGAAGTGTAGTGTTGGGTATGTACACATTTGAGCAGACTCACTCATGTCAGTTGACATTTCCCGATTGAGAGACTTGCAGGGGTGTGGATTTTTGGACTGCTCAGCAGTCCGACACACCCCCTGCACTCGTGCACGCTCCGTGTTAGACTTAAGAGTTGAGGCAGCGCGCCCTCATTAATATGCATGGTGTGCTGCTGTCTTACTCTTACACTGGCATTTCCATGTAAGACTACTTTAGTCTTACACAGAGGATTCGTGAATCCTGGGGTCTGTCTTATATTACAGATTTATTGAATGAATTAATCAATGCAGTCAGCACGACTTTCGATCAGACAAGGAATTATAGTGGATAAAATTAGAGTTGTATAATTTTTGATATTATTATTGGGAAGTCATTTGAGGAGGGCAGAAAAAAACATTAAAATAAAAAAATTATGAATGGAAGGGGATTACACAACCTAGATAATATTATGTCAGGTCATTAAAATAAAACTTTATTTGATTAAGTGATTATGTTTGTTTTATTAGGTGCTGGAAATGAAAGGTTAGGTGTTGGGCATTTTGTATTATTTTATTTGTGTAAGACATTATTTAAAGTTTTGAAAATAATGTTAGGGAAAATGCTATATATTTACTGAAAAGAAACCACAAGGAATGGTTAGAAGTTTGTGTATCTGCAAAGAGAAAGAGTTTTTTTAGAAGGTAGTACACATTTAATAGAAAGTATATTTGTGTGTAAAAAGAACTAGAAAGCAAATTGATAATGGAAAAAATGGTATAATGGAGTTGTCCAGATAAATCATTTTACTTGAGAAATGGGGTAAACTGGAAAGTAGAGTGGAGGGAGCAATAAAAAGAGAAGAGTATTATCAGTACATATTATGACTTGCTGAATCTAGACTCTTTGATATCACTTGAGCACTAAAACCAGCTCTTCACTGAAATACTGAAGGATCTGGGGTATCCGTTGCTTCCAACTAACTATAAGCGCCTGTTTTTGCCCTTATATTGCACTTTTAGTTTGTATTTGCATTCTACTGTCTCAATTGTTTGAACTATTTTTTACCTCATTTTACTGCATACTGACTGTACTAGTTCAGCTGTAGCATACCCAGTTCCAGGTTTGCTGTTTCTGGGTCTGTTTTCATCAAATTGAAGCCACCTTTGTTGGTGAAGGCCTTTCTGCACCCTTGTGTGATAAGAGTGCTGTCCCATCTAATCGAGCATGGTTGAACTAGAGCTCAAAGAGAGTATCCTCAATGGCTAGTTATAGTTAAAAGGGTTATTTCTTGTTTTATTTAATCCCTGCATTTGCACTTGTTTGTGTGTAGTGAACCATTGTGCACTGCCACATAGCTGTGGTTACTGTTGGTGGTTATAGACACAAAGGTCTAGCTTGTTAAATTTTCCCTTAGCACTTTGCTTATGGTCCTCCAGAGGTTTTTTTCTGGCCTTGCTCTACTGTCAGGTGGAATATTAAGTCTAATCTTAGAGGTACCAACACATCTATCACCCACTAGCCATTCCTAAGCGCAAACTCTTTTCCTGACCATATAAATTTACCTAACGCTATGGATGGACAATTTCCCACAGTTTGTCCTGCCAGCTTTGTTGACATGGACATCCTGAGGCAGTGTAGCAACAACCTCATGTTCACCGACAAACTACTACTCCTAGTCCACACAAAATGAACATGTAAGAGATGCAACTATATCAAGAACCTTGAATCCATGCTCTCTCACACACCAGTCAGTACATATGACAATCAGTGGATTGTCAGCATGTACACGTCACCTACTACTCTACCCAAACCTTCGTCACACATACCTACATATGCAGAGGTCCTCACCAGAAACATACCTAAACACCAAAGACATCCCAAACACAAACAGAAGCACACTACACATAATACTTCTTTTGCAGAACACAATACACATAATATCTCATAGACCAGTGTCTCACCTATCAAGCCTTTATGGCAAACCACAAAACCAAACATTAGTGATTATCTGATTCCATCATGAGATACATAGCTATACCTCTTACCAGGCTGGATAAGGAAAATGTCACAGCTGTCTGTCAGGTGCCAGGATATGCCATATAACACAAGCACTCAGGTCTCTCAACAACAGGTACTGTTATGACACAGTCTTAGTCCATGTTGGTGTGAACGACTTGAGATATACCTCTTTGGACTATATGAAGAGATACATGACTGAGCTATGGACTGTCTGACTCAGGCATCCTTAAGCAGAATTTTACCTCCACCTAGGATGATGCCTCAATACAAACAGAAAATTATTGACTTCAATAATTGTCTTAGTTTCTGGTGTCATTCTAAGGGGATCCAGTATCTGTCAACCTGGGATGACATGATCGACAGACCTAAATGCTTTGCCAGAGATGATCTTCATTTGTCACCCCTAGGATATTGGCTACTGGCTCAGGCTCTTGTCACCCCCATAGTGCCTTTTTTAGGCAGTGCCTCAAGGACAAAATTCCTGATGTAAAAACCCCATCTAAAAACAACTTCAAGTTTATGTTGCTAAATGCTAAGAGTCTTAACACAAAACTGTATTCACTGGAAGCAGTCCTCACCTTGGAAGACTCAGACATTTGTGCAGTCATGGAGACCTGGTTCGAGGCTATGGAGAGCACCCCAGCCATACTGGGTTACACCTCCTTCCACACATTCAGACCACAAACTGAAGGCAGAAAAACTAAAGGAGGTGGTTTATCAATATTCATTAAAGATAAATACACCTCCAGATTGGTTAAACAGTATGATTCCATGGTCATACTTCAGGTGCAATTAACTGTTGGTAGGACACCTATTCAAGTCATTGACAGCTACAGGACCCCCTCCATGAATCAGAACACCCACTCTGCCTATTTGGATCTACTTGAGTCTATCAAGATACATTCGAACACCATGGTTTTGGGTGATTTCAACTAGCCTTACATTGACTGGGTAAATTGCCCATGATCAAACTCACTTGCCCAAAAGTTCCTCAACTTCGTTAACAACAATGCCCTGGACCAGCTGGTTGACACGCACAAGGGGGGCAAACATCCTGGATCTGGTGCTTAACAATATGGGAGACCACTGTAGCAACCCCAGTGTGAAGTCTTCTCTGGTGAGATCTGACCACAAATCAGTCTCATTTGAAGTAACTATCACACCTGATCCTACCTCCCTAGTGGCGACTAAACTAAAAAAACTTCTCCAAAGCAGATTATAACCTCTTACAGGATGGTATAAATAGCTTCATTGCACTTCCCCCCTCAGATGGAACTGGCAACTATGCAGAGATATACACCAGTATAACTGCATTGACTCGACCATACCTGATCGAACAAAAACAAGCTCCTCAAGGAAGAACAAACCTGTCTGGTGGACAACTGCCATTAACAGGCTTTACAATAAGAGGAAGAAATTGCTACCTAAGAGTTAGAGGGAGCGAGTCCTAAGCTGGAAACACTCTGTCCTCAGCTTAAACAAGCGCATAAGACTTCTCATAAAGTCCTCCAAAGCAAACTATGAATCCAAATTAGCTTCTTCAACTAAAGACAACCATAAGGCACTTTAGTTGCAACCATAACCTAAAAGGAAAGGCCCAGGTTTGTGCCGAACTGGTAGTTAATGATACCACATATACTGAGGCTGTTGGCATAGCTAACCTGTTGGTCGACAGGTTCTGTGAAAACTTCACTCCCCTGTCTTCACCACATGTACCCCATGAAATCCCTGCCACCTGTCCCCTACCTTGTATCTCTAAAGAGCAGGTTGTAAACACCCTCTCTAAGGTCGGTCCAGAACACAACATCTATGGTACCTGATAACATCCCAGGCTGCGTCCTACATGGGGTCCAACAACAATTAGCAGCACCACTGGGTACTCTTTTCAATCGTAGTCTAAGCACTGGCTTAGTCCCAGCTGAATGGAAAATGGCAACCGTTATTCCCTTGCACAAAGGTGGTGCTTCCACTGACCCTGGGAAGTATAGACCTATTAGCCTTCACTAGCCTTATCTGCAAAGCCATGGAGTGAATCATCATGGACCTTATCAACAAAGATATAGGCAATCTCCAAAGACTTGACCCTACTCAGTTTGTGTTTGTCAAAGGGAGATCATGCCTGTTAAACCTGGTGGACTTCTTAAGACAGTCACTAAGGCGCTGGATGAGAGGAAATCTGTGCAAACAGCCTACTTAGACTTTGCCAAGGTGTCTGACACTATCCCCCACTCAGGCGTCATTGACAAATTCACCCAGCTAGGTATCGACCCTTATATCATTAGATGGGTCACTAACTGGCTCACTTATAGAACCCATATAGTCAAAATAGGAGAATCCACCTCCAACAGCAGACCTGCAACCAGCAGTGCTCCACAGAGATCAGCTCTGTGTCCTCTACTGTTTGGAATCTATTTCTCCAAAGTACAAGCAAAAACTAAAGGTCTGTGGCTGACAAAGATTGCTGATGACTGCAAACTGGGACCGGTCATACAATCTCCAAATGATGTCAACAAGAGGCTCTTACAGAAACAAGTGACTGTTGCCAAAGTCATGGCCTTATGGTCAATGCAAAAAAATGTATTATCATCCCTTTTGGTAAGGGTTATGTTCCTGCTAACTACCACATCAATAACAATACGTTAAGTAGGCACTCAGTGGTGAGAGGCCTGGGCACACAGGTTGGCAGCAACCTTACCTTTAATGATCATTTCTCCACAGTGTTAAGAAGGGCTTTCTATATGGCTCATCTCATAAGAAAGGGTATTGCCTCCAGAAAAAAAAAAATTACCTTCCTGTACTCATCCCTCATCAAGCCAATAACATAGTATAATGCCCCTTTCGGTATGTACCTGGCCAAGCAACTCCACCAATTGGAGGGACCACAAACGTTCCTGACAAGGACAATTCTAGGTCTTTAGCAACTGTTCTATGTGGATCATCTGAAATCTCTGTCACTTTATTCTGTTTCATACAGACTGCTCAGATGTGATCTCTGCCTTGCATATAAGGCAATCTTTGATGCTGCTTTATTGGAAATGCTTCATCTCTGTAAGTCAAATAGTACATGGGTTACTCACTCTAAGGACCTTAACCTAGTATGTGACATTAATAGGACCTGCTGGAGGGACAGATTTGTCCCCCAGAGGTTATGATGCCTTTGGAACAGACTCTGAATTCATATCAAAATGATCACCTCATTGGCTCTCTTCAAGTGCACTCTGGATGATTGGATGGGTAACTGTAAATTTGACACGGGGGTTTCACCTGTGTCCCTCTTGGACAAGGGCAATAGGTGTTGATCATGGAAATAAGGGTAGAACTTGGCTAGGCCTGTAAGGGCCTTAGGGCCATTAGCCTAGTAACTTCCTGTGATCCTATCTGTGAGTAAGGTTTGTGGGAATTTATAAGGTTATACATAAATAAAATATTTATTTTAAGTAGAAATGAAGTATAATCTTATGGAGGGAAGGAAATGGTAAGTATGAACATGCAGAAAGGAAGAAATGAAGAAAGACATCTTGGTTTTGCTTACTAGCGATAAGATGAAGAGTTCTGAGGGATATGGCAGGTTGGTAATCTAAGTACAATGAGTCAAAATATTTAGCCACAAATAATACTGTATATGGAATTTATAATAACATGTCAAAAGAAAAATATAGTACATTTACAATGTAGTTGTTAGCTGTAAATGGCAACTTTGGATGTGTAGATGTTAGATGTAAAAAGGTAATAAAAACAAAGTGGAAGTTCAGCACAGCACAGTTCAAAATAAAAAAATTAATGTAAAAAGTTAGGGGTTTCATGGTAGTAAACCACTTCTAAAGGCAAACAACTAGTACAAGAACACACATATTTAAATCAGAAGTATCCAGTGAAAACATTCAATACCAGCAAAATAGTGATAGCAATCAATTATTTAAATTATTTAAAGGGCCAGTTCGGTAATGTTTCAATGGTCTTGCATGCAAGAAAGGTTTAAGGGATACTGTGTCATTGATCCCAGGACTACTGTCAGCTTTTTCACATTACTCAGTTCTATTCCTTAGATCACCCCCCACTAAAACTGATATCAACTAACTCTAGTACAAAAAAAACTAAAACTATGTTGTGTATCAGTCTGTTGTTTTTTTGTACTAGAGTTAGTTGATGTCAGTTTTTTTTTGGGGGGGGGGGGTGACCTAAGGAATAGAACTGAGGAATGTGAACAGAAGTGGATATTGTATTTTAAAGCTGACAGTAGTCCTGGGATTAATGACACAGTATTCCTTAAACCTTTCTTGCATGCAAGACCATTGAAACATTAGTGAACTGGCTGTTTTTAAATAATTGATTGCTAATAATGCTTTGCTGGGACTGAATGTTTTCATTAGATAATTTTTTTCATTATCATTTTGTTGACTGGGAAAGTACAACTAGGAAAGAGTCTATTTTCAGTGGAGACCCAGGGAGAAATGCTCCATATGCATGTCTTTGGATTGTGGGAGGAAATTGGAGTAGTCAGGGGAAACCCATGCGAACACAGGAAGAAAATGCAAACTCTGTACAAAAGGCACCCCGACCGAGAATCGAACCAGAGAGCCTCTTGCTATAAGGTGACAATCTTAACCACTGCACCACTGCGCACCCATTCTCATTCAAATATGTGTGCTCTTGTACTAGTGGTTTACTATCGTGAAAGCACTAACTTTTTATATTCAATTTTTTTTATTTTGAACTGTGTTGTGCTGAACCTCCACTTTGTTTTTATTACCTTTTAACTAATTTTTGTACTTGAGTGGAGTTTTGTTACCCAACTGTTGTTTTTATTTTTTTTCACTAGATGTTAGATGTGTTGTGCAATAAGGAATGGGAAATGAACATAGCTAAGAAAGATAACAGGATGGCTTTATTTTCAAAATAATGTTGATTGCAAGTTCAGAGTTATCATCAACTCCTCTGCAGACACTAGCATTCTTCAAGAAGGCCTATCTGTAACTAATAAATAGTGCCAAAGCTGAGGTCTTAAACTCAGTGCTAAAGAAATGCATAATTCTACCTTTTGGAAAATCAACCTTTCCTGGCTAATTACTATGTTGATAATACACACTGCCCTGAGAGCTAACCCAGTGGTAAGAGATCTGGATATGCATGTAGATAGTAGCCTTACATTTGGCTACCAAGTGGTCAAAGTATTGAGGAAATCCTTTTATGTTGTGCAATATCTTAGAATCTAGGTCCAAAGAAGTCATTATACCACTGTACTCTGCCCTAACCAGACCAATCACAGAGTATTCCTTCCTTCTGTATGTACCTGACCAGGCATATACAGCAACTAGATTGACCATGGAGGTTCCTTACAAAATGAATGCAAGGCGTAACAAACCTGCCTTATGCAGAGCACCTTAAAGCCCCTTCCACCTATTCACTCTCCTATAGATTGCTGAGGGGTGATCTATGCCTGGCTTACTAGGCATCTGCAGACCCCACATGTATGAATCTCCTGCACATTTTGTAACTCAAACAGTACCAGAAATATAAGGATTTCTGTCTGTGAATTAAACAGAACATGCTGGAGAGACAGCTATATGTCCTAGAGATTGCCCCTCCTATGGAACAGGCTTCCCATTCATCTGAAAATGACTTTGTCTATTAACCAGTTTAAAACCAAACTAGACCAGTAGATGAGGAATACAAAATTCACACCGGACATGGCACACATATCTCTTATGGACAAAGGTAGCTTATAAATGCCTGGCCCTCAATGTTCTACTTGGATCCAGGGCATCATTATTCTTTCAGAAAAACTTAGCTGGGCTTAGAAAGGCTCCATGGGTCATTAGCCTAGTAACTATCTATGAATCTATATAAAAGTTTAAAGAGTTTATTTTACTTACTTTAATATTCTTTTCTGAAATGGATTTTTTGTACTTTAAATGAAAAAAGATATGAAATAAGATGAAATATATGATACCAATACCTCATAATTAAAATGTACCATTGATGTATTTAGTTTGATGGAGTTAATAAGCTTTCTTCTCACTGTAGGGTACAGGAGGGGAGATATTTCTAAAGAAGAATATTAGGCCATTGCCATATAAACTGATACATCTTAATTGGTTGAGTTTTAAAGTTACCAATTTTAGCTCACTGATTTTCAATTTCTCAGACTGTGAGGTTCATAAAAAATTCACTACTGGTTTAGTTTCTGATTGTGGTACAAAGAATGGAGTGATGTAAAGAATGCAGTCTTTTGTCTTTTCTCTAAAGTTGTATCTCTATTGTAGAATTGGTGTATTAAAGTAAAATGTGTGAGGGGTGAACCCTCATATGGCAGTACTTGGAGCACTGACCAGAACAAAAAACAACTCTTTAAAATGTTATGTTATACTGAAGTTTCAGTCATGTTTTACTTCATTCAGTTGAATTTTCAACCACTTGAAACTCAAGAATTCCTAGTAAAAGCATACTAAATGTCAGCTGGAGTATGCAAATTATGACTGCTGAAACTTTATTGCAATCATGGTAGCACAAATCATGGAAGATATAGATGGTTTACATGATGATGATGATGCCTTGTCCAACTCCATTTAAGAAAGTATTATATTCTCAAGCCATCCACACATTGTCAGATACTGGGAATGACTGGACAGGACAACTACATAGAAAACAATGTTTAATTCCAGTTTTTGAGCATTGTGTGTTTGTTACCAAATATTTACTATATAGTGCAGATGTACTTGAACCTGTGGGCGTGTCAGACTTAAGAAGAACAGGGCATTAATCCAGAGATTTTGGATTACATGAGTTTTTGAGTATGAAGCATGAATGAGACAAGTTACTTCAAGAGTTTCAGAGATACAAACTGCAAACTCTTTGATGGATTTTTTTTTTCTTTTTTTAATTTGTCTTTGAACAAAATGAATTGTTTATAATATTTTAATATGATCTAGTATTGTCAAGTGCTATTGCTATTGTGTTGAAACACCATGGTAAAAATACAGAATAACTGAAAAAAGTGACAAATTAGGATTAAGGACTAAAGTACTGACAGAGGTCATTTCAAAAGAATATGAAGGCTGAAAGATTTATTTACAGACTGCTGTTTGGAGGAGCCAGGTATATTGCCAGTTATTACGGGTAGCATCAAGCATGTCATTTCTATGTTAGAGCATGTCTGTCCAAGGCATACATGCAAATGGTGGGTCATTTGTGAGTAACAGTGCCATACTGTTATTTATTTATTGATTGACTGGATTTTTTTACTGAAAAAGAATGAATTGACCATTTACAATCTTACCATATTATAAAATTACCAGACCTATTTGTATTAAGTATGGTTTGACATAAGAAATATAGGCTGTACATGATTTGCCTAGAGTATACCAGGATGGATGGATAAGAAGAAGAAAATGAAGAGGAAGAATCAAAAGAAGTAAGAGAAATGGTGGAGTTATTTTGGGGAAGAGCTTGGATTTAGCAATCAATATTCTGACATGTTTGGAGATGAGTGCTTGAACTATTTTTTTAAGCATTTAGTAGGCGTATTATAGTATTAGTACTGGCAGTGATATCAAGTTTTAAAGAAAACAGGAGAATATAAACACACTACTCATAAAGCAGCTGGACCTGAACACAAAGGTAAACTAAAAAAAAAAAAAAAAAGTTTGGTAATACCCATAAAGACAGAATCTAATAGATTTAATATATTGTATGTAATGCTTCCATCCCTTCAGCAAATGCTGGACTTTATCAGAAATCAAAACGCTTACATCAAGTTCATTTAAATACGGAATACAAATCACATGTCAAAAAACAACCAATCCCATCATTTGTAATATATATATATATATATATATGTAGATATATATATATATATATATATATATATATATAAAAATCAATGATACTAATATACAAGTCACACATTAAAAAACAGTATTTCATAATAAATTAGTCTAACAAACCTAAGTTCAAATAAAACCAAGAGAGTATAAGGTTGATTGTCAGTTAAGCATCAGCAGTGCTAATGTGCAAGTAAAAAAATAATGTCTCATGAAATTAGGCCTTTTTTATTTATTTAGTGTGTGGTTTTTCTGGGTAGAGGACTTTTCAAATTGAGGTAAAACTTGACAAAATATTTGGGATATGGTAAAGTAGAGAAACACGTCAAGCTGTGTTGTAAAGGAAACGCGAATATCTGGTCGGTTGTCATATTTACATCACCAGTGTTAAAATACAGGTAAAATGTTTCATAAGATGAGGCCTTTTTTGTATGTTTAGCATCTGGTTTTGTGGGCAGGGATACAATCCAGGATGTGGTAAGGGTAGATAGAAATACTGGGACTTTGGAAATATTAAAGTATAGAAACTTGCCAAGCCATATTAAGGATGGTTTAACTTATTAAACAGAAGAAAGTGGAATTTCAGTGTGTCTTGTTTTTGAAAAATAATGTATTTTAATGTGTGAGAGATTATTAAAATGTGTTTTTTTCTGATCATCTCATTGCGGGGTCTTTTTTTAAGTTGATAGAGGTGGATATAAAAGGATATTTCTTCAGACAGAATATGAGCTGTTGCTTTTTTAATAAGATAAACACACACACACACACACACACACACACACACACACACACACATTGGCTATATATATAGCTGACAAGAGGACACTGGACTTATTAATGAACTGGTTAAGGTATGTGGGTCTTATAAAAGCAGAAACTTTTTAAAAGTAGAAGCATGAAAACTGGACATAAATAAGAATGCAGGAAGGGATTGTCTTAATGCTTGAAGCTTGGCACATGACAAGCAGTGAAAAAAAAACTAATCTGATGAAAAACGCTGAAGACAAGTTTGAAAAACTGCCGGTTTAATTAAACGCTCAAATAAAAACACGTTTTTTTGTCCCACCTGAATGTAGGACTTCTTCAGAAATTCAATACAACAATGATTTTAAGAACCTCTATATATAGAGTTCGCGCCAAAATTTTATCCCATGAAAATTCTTATGTTCTTAAAGAAACATGCCTCAGATACTTATGTACAAAGATAAAATACATTTTATCTAAAATGTGAAAACATATTACATAACAACTAAAAATGCAACAGCTCTGAGTGAACGTTTAGCCATAACAACTCGAGTTATAGAATTGTATTATTGTATCACTATCATCTTAATTAATATTTTCAATGTTCATTGTATTATTTATATGACTATTTAGGTATTTTGGATTAGTAGATGTAGGTTAAAAATTGGTTTATGGCCATGGAAGTGTATTTTAATAATTTAATAATTTAATAATGTATTTCAATAATTTATAAATGTATTTTATATATCGAGGGACTCGAGTTGTTATGGCTAAACGTTCACTCAGAGCTGCTGCATTTTTAGTTGTTATGTAATATGTTTTCATAAAAACATTTTAGATAAAATGTATTTTATTTTTGGACATAAGTATCCGAGGCATGTTTCTTTAAGAACATAAGGATTTTCGTGGGATAAAATTTTGGCGCAAACTCTATATATAGAGATTCTTAAAATCATTGTTGTATCGAATTTCTGAAGAAGTCCTACATTCAGGTGGGACGAAAAACGTGTTTTTATTTGAGCATTTAATTAAACCGGCAGTTTTTCAAACTTGTCTTCAGCGTTTTTCATCAGTTTGGTGCAAGTTTGGGTTGTTTGTTCAAAATAAAAACTAATGTTACAAAAGATGAAAAAAAGATAAGCTTCACAACTAGCAAACAATTCAAGGATTTAAGACATGGTGAGAAACAGGTGGTACTTTATCCCTTTTTAGAATAAAGAAATAATCATGATAGTTTTATGGGATACTTAGTCCACAAATATGAAATGAAGACTAAGATGTTGGGGAATGATTGAAAAGTTGATTTATTTTTAAATCCAAATTCAATGGAGAAAGGTAGGTTAAAAGCAGCTCAGATGTCAGAAGATGTTAGAAAGGAATATGGAATCTGACACAATTGCAATGGCAGAGCTAAAGCAAGTACTGAGGAAGATGGAAAATTGAACAGCTTCAAGTAAATAAGTTTATCAGCATTAGGTTTTTTTTCCAGTTTTTACAAGAGTGGCAGTTGGATTTTGTAGAACTTCTGAAGAGTTGACTGCAGATGCCAAAGTGAGAGTTGCTTATACCAGCACGTGATCAAATGGAAAAAGAACAGACAGTAACAACCTGTGGCCAGTCACCTTTTCAATGACTAATTACTTTATTCTGGCAAACAGGTCAAAGAATAGCTTGAAGTCATTAAATGCAAAGTGTTTCCATTAAAATTCAATAATTAATGACAATACTGACAGTGTAATATAAGACATATACAGAATTGGGAAAGGACAAATATCACAATAATTTGTTTATTATAAATGAATTTCATGATAGTACTGAAAAGTGTTGACATTATCTGTTTTGCTAATAGATATAGAGGCAGTTATAAATGTCAAATAGGCTATAGCTTTACTAGTAATACATGACAGGAGATGGGTTTGGATATCCTTTACTCAGCCAGTGATTAATGGATTAAGACAAGCATGTCCTTTTATTCTACTTCTGTTTGAAATTAATGAATGACACAGAGGAAGGGGATATGAAAAGTGAGAGGAGGGGTGACAAAGGGATCTGCAGTTTCAAGCAAAGCAATATATGCCAGTGGCATGGTAACATTAATGCAGAATACAGATGAAAGAATAGAGCAGAGTACTGAGTATTGTTAAAGGGTGTTAAAGAAATAGCGTTACAGATAAGTGAAAAAGAGAAATGGTAGTGTATTGTAACAATGCCATTTTATTTTTCACCATAGAACTTTCAAGTTTTGACACATAGTTTGGTGAGAATGAAGCCTGCATAGCTCTTCTGAGAAGAAGTTGAAAGAAAATGAAAGTGAGTTTCAAATGCTGAATTATTTTCATTTGCTTTTTTTTTCTTTAACCAAAAAGTGTATTTAATTAAATCATAGAGTTGTGGTTAGAGGTTATGTGGTAGTTGTTTGTGCTCTTGAGCACACTGAGACTAAGGATGTATAGATTTTTCAAGTTATATGAGACAGTACAACATTCTCAGTTAAATGAGCTGTTTCCACAAAATAGAGTTTATCCAGTATTTTTTTTTTACCTTTACTTGGTCTAATGTGTAAAATTGGTCAAATGGGGTTATAAGCAGATGGGGAGTTGTATATTATGGCAGCAAGAGAGATGGCAGAATGTAGATCTTAATTTTAACATGAGATGGGGTATGGCACAGTGGCATAGCAGATAATGTTGTCGCCTCACAGCAAGAGGTTCTGTGGCTCATTTCTTTAATGGAGTGTCTTCTGTGTGGAGTCTGCATGTCCTCCCTGTGTTCACATGGGTTTTCTATGGGTGTTCTGGTTTTCTCCCATATTGCAATGACATGAAGTAGGTGGATTGGATACTCTAAATTGGCCAGAGTTGTGAGTGCGCATGTGCATGTCTGATATGACAGGGCTAGCCACTTGGCACTGTGAACACTTGTCTCTAGATGATTGTCACTGTTGAAGTGACATCTTAACACATGCAAAAAGTAGGAAAAAAGGGATGAGGATAGATGGATGGTTTAAGAAAGAGATAGGAAATGAACAATGAAGAGGATTACAAGTCAAGATGGATATAGGTTTAAACTATTGTAAGTCATTTCTGTTAAGGCGATGCCTGTAATAATTTGGAAAAGATATAATGAAGCATATGACTGTAAGAAGGATATGGAATGGGACATAGCCACACTCTGTATGCATGTTATCAGCCAAATACAGCCACTTAATCAAGTAAAATCAATAATGGAATATGAATCCAAGCACTACTGTATGAATAGAACTTGTAGAGTTCAGCTTATCTCAGCATCTAAAAGGGCATAAAACCTACAGAAACAGTGACAATGATGTCTCTTGGAGCAAAACAGATTGTCCATATATATAATTGGTAGGCATGCAATCAAGGAGACCATCATGGTACCTAATCCTACTCTTTGTTGCCCCAGAGCACTTTCAACATAATTGACTTGTTCAGGGTCACAGAGCAGGCAAATGAAGAAAGAGGTGTTCAAACCCTGAACTAGTAAAAGCAGCTTATTACCAACCAATAGCCTAAATCCTCTGCACTGACTACTACAGGGATAAGTAATGGATGGCATAGATATTAAATGTGCAGACTGTTTTGCTCTATTGTTGTGGACATAAAGAACTATAACATTGATCAGAAAACAAGAGTTTTTTATATGGTGTGTGTGATGGCCTCTCTACCCTGGGCCAGTAATCAAGGAGCTTCAATCACCACTACTGAAACTGGTGAGAGATGGCCACTAAAAACAGGAATGAATTTACACAGTATTGTCTGATGCAGGTCTCTACATCAAGCACAAGTTCCCCCAAGAGCACACAGGGAACATGCTCCAGACCTGGGACTGGACTATCTG
The DNA here is from genome assembly GCF_019279795.1 of Protopterus annectens. Classification (NCBI taxonomy): domain Eukaryota; kingdom Metazoa; phylum Chordata; order Ceratodontiformes; family Protopteridae; genus Protopterus; species Protopterus annectens. Next base: position 1,028,023,047 of record NC_056727.1, on the reverse strand, counting down.
TCTCTCTAGATCTCAAACAAGACTCACTTTAGAGTATTGTGCCCCAGTTTCAAGTAGCTGACACACCCACACCTGGGTATTTGATTTTCACACACTCATGGGAATGGCTGGCACATATTTACTAGCTGTACTCTTTCTGCCCAAACTATAAGGTAACCACGCTGGCACAAGTCAACTACTCTAAGGCTGTTACTAAGATATCCAATTATACTGAGTAAAATTAATACTAATATAAAGGGTAGAGTATAACCAAAGCAGCAAGGCTTTTTGGAGTGGATAGGCATCACTAAAATAAGCACAAGTACTCTCAAGATGTTAAAAGTATTCACTAAAAGGCCAGACACAATGAAATGTATAAAAATATTTAATAATAAATAATAAACTAGAAAACATGAGAAGAATAATATCTAAGTACAATAAGCACCAAAGTTTCAATCACAGTAGAAATGAAAATAACACAGCTGGGCAGAGTCAAATGGATGCAGAAAAACAATACTTAACTATTCTCACTGATTTCCTGACTGTCTAAAGAATAACTGCACACTAGCTAACTTAATTAATACAGCACAGCAAGATAGGATGCTGAGATGCTTACTTCCACAAGGCAAGGTGATGAGCTAACTAAACTGAAATCAACTAACTGAACTGTGATAATTGACATACATTTTTATATTAGGTTCAAAAGAAAACAAAACAAAACAAGCTGCTGTGTGACTTCCATCCTCTCAGTGCTGGTTACAGAAAGACATCACATTTGATCACCTGACTTTTGTAAAAAACATATTCAGACCTTTGCTAAAATCTATTGCAGTATTTGAAAATTATAGAAAGTTTCAAAAACTTCTACTCTTCCCTTTCAGATTTCTTTGCTTAAATATATACATTTAATCAGTTATAATAACACCGTTGATACATTTTAATATAAGCATCTGTACAAGTCAGTCTGTCAAATGCCACAAAATTATTTACAAAACTCCACCTAACAATGCTGACATAAGTTACAATGCACTGCCCTATTTTCCCTAGCACAGATGGCAATTGGCAATACCTCACATCATCACATCTCTCCCTCCCTCTTTGAGGACTCAAGCTAGTTTTTAAAGTGACCCTGGAAATATGTTGCTTGAGAGAAATGAGCTTGTTTGGGAACACATTAACCTATACCCTGTCTTGGCATTGCTGTAATCTGGACTGACTAACACAGGGGGTCTTCCCAAAGTCCCTTTTAGATTTTGGAATGACTGCTCGCAGGCTGGGGCCCACATTATCTTATCTGGCCTGTTTTCCTTGTCAGATCTGTGATGGGAGCAGCTATTGTACTATAATTGAGAATAAACTTTCTGTAGTACCCCGCTGTCCCCTAGAATGCCCTCACCTACTTTTTGGACAGGGGAAGAACACACCTGAATTGCTTCCACTTTGGCAGGTACTGGCTTAATCTTACCAGTCCTGACTCTAGGTCCCAGGTAGGAGACCTCTTCCATACCCTCCTGACCCTTACTGGGCTTAATGGTCAATCCTGCCTTTTGCAGTCTGCCCAGAACCTCCCTGACACGCTAAGGCTTTATCATGTTAAGATAGTGTGCCTGCCTCCAGCCTAGCAGGTTTACCATGTAATTAACATCACTGACCTTTCTCAACACTTCAAAGGGTCCATTCCAAGCTGCTTGGAGCTTATTGTGTCTGACAGGAATAAACACTATAACCTGCTGTCCCATAGCATACTCTCAGGCTTGAGCATTCCTTTCATACCAGACCTTTTTCTACTGTTGGGCTCCTGACAGGTTCTCCTGAGCCAAGCTCATGAGCTCCCTAGGTCTTGTCCTGAGGTTCAGAACATATGCCACAACAGACTCCTTGTGGGATTCACACTCACACCTCCCACTCATCATGAATTAAATCTAAAGGCCCCCTCACTCTATGCCCATAGAGCAAATCAAAAGGTGAAAAACCTCTGGATTCCTGTGGTACTTCTCTCTATGCAAAACAATAGATGAGACAAATATTTGTCCCACTCTCTCCCTTAACTTGTCTGCAAATGCCTGTATTATGGTCTTAGTGCAGAGTTTAACCTTTCCACAAGACCGTTAGTCTGAGGGTGGTAGGGGATGATCTTTATGTGCTTCACCCCACAATGGTATAACACTTCCACAGAAAAGCCAGCAGGTCTGACATAAAATTGGCACCTCTGTCAGTCAGTATTTCTCTTGGGAAACCTACTCAACTGAACATCTCTAATAGAGCATTTGCCACCTTCTCCGTCTTGATGGAGGACAGAGTCACTGCCTCAGGGTATCTAGCAGCATAATCTACTACCACTAGGATATACTTCTTCCCTGTTGAACTTGGGATACTCAGACACCCCAGAATATCCATAGCTACCCTCTGAAATGGCTCATCAGTCAAAGGCAAATGAATCAATGGAGCATTGACCTTGTCCCCTGCATTGCCTACCTTTTGCACTGCTCACAGGTCCTGCAGTACTCTGTTACATCCTTTGCAATCCCAGGCCAATAAAAGTTCTGCATAATAATACTCTTGGTATGCCCATATGACCTGCAAAAGGAATGTCATGGGCTATGGGTATAAGTGCCAGACAGTGGGCTCTGGGTACTACCAACTCCTGTATTAGCCTATAGCCCTCTGTCAGGTGCCCACTCTCTATACAGCAATGCTTTGTTCCAGTATACAGACTTCCCTTTTCCTTCAGCATCACGTTTCCTTAACTAACTCCCTCAAGCCTCACAAGGTAAGAGTCAAAAGCTGAGCCTGAATCAACTTTATCTTTGGAACCTCTGCCGGCTCCAATTCCACAGGAAGCAAAGTATCTTCCAACAGCAGTGCCTCATTGTCAGCTTGGGTATTACCACTCACCTCTGTCTTTGCAGTCACCCTGTCCATGGGAACATCAGTTCCTACCAGAAGCTGTGGCTCACTTTCAGGCTCATTGCTACAAGGTATGCCCCTTCCTGAAATAGCCACATCAAAGCCCCGGCTTCAGGTATGGGGTCTGTCTGGGTCTCCTCCAGCCTACCAGACCTACATGCCTGTTTCCAAGCCCATCTGCATGTAACTGCATGCACATAAGGTACTGCATTGTCAAAATCATTCCCTATCAAGACATCTACAGGAATATCCTCAAATACAACTACCTGCTTGCTTCCTTTTCCACCATCCCAGTCATGGTGAACCCTGGCAAAAAGTATTTGGAATGAGATCCCTCCTAAACCTCTTATTGGAATGGACTACCCAAGCAAGTACTAGTCCTCCATTTTAACCACTGCAGGCTTCACAATGGTTATGTCAGAGGCTGTCTCGGTCTTAGCAGTGGTCTGACTTCCATCCACTAAGATAGGATACAAACTTCAGTCATAGTTTGGTCCCACTGTTGTTTCCAGACAATGTAATACTTGCACTCTGTTTCCCTTGCCTTTTTTGCCACCTTGCTTCAGTGGACATTTGTATGCTACATGGCCCCTCTAGTTGCATTTAAAATATCTAACCCCTGATCCTGGCCATGTATCTGAACTAGTGGCTTCCCCTGTTACTGGTAGACTCTGTTGGGGTGATTTAAGCTACCCACCATGGGTTCCCTTATTTCCATGTGCAATACTGGGTATCCCTTTCTTGTGTAAAGATGCCCTGTTTGCTAAGTAGAGATCCCTTTTTCTCCTCATCTCATCTGCATAGTTACACTACTGGTCTGCCAACCAGATTCTCATGTCCTCAGGCAAAGTACTAAGGGTTTGTTCCTTTACCAAAAGGTCTGCCAGTCTTTCAAAAGTGGTAACCTAACACCCACTCAACCTACCTATGAAAATAAGTGCTTACCTCAGCAATATAGTCACATACACTTTCATCTGCCTTGCATCTATGCTCATGAAACTTATTTTCTGTACGCTTCAGGGGTTAAGTTATAACAGTTCAATAACCATTGTTTTTCTCTATCATAGTTTAAACAATCAGTATCAGACAATTTGGAAACAGCAGTTACAGCATTTCTATCGAATAAGGGGGTCAGAAACAGTACTCAGAGCTCTCTGTCAACATTATACTGTTTGCGTACTCTTTCACATATATGAATAAAACTATTGTTTGCATACTCTTTCAAATATATGAATAAAACTATCAAAGTCATCCCCCTATGCAAGTTGTAGAAGAAATTTACTGACCTTTATTGCTTGTGAGGTCCGGTTATTTCCTTTCCCATTACCTCCATGACCCTGATGAAGAGTCAACATTTCCTTCTCATGTGGTTGCTGTTTCTCTTTTTCTTTAGTCTCCAAATGCCAGAGTCTCTCTTCGATCTCCAAATGCCACAACCTCTCTTTGGTCTTCAAACATTTGGCCTCCAGTTCATGTTTCTTTAACTCCAGATGGATTTTTAAGTCCTCTGAGGAACAGGTAACCTGTCCTGTTTCTGAAGGCTGCACATCTCTATCACCAGACTGGTTGTCTTTCTGGCCTCTGGTCTATGTTGCAGCTACAATTAAAGCTGAAATAATTTCCTCTTTAGTCTGTTTTACATGCATCAATCATTTGGCTTCACACACCTTGGCCAACTGGTTCTTTGTCAGCTTACCAAAATTCTCAGCTGACATCGTTGCCTGACTAACCAAACTAACAAAAATGAATACAACTGTTGTGAAAATGAAGCTGAATGTTTACCTTGTGGCTTTAAAGATTACACACACCTTTGGTGACAACTGCCCACGGGCTATTGAAGTTCAGTTAATATCCCACCACTGACACCAATATGTGTTGGCTCTCTACCCCAGGCCAGCAATCATGGGGCCTTAATTCTCACCACTGACACCAGTGAGAGATGGTGAATAAAAACAGGAATGGATTTACATGGTATTTTCAGATACAGCTCTCTGCATCAAGCACAAGTTCCCCCAAGAACACACAAGGAACATGCTACAGACCTGGGACTGGACTATCTGTCTCTCCAGATCTCAAACAAAACTCACTTTAGAGTATTGTATCCCAGTTCCAAGTAGTTGACACACCCACACCTGGGTATTTGATTTTCACACAATGCTGAGAAAGGCTGGCACAAATTTACTAGCTGTACTCCTTCTGCCCAGAGTATAAGATAACCACACTGCCACAAGTCAACTACCCAAAGGCTGTTACAAGGATATCCAATTATATTGAGTAAAATTAATATGAATATAAATGGTAGAGTGTAATCAGAGCAGCAAGGCTTTTCGGAGTGGTCAAGGCATCACTAAAATAAGCACAACTACTATCAAGATGTTAAAAGTATTGTCTAAAAGCCCAGCCACAATGAAATGTATAAAATATTTAATAACAAAGATTCAAATAGAAAACATGAGAATATTAAATATGTAAGTACAATAAACAGAGTTTCAATCACAGGAGAAATAAAAACAACACAGGTGAACATATTCAAGCAGATGCAGAAAAATAATACTTAAATACTCTCACTGTATTTCCTGACTGTCAAAATAATAACTGTTCCCTAGCTAACTTAATTAATACAGCAAGGCAAGATAGGATGCTGAGATGCTTACTTTCACAAGGCAAGGTGATGAACATCTTACTAAACTGAGCTCAACTAACTGAAGTGTAATTACTGCCATAGATTTTTATATCAGGTTCCAAAGAAAACATAGCAAGTTGCTGTGTGAGTTTCATCCTCTCAGTGCTGGTTATGGAATGACATCACATTTGATCACCTGACTCTTGTACAATACCCATTCAGAGTTTGCTAAGATCTATTACAGTATTTGAAAATTATAGAACAATTTCACAAATTTCTACTCTTCCTTTCCAGAATTCTTTGTTTAAACATGTACATTTAATCAGTTATAATAAAACTGTTGATACATTTTTAACATAAGCATGTGTACAAGTCAGTGTGATAGTCAAATGACACACAATTATTTACAAAACTCCAGCGAACTATGCTCACATAAGTTACACATGCACTGCCCTATTCTCCGTGGTATGGATGAAAATACCTCACATTGTAACACTGTGTTCTGCAGAGTACATCAGACTCCTGTTATATATTTACATGGCTCATTATGCAGTAAAAACTCCAAATACCACCGGAATTATCTAAATTATCAAAACAGACCCAAAGTGCTGCAGCTGCATCAATTTTTGTTCTCAATATACAGTAGTTTTTATTCTGAGGTGAAATAGTACTATGACATTTTATGTAGTATTTTAAATAATGAAGTGAAATGATGGTATGGAGCATGACCTCTCAGTCTGGGCCACTTTAGAGTAGAAAGTATAGTGTAATGATTTCTAAGTTAGACAAACATCTGACTCATGTCCTAGAGTCTCTTTGCACAATGCACACAAGATTAATAATATTAGTATTCATCTAGGATAGAATGGACCCTTGCAAACAGAACTCTGAGTCCAAAATTAAGGAATGACTTCTATCTGAACAGCATCTTTGGCATTTTGCTGGTTCATTTTTCTTTGCAACCTTAACGGTCATTCCTTTTTTAACCTTTAGGAATTAAAATGTGCTTAATTTTCATTCTTTGAAAAGTCATCAAATCATGTTGTAGTTTACAATATGAACCATTCTTGTGTAGGGCAGGTGTCATTCCTGTACTGAACAGTTGTGGGTTGTGTGGAGCAAGCAAACATATGGTTAACCATTGATGTGAAAATAACATTGCAAAGAGTATTGAAAAGGTCACAAAGGATGTCACCCACTTTTAAACATTTTAACTGGCTATGGAGACAGGCCTTAGCCAAGATGACAAACTGCTTATCAAAAATGTTGGTTCTCTAATTAGTGAGTTAAATGATGATCCGTTATGTCAAAATTATTTTATTAATTTGACAGGCATAGGAAAAGAACCTTACGAAATCCTTTTTGTCAAGATATTTAGGACTTGTTCTTTTACCTTGTTCTAAGCTATGTTTATGAAGACATATGTTATGTCTGAGGAGAAAAGTGTTCTGTAGAATACTGCAGAATGTTCTTTTATAACCCTTCCCAAGAAATTAAAAAATAATTAAGTAATGAAATTGACTGCAACTATTTGTTGAGAAATGGCTATCAGTTATGCAAGGAAGATAATTATGCCTTCTTCAAGGATTGTGAGTAACAGTTCCATTTGTCAGAGATTTGTTGGCTGGATATGTAACTGATTTAACTGTATCAGAAGTATGCTAGTTCTGCTGCTATAAATGGATAAATCCCTTGCTGTGATTCAGGTGGCCTGGGTTTGATTAGTGGATCAGGTACCTGTTGGTACTGGTACAGGATGAACAGCTACAATCAGAGGTTGCCTTCTCACTTCTTCATGGGGGAGGGGTGTACAGATGATGTAGGGTACAGGTGAAAGACAAAGGCAGCACTGATGATAACATTGCCTTGCCTTGCTATAGTGCAGTGCTTTAATATAGAGGAACAGATGTCTGAGGTACAAGTCACCATGTAGTTGGTGTCATTTCTATTATGATAGCATTATATACAAGTTTTCATCATATCAGCCTGTATATCATTTGGAGGCAGGGCTTAAAATAAAAATCCCACTGCGTATCATTGATTGACAGGGCTTTGCATTGTGCCATCTCATCAGTGTGGGGGGGGGGTGACTCACACCCATTAGAACCTACACATGAAGGGTTGGACGATATCTACATGCAAGGCTTTCCCAGAATGCAGTATGTACTGCTGGAGATCATGCCAGGGGCCATAACAATGCATGGGAAACACTAAGCACAGGAACATGGGGAAAGAGGCATAAGAGGAAGCCTTTAATCAGTGACAGCAGTGTGAAAACAGTAATGCATACTGTATAAAGCTTATAATACTTGTTATGATTTTTGCTTCTGTGGCCTGTTAATTGCTATTTCCATCATGAATTAACCAGTCAATTCATTCTTCCTTAACTAACAGCAAGTCATAGAAGGCTAAAATACAGACAATAATTGGGGTTGTCTCTTTGACACTCTCCCCCTGTATGTCAACTGGGAGGTTTGGACGCAATATCTGCATCCTAAATATATGCGATACTGCGCTGTCTGTGCTACTTGCCACTCACATCCCCATCACAGTCTTACTGCTACTAGTGGGACTCAATCTATGACACCTCTGGGTGTCTGCATAGTAGTGGGTTTTGCTGCCTCCACCCTACCAAGATTTGCAAGGCTGTATCAGCACCTTATTCTCACCTTCGGCCATCCACTCCTGATTCACATTCAGAAATTCAGCTCTCTGTGCCACAGAACTGATGCAAAACTTAACAATAGTCTGGAGACCCATGTAAATGTGTCATTTCATCTTTAAAATTGCACAGTAAACTGGGGAATTTGGTGGTCCAGTTTTTTAAGACCAATTGTACAGTATATTTACAACAGATCAACATAAGTGCTTCACTTAGCATGAGAGGCTGTACGGATGATTTCTGCTGCAAAAGTGGCATTTCTTCAAAGACACCGATGCTTGCATAGCTAAGACTGCCATTCAAAAGTTAAATAAATCTGCAGGTTTATAGATGAGTTTTTAATTTGCCCAAAGCTTGATAACTTTCCTACGATTATAGGCCATGGCCATCATGCACTGTAACAACATTTTCACAGTGGGACTACTGGGTAAAATGTCTGTCTGACATTTCTGCAGTAGCAGCAGCTGCAACAGAAGTAAAAGCAATGTTGGATGTTTAGGCCTCCTTTGATCCCATTCTGTATACACAATGTTATGATAGCCACAGTCAGTGGATATTATGTTTGTGTACTGTGTGAACCATTATTTGATAAATCACTTCTTCATAGTAATCTGTGCCATTCTGTTTACATTATTTAAAGAATGGCTATGCTGAGTTCTTAATGCTTAGATATCTGAAACAAGTCAAAATATTGCATTCTGTTTTTGTATGCACTCACTGCAGTTTTCAGTATGGGATTTTTTCAAGTATATGACTGCTTGGAATGTAACATGTTTGCCACCTGCTATACCATAAAAGTGGGGCTACAGCACTACAACCTGACTGTTGTGTTTGAGACCAGCTTTATGACTTAATTGAATGCAGCACTGTCCCTGCTCATCATGAGTATAGCCACATCGGCTTAATCCAGAATAGTAGGCAGATGGTTCACTACGTGCTGATCACTGAGGTCAAGGCATTCAATATCTTCTTTCCTAAAACTGCATTGCATTTCACACCAATAGATTAGTTTGATTACAAGCTAGCTAATACTCAGTGAAAGCCTTCCAGTTTGTCAGATGCAGTGGATAACACTTTACTGTTTGAACCTTCCACAAAAACAATAGTTTTCTCAGAACAGTGAACATAAGTGCAGACTGTGCAGGAATCTGAAATTAAATTTTACTGTCTGTCACTGAATAAGGTCTCCTTCCATCTTGCTGAAAGCCTATGAATTACACGGTTGCATTCTTAAGCTATACTTACAGCATTAACAGACCATTCAAAAATCACTTGCAGACACTAATGAGTTAAACCCTCTGTAAAGCTGTCTTTGAACACCTCAAAAGGCTGACCTGCTTTAGATCTTGTTGACAACCAAATGTGGAATACAGGGCAGCATAGAAGTATTTAGCATAGCTGCCTCAAACACTTAGTTCCAGAATTCAATTTTCAGCTGGGATGCCTTCTGCATATCTGTATATAATCCTTTATCTTCATGGTCTTTCACTACATGCTCAAGTTTCATCCCACCTCCCAAAGATGTGCTGTGGTTGTAATGGTGTTCCTCCAATGTGTCCATTTGTATGTTTGTCACGTGAGTGACTATTTCCAGTAATGGGCTAACCTTATTTTGAAGATTAGCTCTCTGTTTCATGCTAGTGACTTCTAGAATAGGTTACAGACCCCTAGCAATTCTAATCCTGATTAACTATATAATCATAGAATGACTGAATGAAATGCAGAGTATTCGTGGCTGGCAAACTTGGACAAAATCTTTACTGCTTCTGGTACAAGAACTAAAACTATCACTAGAAGTACAGGATGAAACGGCTGTTATTGAAGATGATGAGGAAGATGCCCATTTGCCATTGCTGCCTGCATCAGTGCATTAGCTGATGCACATATTGGTAATGGTCTGCATTTTTTTCAACTCACTGAGTATTTTCAAGCTCTAGGTATGCACCTCTGAACTGCTTGAAATTGGACTGGGCTGGTAAATGTTGAAAAACATTATTTCTGTGCATTTATTATTCTGACATTACTCTTTATTTCTGGAATAAAATGCCAGGTAATGGTATTGCAGAAAATTCAGCAGCTCAGTTGATAATACTTCAGAGATGGCTGTGGGGTTCTGGATTACTTTGGCCCTGCTTGGATTTTACTTTTTTTTCTCATAAAAAAATGGCTGCTGACAGTAAAGTACTATCTTGTGCTCAGCATTCCCTCGTATCTAACAGCAGTCCCACTGAAAATGGTATATACCATTATGAACCGATGTGCTGTAGAATGTGGTTGTGTGGATTCCTCGGGTTGTTTGCAACTCAAATGTTAACCTAATTTTGAAAAGGATAACTTGTTTGTTCTTTGGCTGTGAGATGTCACATTGGCTGCTTCAGAATACGCAGAAAGTAGTGTTGTCACCTCCCAAAATATTTGTATCACCAGTGAAGTGACTGGAAGTTTCACAGTCTTTTTCAATTGTATCAGCTTGTAAATGATATTCCACATTATTTTTATTTTACCTACATAAACAAATATGACACTTTGTGACATTCTACCTCACTGTAGGACTTCCCAGCCTCATGAGCTCTTTCTACATACTTAACTAAAAATGCTTGCAACATAACAGAGAATGTGAGTGCAGAATGACTTACCTTGGGCAAAGAATAACATCATATGGATTTCAGCCTTCTTTTCTCTTTTATTCATAGACCGAACGTGCCACAGTCTTTCAGCTACCTGTAAATTCATTACTTGTACCGGGTAGACTTATTTTTTCTCACTACAATCCAACTAATAATTGTTAGTGTTCTGTGCTCAAGTCAGAACTCTTCTCCCTCCATTTCTTTTTTGTGAGGTAACTCTATACATGGGTTAGTAATGGAAGAAAAAGTTTGGTCTCTGGTATTGTTACAAGCACCACCTTTTTCCAGTTATGGAGGTATAGTTCTCTTTCCCTGTTTTTATTTGTTAAAACCACACACACCTATCCTTACCTGACCTCATAATCAGCTTCATCTTTCTAGATAAATATTATTTCTGTATGGTTATCTTTTGTTCCCAAAGTCCTTCACAATACTTTCTAGTACTGAATACATCAGCATGGCCTACAAATAATTCTGTTTTTATAATGAAAAATGCCTTAAACTGTGCCCCACATCAGTACTCTATTTTTGTCGACCATCTTACATTTTGTTTTCTATCAAAATGCAGCAGTCCTGGTCCTTGTACTGTATGCGCCATTTTCAATTTTGCATAAAGTTTCTTCTAGATGCTGTAACATTGTCATTATTCAGCTAATGACTGGCTGTTCTTTTAAAGTCTAGTCCCCTGCCAATCAAATGATTTATCTTTTCCTCTTTACACCATCATATTAATTTAATAATAATGCATTGATCTCGATGTCGAATGGACATTACTTGAGAGTAATGCTTTCCTATGATGGATTAGCAGATCTTTTCTAGAAATAAACTAAGTAGATCCATACCTTTTCCATTGCCACTTATTTGCTTATATATTTCACTTCAGTTACTATATTTTAAGAAATAATCTCTCTGCATCCTTGGATGGTCAAATAAAGTTTCTTGCCCTTTAATAGTCAAACTAAGACACCCAGATTTTCTCTTTGGCAATAAATACATGCTTGACACATGAAAGCTGTTTTGTGCATCCATTTAATTCATTTTTATCTAATCAAAGTAGGACTATGGACTTCTTGTTTCCATTCAGTCAGATTAAGTATCTAAATGCATTTCACAGTTCCATATAAACAAGACAATGATAAGCATGCATACAAATTGTCCTGTGCCTTTATCAGTCTAACTACAATTAATGTATTTTCCCATCCAAAGAAGCATCAAGTTTAGGCCCCAAAATATAATAACTAAAGTGAAATCTATGATCAAATAAATGGCAAAGGAAAAGATATGGGTTGTTGAATCAGATACATGCAAACCATGTGTAGGTTTGCCAGGAGGTAGTGTTCTTCCTGTTGTATACTAACAAGTCCTGGACTTGTCCTAAATCCTTATCATGGGCTTAGACCCACTGACTGCTATACAAAGTGACCACTGATGCATTTTTGTAAGCATACTAATTTTACTAGTGCATTTAATAGACTGATTAAAGTGATGCTTATGCTTATTCCTGGTTTCAGTTTTGTGATTAGTCAGAGAATATATTTTTATTACTATGCATCTTCCTAAATGATTTGCAAGAAAAGGGATTTAGTCCTTGTTGTAACCACTTCCACTGTGAGCCACACAATCCAAGCTGTCTTAACCACATGTTGGTCAAACACAACTGAAACACAAAAACACAAACTCACTAAATGGAACTCTAATTGTGCTAGAACAGTGAGGTTTGATGAGTGAATTGTAATGATGGCAAGTAGTGTTGAGTGAAAGAGTGCTCACTTTTGTAGTGTGGGTATTTGTTGGTATGATGTTTGGTAATTTGGTCGGATGTGGGTTGGCTGATGGGACTTTTGTTTTAGTGTTGTTGCTTTCAGAAGGAGGGAGTTGGATAGGTGACATCAGGGACTGGAGAGTGTGCGTTTGTGTCTCTAAGAGCTTACTGGTTAGGATTAGAAAAAGGGCTATGGAAGAGACTAGATTTATTGTAGTGTGTACATAAGAGTGTGGTTTGTGCGAGTGCGTGTGTGTACATGCATGCGTGCATGCGTGTGTGTGTGTGTGTGTGTGTGTGTGTGTGTGTGTGTGTGTGTGTGTGTGTCTATAAGAGCTTACTGGTTAGGATTAGAAAAAGGGCTATGGAAGAGGCTAGATTTATTGTAGAGTGTGCATAAGTGTGTGGTTTGTGTGAGTGCGCGTCTGCTTGTGTGTGTGTGTGTGTGTGTGTGTGTGTGTGTGTGTGTGTGTGTGTGTGTGTGTTTGTGCGCATGTGTGTTTGATGGAGTTTGAAATGGGTTGAGAGAGTATGTGAAAGTTGCCAGGTTAAGGTTAGAGGTGGACTAAGAAAGTGGTTGTATTTAGTGTTGTGCATTTGTGGTGGTGTGTACAGGGTATGTCTGAGTGTCTTACATAGTGGCATTGTTATGGAAAGGATTATTTTAAGGTAAGTTGTGGGGTTGTGTTTATTGGAAGGGACAGAGTAAAGGTTAGTGTTAGCAGGCAATAGTAATGTGATGTGGGGGATAAGCCTAATTGTCGCTAACCTGAACTGTATACCCTTTCAACAACAATATTGCTTTTCAGACACATTAGGTATTATTTCATTTATGGGATTGCAAAAGGAAAGTATTTTCATTTTGTGAGATATAGATATACATGCACACACACACACACACACACACACACACACACACACCACACACACACAGACACTGTGGCGACACCTATAGTTTTATATATATATATATATATATATATATATATATATATATATATATAGTTATTTATATATATATATATATATATATATATATATATATATATATATTTATATATATATATATATATGTGTGTGTGTGTGTGTGTGTGTGTGTATTTATTTATATATTGTTTTTGCTGTTTTTGATGTTAGGTAGGTTTTTCTTTTCCAAATAAAAGTATCAGTCTTTGGGGTTTCAATAGTTGTGCATGTTGATCCTTTGTGGGTTCTTGAATATTTTATCACTGATTTCTAAGTTTAATATTATTGGAATGGTTATTAGTTTTGTCTGTCATAACCAGAAAGTTACCACAGCAATTGTGAAGTTTTTTTTTCCTTACCTAATGAGTTCTAGGATTTATTTAAATGAAAATGCAGAACATTAGATTAATTCCAGTGCTCTCCTTCCATTTTAATTATAAATGTCAGTCTTCCTCCATGAAAAATTCATGGAGAATTATAGCTATAGATATAATTCTCTTCTTTTTCAGTGTTCAGGTCAGCAAGTGTAGCTCTATTCAGTTTTCCTCAAATAATGGAAGTTCTTCCATAATATTAGGAGAACAAAAGAGTACAATCGGAGCATCATTTTGTACTGCGAGGCTGAAAATGCATCACTACTGTGTGCATTAACATTATATGCAGTAATAAAATACCTAACATTTAAGGGTCTCACTATTCTTTATCTGTCAATATAAAACAGAGAGTAGTGACATGCAAAGCTGCCATCTCAACAAGCTTTCCTAAGCTAGTATGAATCTATGTTCATAATTATCCAATGAAGTACTGCAGCCAGAGTCGGGTCATTGTATGAAAGATTAAATAGTCATTTGAAATGACCAGAAATGTTCTTGCTATCTATATATATATATCTATATATATATATATATATATATATATATATATATATATATATATATATATATATATCTATATATATATATATATATATATATATATATATATATATATATACACACACACACACACACACACACACACACACACACACACACACACACACACACACATATACATATGCATATACATGGTTATAATAGATCACCATTTTTTTATTTAATTGAAGACATGGTTTCTGTTTTAGATATATCAACAGAAGAATAAAAGGTAAAGGGCAGAAAAATAACCTTGTCTTTCTGCTTGCATGTAAAGTCAATGAAAGCAACAGTTCTGGCCAATTCTATGAACCATCATAATTTCAACAGAAGTGACTTACTGTTGGTTTGCGGATACCATTTTTTGCTAGCAGTGCTCATGCATAAAATGCACAAAATGTAATTTATTAAGACATTTTCTTCAACCTTCATAATTTAGGGAAAAACGTTCTGTGCTTAGAACATTAGCTTAAGTTCTCATTTCAGTGATTTATGTTAGATGTCTTTTCATCACATCTTCTGCAAAAGGTTTCATATTATAAATATACAGCTTGATGAGAGCTATTTTGAAAAGCAGCCTAGAGTAAAACTTTTCACTTGCTTATATGGTCTATGAAAAGTAAAGGGTATCTTTTACTTCAGTATAACATGCGCTTTTTTTAATATATTTTATTTGGTAGCAATGTTATTGCTTTAATCAGTATCAGTATAGGGGGATATGTGTATTTTCACCCTTACTTAATAAAATATGCCTGTATGTTGCCTGTACACAACTACCTATACCATTCTCCCTCTTTTAACCCTAAAGCTCCCCATCCTGCTCTAATTGTAATGTAGTGTCTCTTACATTCACAATGCATAGCAGGAGAGAGTGTGAGCTGCATGATGTGGAGAAATACAATATCCTGCTGACTTCTCTGAATAATTTTAATCTAACTGTATTTCTGAGTACATCTTCTTTAGAAGAAACTGTCGTATCTTTTCTGTTAGCCAGCAGCTGTTAGTGGGAGATAGAATGGGCTTTGATGATCATTGGTTACCCTGGCTGTACACAAGTTTAAAGTTTCATACATTCATGGAAGATGGTGACTAAAGGCTTCCTGAGCCATAACTGCATTCTTGGGGATTACAAGGCCATTCAAGAGGCTATGGGAGTGCATGTGAAACATCTGAGTTTGGAATTCTTCCGCACTTCTCAAGTGTTCCATGCTATAGTAACCTCTGAGTTTTTATATATTCTGTGAGGGTGTGAGTACCCCCCTTGCACAATCACTTTAATATTGTAACAAGTGTCACTGTTTACTGTTCTACAGTTGGAGTAACATCCAATTAGTCTTTATTGTTTGATTCATATTATATTTTAAACTTCTAACAGAGATCTGTGAAAATTTATAGCATAGAAGAGGAAAATTTCAGGTAGAATGGGAACAAGTTTTTCCTACTACAACAATTTTAGATTTACAGTTACCACATGCCATTCTACAATCCTTAATGCTTCAAACTGTCTTCTAATGATACAATTTCCTTTATGTAAATTCATATGTTTTTGAAACAGTTTGACGTTTTGAATGCCTGAGGATTTTGTCTACTTTAAAATGTCAGCCACAATTTTTTGTATGCCTTTCCTTTATATGCAAGCCGTAGTTTTGAAAATATATTTCTAGCTATTCTGCTCTTCCTTTTTTGCTTTTATCTATGTTATCATGACTAGCAAGAGTTATCTACTTCTTATAAATGAAGTTTGGCAACAAACTAAGTTGTCCCGGGACATCTTCATGGGGGGGGGGGGTTAGGTTAATATTAGGGGGAGTTATGTGGGTTGGGGGGAGATGAAAGGGTTAAGTGGAGGCAGGGATGGTTGGGAGGAAATGAGATAATGATGGGGAGAGGCTTAAGAGGTTTAGTCTAGTATAGTTGGGTTAAGCAATCACATTTTGGCGTGAACTTGCTACAGCAAGTACTACGTCCTTGATGACCTCTAGGTGCTTAATGTAGGCCTTGGGCTAATAGTAATAAGGTACAGTACAATTTTTTTTTTTTTTTTTTTTTGGAGGGGTGTAGTGGGGCTCCATTTGCAAGGTTGGGGATATCTATTAATTGCCAGATTGTTTATGCTTTATTTCCGGTTGTTAATTATTTAAAGGGGTGTAAGGCAGTGTTTTCCTTTTCTTTTAATACTTATGGAATTCTTTAATTGTGGTCTGGGGCAGTGATTGGATTGCTGTTTTATGGTTATGATCGTCTCTTAGTGGGGCTCGTAAGCAGAGGTACATGGGACATGATGTTGGAATATGGTGGAGGATACAAGGCAGCAGCATTTTCTTGGTGGGGTTCTGTGGTAATTTCGCTGCTGTGGTGGCTTTCCATCTTCTTACGACTGTAGAACCTTGTTTCCCATTAAGGGAAGTAGTGTGGCGTCATGGTAATTTCATTGCTGGGGTGGCTTAAAGGAAGCAGTGGGGCCTCACTGTTCAGTTGGGTGACTTAGTCATCAATTTGTTGCATCAAAACAAAAAAAGCAAAACAAAAAAAAAATCAGAGTTATATTTCAGGTGCTTTCACAGATTGCGAGGCACCCATTAAGTACTGGTTGCATGGGCACAGTAAGTTCAGGTGTTGGGCAATTTTCAATGGTTTCGCGGAGTGGTGAGATGGGAGTGTTTTTCATGGGTTTGCGGAGTTATGGCTTTTCATCATGTATGTGCGGGATAGGTTAGCAGCTGTCGACATAATGTGAATGATGTGCACCTTTCAGGCCTTCATTGTTTGCAGATTGTGGCGTGGTGTTTACAGCAGTAAGTGTTTTCCTAAAGGGTTTTTTTTTTTTTTGTTAGGCAGCATTTATGGAGCATGCCCTATTTGTAGCGAGGGGAAGAGCAAGTAATGTATGGGGTTTCATGGCAATATTTTCTACAGTGTGTTATTTTTGGGAATCTGTCATTTCTATGGAGCTTGAGTCTCGTTGTTTGAAGATGAAAAGTTTGCTTCCAAAGCACGTCTTTCTACATTATCTACTAGTACACATTTCTTTCAATTAGTTAAAAAACATTTATGAATGGGTTATAGGTTTCCTGTCATAACCTACATGTGATGTGTTTGAAATAATAAAGATTTCCACAAATTCACCTCAAATGCAGAGCCAAGTGAAACAAAAGAGGTAAATCTTGACATGAGTGTTGAAACACATACACAGTTACTCGTTAGTTTGGTGACAGTAGTGTGTGGCATTCAATCTGTGCAAGCAAAATAGTTCTGTGGGCCTTAGACCAGTTACGGCCTTAATCGTGTATGTGTGCTTGCTCCACAAGGCTAGAAGATGTGTAGTTCAAGTAATTTCTTGGTTGACTGGTGAGGGTTTCGTTATTCAGGATTTTAAGCATTGTGTTGAAGAGAAGCGCTTTGAAACTGGATGAGAACCATTGCATGTTAATTTTTTTTTCTACAGTGCTAGGCTCATTTCAGTCATTGCTGTCTCATGGATACAGCTGTTTGGTTAAGGTTAGTGCATCGGGTAGTGGATATATAGTTAAATTCATGTACAATGGTAGGCCCATTTCAGTCTGTGCTGTCTCATGGATACAGCTTTTTGGTTAGGGTTAGTGTGTCAGGTAGTGGATATATGGCCATGTAGTATGTATAACTTTCAAAGACCTTGCTAATGCATCATTCTAAAGCTACCTTTATCTGTGGTTATTTGATGGATGGTTTATATCAGCATCAGAGCAGTACATGGTGGTGCGGGCATAGCTGCAACCACATAATTTTTTTTTTTTTTTTAACTGGAATTTTTGACTGTGACAGCAGTCCAGGGCTGTGTGGAGTTGGGACATCATGTCTGATTGCTGCCATGGCAGGTGCTCTTTCAGTGGTTTACTTTTAGGTTGTGCCAGGCTCAGAGGCCATCCTTGGGTGGCCATTGCAGATGGTGGAGTGACTGTGGTGGCATGGTGCTGTTGAGTTGTGCCTTGAAGGTGACTGCCAGGTTTTTGGGGGCTTGGAGGTGAAGTCCACAATAGTTGGTACTACACAGGCACAGTGGGCAGTAATGGGGGAGGTTTCTGAGTATTGTGATGACCTCTGTGGTTTCACAGATTTTAAACAAGTCCAATAATGCCAGAAATTAGTGCAAAATACTGTCCTGAAACTATATGGCTCAGTTTATTTTCCATTTGATGTGCAAGCTGTCTTCTAATAAATTTGGAAGAAACTTTTACATTATTAATAACGGGATTACTGACAGTATCCAGGTATGCTATGCAGGTCTATTGAATATCTGCCATTTGGTTTATATCTGACTACATATTTAATTACTTTTAAAGGCTACTCTGCTTCATTTTAGAAGTACTAAGAAACATCTACAACTTTTAGCATGACACTTTGTCATCAGGGTCTTCAGACATGGTGGCTTCTTATTGTGCAGATTACCTTTTTATAAATGAGCAGCTAAAATGGTTCCCTTCCTAACTGATGGCCTGATTAAGAGCTAAGTATCATATTCAGAGAGTTAATTATATCAGGATAGCTTTCTTGTAGTCCTGGTAGCTGAATAATTTGCATAAAAAAACAAAAAAAATCATTATAATTTTCCCACTTCAAAAAATGTGTCTTATGCACACATTGTTATAAAATGCTGTCATGTAAACAGATATTGAAATACCTAAGAAATGGTATTATTTCCCGGTGTGTTTACTGAACCAACATTCATGGAAATATTTATGGTCATTTAAGTAATTTACTATGAATACCGTTTATGACTTAGAGAGGAATAATACCTAAAATAAACAAAAATTTGTTTTCTTCATCTTAATAAACTGACTATATCCAGTAGCCATAATGGTCTATTTATAGAAAATAATTAGCTTGGATTGTACTTTGTGTAAGTGGAGTTTAAGGGAAACACATTCATGTTAGAAGACTGTGTAGAGGACTGTGCAGCCCAATTACCAGTCATTATTTTAATTTATTATAGGATGATACATGCTACTAGCTAATTAAAGCATTTTCTTTATTTGTTTATTACAGTTTTTGTCATGCAGCAATCTAAAGAAGCACGACCCTGCATTTTCAGCTTAATCTGCGATGTAAATCTCAGATCATGGAAATCTACACTGTAGGAATTAATCCAATATTTGCAGGAAGTACATTGCTCATAGATGTTTTTGCTGTCCTCTGGACTATATTAACTGACACATTCATGTCATAGAATAAAATGCTTAATACATGTCTTTTCTTTCTTACAGATTTTTTTTTTTTAACACTGTTGCTATATTTTAGAATAGGTGCACATAATGTAGAGCCTTCTCTTTATATATTAGTGGATTTATTTTTCTCCTTTTCTTTATAGATGGTGGTGTGCCGAGTACTGGTTGTGGCGTTACACAAGGAATTCATAGATTACTGAAGCAGTGGCGAGAGAAGAGGTTACACATGGGGAGCACAAGGTGGCAACAGTTACTGACTGAAATTGTTGAAGGGCAGAAGGCATCATGTGGTAGCTTGAAAAGGGGATCTGAAAGGAAAAGTTTTTGATAGGACATATGTTTTGCCAATGGAATGGGGCACAAAGTGGGTCTGAGTAATCACCTTAAGGCATATTAGGGCTCCGTGTTCAATTAGTGTGATCTGATTATTGTATTGGTATAGGGGGCAAGGAAGGAAGAGGTAGTTGGAGGGGGCCAAGATGGAAACGGTTGGGGATGGCTTATGGGGAGTGTGGGGATCCCACGGGATGAGTAGAGTCACAACATATGCTGGAGTTTGTTCCTAACGGGTGGTGTCTTTGGGGTGACAAATGTGACCCTTGAGTAGGTAGTGTTAATGTTACAGAAGCTTTTACAGAATGCCACAAGAATCATTTCACTTGGTGTTTGGGTCAATTTTGTGACAAGAGTTTTAAGAAGCATGGTAGGTAGGCGGTTAGTGGGGTAGTTTTAAAACTGGGTGCTTTGTTACAGGGGAGTTAGGTTTAAAGGAAGCTTGGTTGCAGGATAAGGCTGCGGTAGGACAGATCTTAATTGCCTACTACTGGCATAGGTAATATAAGGAACGAGCTCTCCAGGGGAAAGGCCAGGGCCAAACAAGGGTTAAGTATGGTTTGGTAATGAGTGAACTGGGGGTGTTTATGTCTGGGTATGTAGAGTATTTTGTTGCTGAGCATAGGCAGGTTTTCGGGAACTAGGTCAAGGGGTGCTGGTTTTGTGCCAGCCAAGGTAGGACATTAATGTTGGAGTTAGATGGTTCCCTGCAGTAATGGAAATGTTGCACATATAGAACAGGGTAGTGGGTAGGCTAAGGTGATATGCTACGGTTAACAGGGTCTTGGGTGTGAGACTTGCTACTACTTGTTTGACCAGGGGCCGTATTGAGTTCAAGGGGTTATAGTTTGTGGTTTTGCTGTAGTTATAGGCTGTCAATACATTCAGGTAGAGCCATGATTTCAACTTGTAAGGCAGTGGGCAAGGGTATGTGTTCTCTTGGTGTGGATGTCCCGGTGTTACAATGGGGTCATGGTAATCCTACTTTATTTAGTTTCATTTGGGTGTGTTTCAGTGATGGCATGGCAAAAGGGGTTTATGACGGGATTCTAAGGTGCTTTACAGATGATGGGTACACCAAATGATGTTTGGCTTGACCCTTCCCTTTATGGGAGGTGGATTGAACAATTTTTGTGTAGAAGGGAGGGGGAACAGCCTGGTCAGGCTGGTTGGTGGAGAAGAGGGATAGGCTTGCCCTCTTCTGTTCCCCCTGTTCCCCCTCTGATGTCTGGATGTTCATTTCAAGGATCTGGGGAAAGGAAATGAGTAGTTGGAGGAAGCTTGCTGAATAGATAAGCAAGCTGAGGTAAGGATGGTGCTTATTTGGTGGAAGGTAATTCAATGGATGGTGCATGAAGTGAGTTGGGATGCTGCTTCATAAGTAAAGTAACTGAGCTTTGGTATGGACCCTGCTTGTTGGGCAGGGTGAATCGGTACGCTGCCCTGATTAACCCTACAATGAAGGTGTATGAAGTGAGATGGGATGCTGCTTCATAAGTAAAGTAAGTGAGTAGAGATATGGACGCCGCTTATTGGGGCAGGGTGAGTAGGTATGCTGCCCTGATTAACATTACAAGGATGTCATGCTGTATTTAGAATCAATTATATCATAAATAGTTGTAATTAATAAAGTTGATGATTAAAGCTGTTATGGAAATTTAATAAAGGTCATCAAATATCATTTGATGTGATGTGTGTCATTGAAGGGGACCGGGACAAATGAAGTTTGGCAACAAACTAAGTTGTACCAGGACTTCTTCGTGGGGGGTTAGGTTAATATTAGGGGGAGTTAAGTGGGTTGGGGAGATGAAAGGGTTAAGTGGAGACAGGGATGGTTGGGAGGAAATGAGATAATGATGGGGAGGGGCTTAAGAGGTTTAGTCTAGTGTAGTTGGGTTAAGCAATTACATTTTAGTGTGAACTTGCTACCCACCCACCCTCCCTTTTTTCTTTGGTGGAGAGTATGGTTATCAGTGGGTGGTAGGCAGAGAAGAGGGATAGGCTTGCCCTCTTCTTTTCCCCCTCTGATTTCTGGATGTTCATTTCAAGGATCTGGGGAAAGGAAATGAGTAGTTGGAGGAAGCTTGCTGAATAGATAAGCAAGCTGAGGTAAGGATGGTATTTATTGGTGGATGGTAATTTAATGGATGGTGTATGAAGTGAGTTGGGATGCTGCTTTATAAGTTAAGCAAGCGAGTTAAGCAAGCGAGCAGAGGTATGGATTCTGCTTGTTGGGCAGGGTGAGTAGGTACGCTGCCCTGATTAACATTACAATGAATGGTGTATGAAGTGAGATGGAACGCTGCTTCATAAGTAAAGTAAGTGAGTAGAGGTATGGACGCTGCTTACTGGGACAGGGTGAGTAGGTACGCTGCTCTGATTAACATTACAAGGATGTCATATGTCATGCTGTATTTAGAATCAATTATATCATAAATAGTTGCAATTAATAAAGTTGGTGATCAAAGCTGTTATGGAAATTTAATAAAGGTCGTCAAATGTCATTTGGTGTGATGTGTGTTATTGAAGGGGACCGGGACAATGTCTAGAAAAGGAGAAAAGGAAAAAAGAAACTAGGGATGTCATAAATAGTCAGAGCGGTTACTTGGTCTTATATGGAGAAAGACAGACAACATTATATAGAAGATGGCGTATTATAATATACATTGAATCCATGATGCAGGGACAATGTTAACTTTAAGATGCTTTGCTTTGTCTTATTGGCTGACACCAAATACAATTTGTGCTTTTAAGCCCAGTGGACATCAAATGATGGGACAGCAACAGCTTCTTTCCGTGTTGCTGTGTTTGTGTGTTTGATGGATGAAGGCATCATGCATATCAGCAAAATGTAAATTAACATTTTAAAAAGTTGGTTTTGATATCTGGATTTCTTGGCGTATGTCCAACAGCTCTGCTTACTCTGAGCCCTGCACATTTTAACTATGATTGCTCACTTAACAAGGACCTTTATACTTTTTTTCAATTGATGCAGTCTCGTTGCCTTAATTATGCACTTTGATTTTCTTTCTTCTATGTAGGTTATAAGAAATATACACTTCAAATATCAGAATGGCATATTTTTTTCATTACTTGGTGACGTTAGCCTGTTCATATCTTTGCTATTTGTTTTATTTATTTATTTTTTTATTTTACATTTGTTTACCAGGAAAGACCAACTGGACAAAATGTACTTTTCAGTGAAGGCCCTGGGAGAAAAGCTCCACATTTATAAATAACAGTACGATACATATACAATGTGCAGATACAAATGTTGATTCAATCTCAGATACAAGTACAACATGAAAAATACATGTTACACATTTCATTAATACAATCATATAGCCTAGGTAGGAATTAAAAGAATAGCAGTACTGTGATTGAAAGTAAAAAAAAAATATATATATATATATATATATATATATATATATATATATATATATATATGCTTAGTAGGGTAAACTAGTAAAAATAACTGGTTGTGTTCTTTTATTTAGTATAAGACATTTATATTCTAACCAGGGTTTGAGCAGGATCAGGTCCGGGATTCAGATAGGTGTGATTTAAGAAGATTGTTTTTAAGTTGGAAGTGTTAGTAGTTATTCTGATATTTAATGGCGGGGAATTCCAAGTTTTGGCTGTGAAGTTTTAGTAAAGTGAAACTCCAGCTGCTTTGTTAGGTTAGATATATTTAAGAAGGAGTTGTTAGTAGACTGCAATACCCTATTATTGGAGAAGTGTATTAGTACATTTTGAACTACTGGTGTTTTTTCCAGCTGATTTAGTAGTCAATGGGTGAAGGTGAGTTAATTGTAAGCAACTAGACTTGAAAGTAGGAGCCAAGTTAATTGTTTTAAAGCCAAACAATGATGGGATATGAAATTTGATTCTGTAGCAAACTTTGTGATTTTATTATACCAAGTTTCAAGTTTTGCTAGGTCAGATTTCTTAATACTTGTGAGAATTTGTGAGGTGTATAGTAGCGTAGAGATAAGATAGGTTCTTGCTATAATGGCCTTTGAAGATTTGTTTTGATTTCTTTTGATATTTAATCAATAGTAAATGAAAGCTGCAAACGGAGAAAACACTGAACATAACATAAGTATCATATGTTAAAAGAAAAGAACTCAACACATGAAATAAATTTAAAGACAGGCATATAGTACTGAATGCAGGTATAGCACATGCAGTGACTTCTCTGTGTATGCAAATATAATGTTGGCCATTATTCTATCTCCTGTTTGTTGAATATTTCTGCCATATGCTGCCATTTTCTGTAATGCCTATGCCTAACACTTTTGTTTCATTTTCCATGTTTTTGTCTCTAAAGAGGTCCTACTATTTCTTTACTCTTTACCCATTCACTTTTTACTGGGGGGTGACAATATCAGCATAAGTGTTGGAGAGTGGATAAGAGTTCTACTGTTGGGACCTTTAAGAATAATGTTTTCTGGTAGGTCGACATTTTCTAAGCATTAAACATGCAGTATTACAGATGTACTGTACTGCAGATGTATCTATTTTAAACACTGCATAAAATTCTATGTATTTCCAAGCCTGCAAATGTTTAGCCCATTTAAGATGATTATACCAAAAGTTACTACCTGAAGTCACAAGTACCACCTGCCCTTCTCACACAAGCATGCACAGACACATACACACACACACACACACACACACACACACACACACACACACACACGCACACACACACACACACACACACACACACACACACACACACACACACACACACACACACACACACACACATCTCTCCTCTCCCCCCTCACACACAAGAGAGTTGTGGATCAGTCACTTAATCAAAGTCTAGCATGTCATTTCTACTGAGTCCTTTGTCATTGTCAAACCTAGTCATCAGAACTTAGTCCATTCATGCCTCAGTGCCAACATGAATCCCTCAACTCACTATCAGTATTCACAGTATCCAGTCCAACCTGAAAATTAACATATTAGTGAACTTCCTGGGGGACAAACTGCAGTTTCTTATCTTGTGTAGTGTAATAATCTCAGGTTGACTTCTTGATAAGTCGAGGTTGTGTGGAGCCAGTTCATTACCTGTTAATTAGATTGCCAGTTGCCTCATAAATGACATCTCTCACAGCCTCCCTGGCTTCAACATGGCCTTTCACATGATTTTGATTCTGTCACAGTTGCTTATTTTCACACTGTTCTGGAAGTGATCAGTATTAAGCCTAGATTTTGGCTTGTGGGTAAAAATCCTGTATTCCAGCCAAAATGCAAACCATCTCTTAACTCTTCAGTGACTAAACTGATTTCCATTAATGTGGTCACTAAGCAAGGGTGTTCTCTTTGCTCTTTCCTGTTTCTTTCTGCTATAAAGCCAATAAATAAACTCCAGTTCCACAGCACTTCTCTCATTGTTTTGGATTGTACTCTCGACATCATGACCTATGTTAAATGATGTTTATGCACTACTGAGGTTCTGCATCAGATGGCAGAAATTATGTGCATTTCCTTACAGCAGACAGTATCCAACTATTTCTTCTTATCTGTCTTTCTGAGTTAAACTCAGCATCAGATACTTAGGATTTCTCATACAGATTCACTCTACCACACCCAGTCAAAAGCTGGTTATGAGCAGTAGTAGGCAAGACTATGGCTTAATTGTTATGCTTCCTGTCTCACAATTCCATCACTTAGGGGGTCAGTCTCTCCTTCTCTCGTTATGTGTTTAGAGCTCTTCATGCTTTCCCTATGTTGTTCTTCTTAGGTTGTGCTGGTTCCATCTTTCCTCCAAAAAACATGTTGGTCAAGTCTGAATTGCATATATATGCTGTATTTATTCCTGCCCTCATGGCTGATGTCAAGGCTGAAAGGAGTCTAATATCACAGTCTGGTTAACAAGCAAATTAAAATGATTGTGTCCTGAACAGAAAAGATCCTGAATGCTTGGTTTTCAATAAACCTCTCAAATCAGTATTAATTGAATAATCAGCATGCCTGCCCATAAATGTGGACCACTGTTGTACTTTTATATCATGCACACTTTACTTTCCCTTAGCAAAATGCAAATGAAGCTCATTGAGTTTATCAAAAATCCTGACCCTTCCAGAGCAGATGAATAGTTTTATTATTTTATAAAACAAGCACTTCTCAGATATGGTTTTCTCTGGGCTTTCAAAGGATACAGTGATCCACTTCATCTTTATATCAAATGTGGACACAGAAAAAGTAGGCTTATTCATTGATTTTTTTTTGTTTCATTTAGTGTTTGTAAAGGGCTCAGACTGCATGTATTGCAGCTATCCTTTATAACCAGAAAACATCAACCCCGGGATTCATGAAGCTCGGCGCAAGGCCGGTGGTAGGCTTGCGCCGTCAGTGTGGCGTGAAGATGGTGCAGTAGCGCCAAATGCATATTAATGAAGGTGCGCTGCCGCCACAGCCACGTGCACAGGAAAGGAGCGCGAGTGCATAGGGTGTGTCAAGCGCCGCACGGAGGCATGGAAATGCCAGCTGTCGACGTGCAACCTAAAATGCTTGCATATAGCAAGTTGCAAGATAGTAATCACATCTGTCAATGTCTGTGGATACTGAAACATATGCAAAGCATGCAAGAAAGTTCCTGCGAACACAAAATGAAGAAGCAAACACAAATGCACTGTAGGGAATAATGGGTCCCTATCCCACGAAAAAATGACATGGAAAACCGTGTGCCCGTAGTCCAACGCAGTGTAGATAGCTATACCAAGTGGAAGTGAAACACATCATATGTTAGCGAGCCACCAGTAGGTACGTCCAGCCCAATGGTTAGGGTCACCAGCTGACCCATAATGTGAGGGAGGGTACACAGCTGGGCAGATGTGTCCATAACAAAATACACGATAAATGTACATATCTAGCAACCATATGTCCGAATCATATCCCACAAGGCATGTAATTGTCACATACAAAAGGTATGTCCGTATTTCACATACCAAATGTGACAGGAAATAGAATAAGCATGTAAACAAAACAGAAGGAGCATATAAACAGCTACAAAAATAAGGAAACATGTAGGCTGAAAGGAACAGTATTATCCGTACCGTCGACTGTGGGTACGTGCTGTCCAGTACAGTCGGATATGTGTACGGAATATATCCCATCCTGGACATAGGAAAAGGTGGCATCCTACCAATGATTAGAACAGTCTGCCAAAATCCGCAAATCAGCGGTCCAAGCCGAAATTGTCAGGATGTGTCACAGTTGAATGGGTAGTACCCGGGTATACCAACCATGTAATGAAAGTTAAATATGGGTATGTACTTATGTGCGTGAGGTATAGCATGTGGAAAGCAAACATGGCAGGGTAGTCCACACAACCATACAGGTACCTGACATATGTAGGGTATTCAATGTGTTACTCTGGCCGTGTCATGGGCCAACAACCAAAGCAGTGATGTATGGGGTGTGAGGAATATGTGTGTGTGGGGGGATGGGTAATGGTACAATCCTCCAAGGCGATACTGTGTCGTATGCAGAATAGGTGAACAAGAGGTGTATGAGGGAGCAGTGGGTGAAGCTGAAAGAAACACAAAAACATGTATAAACAGCTGCAATACAACCAGACAGGCCATACTGTAGAACACAATCCCACAAACATATGAATATTGAAATGTGCGATACAAATGTATAGACATGTCACCGGCACATAACCACAGATTGGTCCTGATGGAACTGGCCATAACAAATACAACACACCTGGATGCATAATGGACTACCCAGCATCCCCTCCAGATCACACAACCCACTCCCTTACCTGAACTTCCACCAAATCCAGCAATACTTGGCCTACTGGTTTGGTGCAGCCACATCTACACATAGTGACCACTACGCATATGTAGTAGGTAGTGTCACCCTAGGCAGTTACAGGATTGCGCACTATGTATCCCTTGCATGTAAAACCCTCAGCACATTTTCATAATGCCAGAAGAATGGTCGGTATTCATCTTGTTTTGGTCTTGTTCAATTTTTGGGATATCCCTCATGGGATAAGTAACCTGTGTAAACATTAGAATGGAAGACACGAAGTCCAGTCCTATAGATATCTGGACACAAGTTGGAATGTGCATTAGTGGTGCACGACACTGTACAGCCCTAAATGGTCATGCATAACCTACTACCCAGGATCAAGCACCTGCCCATGACGCACTTGTCCCAACACGAATAAGCGAGAGAATATATTGCACACATTTGCATAGTGGCACATGGTATAAGGGTGATGAATGCACTGACATAAACAGGATACCCCTGATCCACTGTGTGAGGGACAATTAATGTGTGTAGGTGTGACCTGACCACCAATGGTACAATGCCAAATGCCTTGTGACCGTAGGAAATAACTATGCACCATACTGCATGTAACAGTTGCCTAAAGTGGTCACGTCAGGATAGAATAAACGTAATTTCTACAAGAAACAGGTAAACAACAAAAGTGCCAAAGGTATAAGGCTCACAGCTAGGAAACAAATGAATGTTCTAAACCTGCACTGACCGTGGCTATGTGTTGGTCCAAACAATCTGGTGTCCGCAGTAGGGTTATCATGTGTCCCACTTTGCGAGGGACAGTCCATCGTTGGACAGTTGTGTCCTGACAAAAGACATTTCAAATGGCAAATGTCCTGGGATTGTAGGACATAATTATGTCCCATATGTTATGTAATAGTAGCAGAAAATAATTATTGCAGTATCTACAATATCTAAATGTTACAAGAAACAGAATAAGCAACTAAACCGCTACAACAGTAGGCTTTTATGCAGGCAAATAAGTAAAGTTCTATCTGTTGTACTGACCGTGGGTATGTGCCGTCTTGCAAAATCTGATGTGTGTTCTGAAAATGTCCCATCTTGGCCATTTGAAAAGGTGCCAACCCTAGTCAGCAGAATACAGTACAACCTGTACATATGACAATGTCATCGATACCAATGGTCAGAGCATTCGCACAATAACTGGCCAGACCCTTAAAAATTCACAAAGCCAGTGACCTTTGGGGGAAAGGTGTTGAATGAGAATGACTACTTACAACAATGAAGAGTAATAGACACATTTAACTGCAGAAAATTAGTAGTATTACGAATCTGTCAACACGTTCAAAGTTAATAGTACTAATATGGTAGAAGTGTCCATGATTGTCCCTGAGTTATCATAGTCTTGTCCCTGTCACTGTAGACACGAGTCCCCGAGTATCAGAGAGGTGCATACACAGAAGTACACCAAACAACTGTCCCATCTGTTGACAGGACTATTGCATACCTGTAGTGAATTCATAACAGATGTCCAGAATAATATTCATTGTATGTATAAATGAATGAAATAGTCAAATGGGAAGGGAAACCACCCCCCCAACCTGCATTATGTAGTAGAACCACTCCCCGCCCTAAATTATGTAGCGCTGACCCAATAATGTGGTCAGAGGTGCCCAAACACCTGCGTCTGTAAACACAGGTAGAATGTTAAACTCTGGACTAAGTCTGTCCATGTGCTACGTCAGATCGTTGAACAGCGCTATGGCAGTGCTAGTCACCAGTCGGCCGAGCTCAAACCCGGACCAGCACATGTACACCCTGACAATCAAACACGCATTTGTGCGAGGACTATAAGCGTAGGAGTTATGAATATCCTTGGAGTGAGTAGACTTGCAGCACAGGTCCAGAGCAGTAGGAAACAGGGAATGTCCTAATTGTAGTACTGCAGTTTCCCAGCAGGAGAATGGATGCCTGCTGTGTAAGGGAAGTGGTGAGGCGTATGTCAGAGTAGCTATGAACCATGGGTATACATATAAATGAGCCAGGACACCAATAGTGTAGTGGTTACAGCATCCACCCAACGTAAAGGCATTCCCAGTTCAAGTACGACTATAGCACATATTAATTGTGTAATGAATGCCTCTGTGCTGTAAAGCCAACATTTATACATGTAAAGGTGATCGCGTTCGCATGGGTCCGTTAACCGGATTCCATCAAAGTGGTACTGTCATAAGGAATAAGGTATATGTAATCCTAAAGACGTGCCTGTAAACATATGTAACTCAGAATAAGTAGATGCAAGTGGGCCTGTGTGGGTGTACGCAGCTATTAACATAGCAAATGTATGTCTTCTACAGCTGTAACTTTCATATATATATAGTTAGATAGATGTGTGTATAGATAAATATCCACAGACATAACAGAAATATGCAATTATATATCTACATATTTATCTATATATACACATATATATAAATATATATATATATATATATATATATATATACATATATATATCTATATATATATATATATATATATATATATATATATATATATATATATATATATACACACACACACACACACACACACACACATATATATATATATATATATATATATATATATATATATATATATATATAGATATGTTAGGAACACTGAAAGACAAAAGCAAACCTAATGGTTGTGAAGGGAATCCAGAGCAAGTTAGGAATTATGAAGTGCTCGCAGCGTATGTCACATAAAGCTGCACAAGTGTGAGTAGAGCACCGCTCTCCACACCAGAGGCAGGGCTATACCTGTGGCCATAACATTGTTGAAGTGCTACGTCAACATTATAAACAGACAGAATGTAGGACATGTTGCGGCCACCTACACTTGTAACCCGCAAATCGTTGATAATCCATAACACCAGGAAAGGCACGTATGTGCAAATATGAATGGATGGTGAGCCTGTGAATACATGAGGTGGTACAAAATGTGTGTAGGTCCCCAACGCTCATGAGAGGGCAATGTGTATAGGTGTGTCATGGCTGTGATATCAGGTGTATAATGGCTGTTATGCGGGGAAACTCAACACGGGTGTGCAGGAGAAACTATGGATATGCGAGTATAGACACAGGAGTGATAGGGTATGTTGCGCCGGGTGCAATGGAGTGGCCCTGGAGGTCAGTTAGTACGTAGGTGCGATTCCCAGATAGAGTGTAGTTTGTGTGGAGACATGCGTGAATGGGCGTATCGTTGTTGGACGTTGTGTGTCAGGTCTGGCAGCCCGGCACGTAAAACCTATACCCCACGCATGAGCAGAACGGAGTTCTGCTGTGACAACCCCAAACCGGGAAAAGCAGAAAGACACAACTACATGGAGACAACAATTTGTCGACGTACAGTCACAGTAACACAAACACACATCCTATCAACAGTAATAATATGAATGTGTACATTAACAAACACAGTAGCAGGAAAAATAGGCTGCGCATACGAGGAATAGGTCGAATGACACTATCACAACCCAGTTAGCAGCGGCACCCCAGACATGAAAAACTTGCGACATCTGTCCGCTGCATAACGTGCAATATACTGAGCACAAGTTCACCGGAGTGAAGTGTCGGTGTCAGAATGAATAAGGCGATAGTATGCTGTTGAAGCAGGTATAAAACCAATACGCATGTGTAAGTGTCCATGTCCGGGAAATGTATAGGTTAATGGACACACAGATGTATATATAGATAAAAACATATATATACACATAGCTATATTAATTTATATATATATATATATATATATATATATATATATATATATATATATATATATATATATATATATACATACACACACGCAAGGATATACTACGGATATATATATAGATAGATATATATACACAAACAACAGGTAGTGATATATACACATACAGACAAAACAGACTATATCTCAGTGTAGATATACACATTCACATAAATAGGTTACTTCACAGCAATTAGGGGTAACATATCTACAGCCAGGGCATCTGTGACTGGGAAGTCCAATAAAGAAATGTTGTACCCCCCACATCACCCAGCTAGGCTGGACAGACATACAGACAGGCAATACAGATCAATACACTGCCGCTGTCCAAAACACTGGTAGGAAAGGACCAGTGGGAGAGTTCTGCAAAACATGGATAACGGTGTCCCTTGCGGGACCCTAAAAATTCAGGGTATGAAAGAATCTGCTGACACTAATACGAGCAGGATGTAGGTGTACATGGAACAGTAGGTTGTGCAAGTGTGATAATACATGGGTTGACAAAACGTACGACATGTGTCCCGAGATGGGGAGAGTGGGCAATGTGTAGGGGTGTGCTCATACCCCAGCTGCGCTCGCAGTAAGTATTTGTCATGACTGCTGTAGAGGGGTGCCAGGTAAGTGGACCATGGGTATGCATTAATGGGCTTAAGTGTGCAGGTGCTGGTTGGCAGAGATGTAGTAGGCCCACCCAGTGGAAGTCATTAATATTCCTATGTGGGCATAGCATATGCCTACACCTCCCAAACCTGAAGAGCACATCTACCGGATAGTTTGTAAACCATCGGCGAATACATAGAGACCTACACAGTGCCATGTACCCGATTAGCATGGACGTCCATAGTTATGTATCAGAATGTAACAAAGTCCAACTAAACACTGCCAGAACTACTGATATTAGGTGAACAGGTGGCGGAATACAGGTAATGACAGATGACAACATGTATGAGTCATAAGCGGCATGTACCTCGACAAACGTGAATGAATACATATGTTCTGTGACTGTGAATGTGTCTGGTTAATAGAACCAATCATCTAAATGTGTCCCGCAGGGTATTATGCATTGTTCCTGATACAGTGTTCATTCACACCCATTGGTGTGTGAGTTCTGCTACTGACGGAAAGTGCATAAGTTGCTGACCACCTCAGGTAGATGATAGCATAATAGAAGAGGTTAAACACCCGTACGCCTGTGAGGGACACACCCGTCTGGGCATTTGTGTCTTGCAAAATGACAGTTATGGCACATGGCCTGTGAGTTCGGGAATGGAGGTTATATAGTGTGTGTAGTGGTGTCAAACATCAATTTGTTGTATCAGTAACAGCTACATGTAATAGGAAACATCATTATCAATTATAATGCTACATGAATAACCTTAACGTATGCAAATCGTGGAGGTCACCCGTGTACTACTGGCTGTGGGACAGACCTCTCAACCAATTGGGGACAAATTTCAACAGAATCATGGACAAGTCAAGAAAACACAAAGACAATCAGGGACACATTTAAAATATTAGAGCTATTAACTGGAAAAATTGACAGAATCAGAGCATATGAATTAATACACATTTTCTGAAGTAAAAGAAGTTTGTAACTCTTAATTATTGTCATTATTCATGAAGTGTAATTCACCACCTTTCCTCCAAACATCACTAGTTTTAGGAGGGATTAAGAGGGACAGAGTTAAAATTTGAGTCAAAATCAGGGATGGCCTGAAAATCAGGGACAGTTGAGAGGTATGCTGTGGGTATGTGTTGCCTTGACACATGTGATAGCTCTACATATAGGGTCTACAGGGTTGCCACCAGTCTGAACGGCCAAAGTGGAACCTGCTCTGTAGAACTGTCAGATGTACCAGGGCAGAACATACTTACAGCCACATATAGTACAGAAATATACATATCGGAACAAATCAAAGCGTAGTCTAGCAGCAGTATAGTTGCTTATGCTACTACATATGACATATCGACGTGTCAGGTATACAAGACCTGTAACAAGCAACCAGTACAGACACCTACAACACGAGAAGGTCCCCTAATCAGGACAGTTGCAATGGCTAGAGTATTGTCCATACCACTCAACTGTACCTGAATGTCAGATACGTCCCTGAGTTTGACTGAAAGTCTAACTGTGTCCTTCTTAATCCCTCCTAAAATTAGTGGCTGTTGAAGGAAAGGTGGTGAATTACACTTACTAACTAATGACAATAAGTAAGAGTTATAAACAACTGCTACTTCAGAATATGTGTATTAAGTCATATGCTCTGATTCTGTCAATGTGTCAAGTTAATAGCACTACTTTTGTAAAGTTGTCCCTGTTTTTCATGACCTGTCCCTGATTCTGCAGAAATGTGTCCCCGATTGGTGGAGAGTTCTGGTATTGTCACATGTGATGTGCGATGAGGGACTGTCCCATGCAAAGTGGGAAAGGTGTCACTCCTACAGTCTCCCATCGTGCAATCTGAAAGGTGGTCAACGTGCAGTAGGTATGCGGTAGCATGACTCAGCAGACAGCTGAGTTAACAAATTCAAGTCACATGTCGGCATTGCAGAGTATCAGTTCCCATGTATCAGTCAGATGGGAGCAGATCGTATGAGGAACACGCATATAATATGATTATATCACATGGACAAGTCGCCGAGTCCGTACAGTTGAACAGCTGCCGTCGCAAAATGGTTACACATACCCGATACTGTAGTCATGCAGTCCGATGTAATACACATCACAAGGGATCGCACACACTCAGCGTGAGTGACAAATGTAAGCAGAAATGTCGGAGAGCGAGCGGCTGTAAGCGTGTTTGTCTACCAGTATGCCAGTAGTGCCCTGTCAAAGAAATGTGGAGTCTAAACGTGTATAAGGTGCTGTGACCAGAGGTCAGCAGTGCTTAACACTGTGCAAACCCACGCACAACAGCTCCCACCTGCTGGACTGTGCCTTACCCGGTTTGTATCCAAAGGCGTCGGTCTGTCCGCAAACAAAGAACCGCCCTATGCACGTGATGGTAGAAGTACCCTGCACACATAGCTCATGTGAATTAACAATAGACCATGGCATATGTACAGACAATAGACCGCAAACACCATACAGCACAGACATCCAACAGTATAGCAATGTACTGGCAGATATGTCTGGACCACTCGTGTGTGCATGCCTGGCCGTCCTGTGTTTCAGTGTGTGAGCATGCCCAGTATGACTGTTATGCATGTTGTAGACTGACAATACCATCATGTGTGTGAGCATGCAAAGTATGGTCAACTGTATTGCATGTGTCACATGTCCAGATAGTAATGAGTTGCTGACCCCTCCGTTCTACACAGATAGGTGACATGCTGTGTCTGCAGGGTAGCTAATGGTCATGTGGCATTGACAGTTGCTACATGTCTGTATAGCATGGGGGGACATGCAACCACAGCCACAGTCCTACACAGCACCGTGGGTGGTGCACATGACTCTCACATGTGTAGGTGTGATGGGGGGCACAGCCAACAGTTGTACACATCTGCCGCTACTGTACTGGTCTGCCGGGTACTCCATGTCAGTGTGTGGACCTACCTAAATTGCTGGTTGGAGGGATACCAGGGTACGTCAGTTCCCAGCATTAATTACCAGCACAGTGGTGTTGGACGTCCTATTACACAACCTACATCAAACAGCCTGGCCTGTTGTCATCTGTGTATGTCATAGAGGGTTGGGGTCAGTCATTGGGAATATCCATAGGCCATCGTATATCATTTGTCTGTATTGGTCCACATCTGTCCAGCTGCATGGAATGTGTGTGGGCTGTACGGACACACATGATGGTCAGCCCATAATCTGCAGTGGGTTAGGACACCCTGTGTACTACAGGCTACCATTGTGACCCCCGTATGTGCTAAAGAGGTCATGGTGCCACTATGGATGTGTACTGTCTGCTGCCCTAACATTTGGCCCCACAGTCACTTGTATGCTCACATACATACCATAGCAATGGGCAAGTACACATTCTAATAAAACTGCCACTTATTAGGTCAATAGACATACCCTGGTTGTGTTACGGACTTGAGGATGGTTCTGGAGTGCTGCCTATGTCTGATGCATACAGTGCATCTCCCATACATGGCCGAGCACAGGTACTGTCATGTTTGGCATCCATTGTACTGTGTGTGGGTCAGAGAGGGGAAATCTGTGGGTACCTACAGTGTCAGTGCATATGCCTTGTGTTGCCTCTTTGCCATAGGCAGGTCATACTGTGCACGGGCTTTCGCCGACTGTGCCCTACTCAGGTAGTTCCTTCACCAAGTCACACTGTGCCTGTACAGGCCTTGGCAGTGGTGATGGGGCTGTGTGGCCCTGCCCCATGCTGTTCCTGCTGCAACTGTTACTTCAGGATAACATTGTGTAGCATAGCAAATACCATAACAACCTGTATGTATGTAGCTTGTGAATACTGCAGAGCCCCAACAGATGTGTCCAGATACCAGAACTGTGAACCGAGCATCCCAAACACATGCACATGTATATGTCTGTCTGTGCATCCGCCTCAGTATGGTGTGAGTGTTCAGGTGTGTGTGCATTGCTGATGGGTGTTATAAGCCACTACACCAGTGTTTACCTAGCATCCCTCACTAGGAGACTGTAGGGGATGTCCATATAGGCATTGGTGTGCTACAGCTGTGTCAGACGCCATATATTGGACACATCATAGCTTCCAGGGCAGACAGCACACACATTCAATCTCATGCCCTGGCCATCGCATATGGCCTAGCTGTTGGAGGGTATGCCCCTGCACTGACTGTAGGCCCTACCATGCTCCCCGGGTGGTGCTACGTGTGCAGGCTATAGCACCCAGTACCCCAGGGTACTCATCCATGTGGTTGAACAGATGCATATTACTGGTCCACTAATCACATGTGTGGAGGACCTGTACGTGCTCACTAGCATGTGTTGACATGGCATCTGTGAACTGGTGCAATACTCTGGATGCAGATGCCTGTGAGATACCCATGATATCCCCAGTTTTGCTGTGTGAGGTACCCGTGGCTAGTACACCTAGGCCAACACATCCCATCGTATCCACTGTGATGCATTTCCCTCTGCCTGTTTGATGTGTTAGGCACAGGTCAACAAGCTGTTGTAGGAGGTCTCTGTCCACCCCATAGTGCTCCAACATCCCCAGCCCATGTAGACCCTGGTAAGTCACCCTCGGTCTATAAAGTCTTATGTCACCCCAGTAAGGGTTGTTCGGCAGCATACACATCCTCACTGCCCCAGCCTCCTGCACATGTTGGTATATGTTGCCTGCTGCAGCCTGTGTCATTTGGTTAGACTGTGTCGTGAAATGTCCCTGCAGGTATACACTGGTGGTGTAGAGTGTGGACGAAACCTGTGTGTATGCTGCTTGCTCGCATTAATGTACTGTTCATGTGCGGGCTGGCCATGTCATCAGCTGATTATGCTGATCAACACCTGTTTGTGCAGCCTGTACACCTTGACTACCCCACCACTGCTGTCATCCCTCCCAATGTCACCAGGCAGGTATAGACACACCCCTAGCTTAGGTGTGCTAAGGCAGGAGCACTCCCGAGGCACAGTTCTGCAATGTACGTACAGTATGCCTGACCCCCCTCCCATGCTGTCAACTATATTCGAGACCTGCACCTGGCCGACTACACACATACACTCCAGGGACCAGCAGCACACCCTGGTGATAAATGTGATACACCATAGTCAACCTCATCTGCATAGTATAGTCTTCTAATGAATAGTTATATGACCCATACCAAACCTCCAACATATTAACCACTGCTCAGTGTCGCTCAGATCCACACACAACTGGCAACAGGTGCCTTACCATCACCATATTCGATGTCCCATGGTCTTCCCAGCAACAAAATAACCGGTGTCTGCATGACTACAACCCGTGGCCCTGCACACCACAGACGATGTGCATTAACACCACGCCATGGCAGATATACATAGATCCCAGGTTATCATGTACAGATCATCTGGCACAAATAGCCAATAGTGCTGATGTCCCCAGACATATGTTCACATCTATGTCCACCTCTACATCTACATATATCACATATATTATTTGTATACATATATACATGGACATATATATATATATATATGTATATA
Organism: Protopterus annectens; assembly: GCF_019279795.1. Lineage (NCBI taxonomy): Eukaryota > Metazoa > Chordata > Ceratodontiformes > Protopteridae > Protopterus > Protopterus annectens. The sequence continues at coordinate 1,027,985,387 of NC_056727.1, read as the reverse complement.
TACATACACACATATACATGTACACACATATGTAGATATGGCATTTATATCACAACAGCAAACCACATGACAGCAATGCATTAGACAGGAATGGAAAGGAAACTACATGTGCCACCTGCATCATGTAGTGTTGTTAATATCAAGGCACATGTTTTATGTTGCGTCACACGGGTCAGACTGTAGCAAGGGTAAGAGTCGGGCTGCTGACAGTTACTCACCAGACCTATTGGCGAATGTATGTGTTGACAACCCAGTGTCCTGGCAGAATATGCGGGCTGTCGACACTATATATGTCAGCAACAAAACAAACTGAACACATCCTGCAGCTAGCCACCCACAGATACCAACACATACCGTATAACTGCCAAACACACACCTGCCATACCCTGGAATTGAGAATCTACCTGTCTAGTCTACCACACTACAGCATTATGCAGTAACAGAATGCGCTACCGAGATCTGGCATCACTGCACTCCCACAGGCATACTTCTAGGTGGATGACATCATCCGCAAAGGCAAAGACGCCGATAGGGAATGTATGCAGTGTGAGCCATCTAAAAGCATTACTCTGTCCCCAGGTAGCTGGAAACACACACACACACACACACACACACACACAGAGGCACACACTTGGCAGGGCTGGGAGTCGAACATACACCTAACTATATTATCACACTACAGCATTACTCAGTTACAGAATGCGCTACCAAGATTACTGAACACAGCACTCCCAGAGGCATACTTCAAGGTGGATGGCATCATCCGCAAAGGCAAAGACGCCGACAGGGAATGTATGTGGTGTGAGCAGTCTAAAAGCATGACTCTGTCCCCAGGCAGCTGGAAACACGCACACACACACACACACACACACACACACACACACACACACACACACACACACACACACACACACACACACACTTGGCAGGGCTAGGAGTTGAACATACACCTAACTACTTTATCACACTACAGCATTACGCAGTTACAGAACGCGCTACCGAAATTACTGAACACAGCACTCCCAGAGGCATACTTCTAGGTGGATGACATCATCCACAAAGGCAAAGACGCCGATAGGGAATGTATCTGGTGTGAGCCATCTAAAAGCATTACTCTGTCCCCAGGCAGCTGGAAACACACATACACACACTTGGCAGGGCTGGGAGTCAAACATACACCTAAGTACCTTATCGCACTACAGCATTATGCAGTTACAGAACACGCTACCGAGATTACTGAGCACAGCACTCCCAGAGGCATACTTCTAGGTGGATGACATCATCCGCAAAGGCAAGGATGCCGATAGGGAATGTATAGAGAGTGAGCAGTCTAAAAGCATATTACTGTCCCAAGGTAGACGTAGACAAACACACGGCAGTAGTGTGATTGGAGCAACTGCCTATCTATGGAGTACTACAACAACACTACATAGATAAAGGAAGCGCCACAGACAGTACACCCTTCAAGACAGTCTACCAGTGTGTTCAATGTAGGCATCCATCGTGACGTGGAAAATGGACATCTGTTGCCTGGATGACCACCATCGCTATACAGGATGTCAATGGCCATGCCCATACAAAGAGGCACATCACTGACACAAGATGTCACTGGGCATGCCCACACACTTAGTATCACACATCCGTTTGGAATGTATTGTGTATCTATCTACACAATGGTGTACTGGGTATGCTCACACACTTAGCAGTTGCAAAGGGCCGTCTTGCATGCACATGGATTCTAAACACAGAAGGGCGCAGTTTGGAATGTACTGTGTGTCCATCTACACAACAGCATACTGGGCATGCTCACACATGTTATAGTTGCAAAGGGCCGTCATGCATGCACACGGATTCTAAACATGGAAGGGTGCAGTGTGGAATGTACTGTGTGTCCATGTACACAACGGCGTACTGGGCATGCACACACACTTAGCAGTTGCAAAGGGCCATCTTGCATGCACAAGGATTCTAAACATGGAAGGGCACCGTATGGTGTTACTGTCCCCACGTACATGAAGGCCACTCACATGTACTGACCAGTACACACTTAGGAGCCTTCACAGATGTCTCAGGTGCAGATCACAGAGGTACACACTGCAGTCTACTATGTAGCCTTCAGACATCACCATGTCGTTGGACCAGCAATACACAGCCATACATTACCACAACACTGTGTGACTCATGACCAGTGGACTGTACATAGGTCTACAGCAACTGTGCAGACTACACATGTACCAACAGGGTTCCATCATGTGTTATGCATTGCAATGATACCACTGTACATAACCAGGTCAGCTCTACACATAACAGGGGCCCTGGGTCTTACACAGCTGTGACAGATGACTGTCACTGTACACCAAAGAACACACATGTTTGGAAATGACATACATGTAATCGCAGTGGATATGTGCATGGACCAGACACACAACACATATGTACATAGCATAGCTTTTGCTGTCCTCCATGCAGACAAGTGGCTACAGCAATCACACTCACACAAATGGAAGGTGGGTCCATGGCTGTTGAATGGTAACAGTACATGAGGTAGCAATGTTGACCGAGGACACATTCCCTCTGTACTAGTTACCCATAACACCCATCATATCATACAACAGTCCATGTGTTATGTATGTCATCACACATGTCCACCAATTGCAATGCATACAAACATGGCTACATGACAGGCATGTAGGACCAACACACATGAACAATTTGTAGTGTGCATGCAGCTACCATGCATGTGCAGTAGCTGATGTATGTAACTCATCTGTGCCTAAATACAACATGCAGTTGCAATGCAGCCCCATCATTGACACCTGTATATGGTGAAATACTGACAGTACTGTAGGATATACATCAGGTATGGATGGATGTGTGTACATAAAGTGGTGATCCACCTGTGCAGATGGATGTTTGCCAGGGACGGCTCACAGGTGTGTCACACGCCATCCTACCATTACATGTGCAAACACTACGCTATGTTACTGTTACTTGACGGTGAAGACATAAAACCTACACAGTGGTCAGGTGTTACTGATTGTAAGTCACTTGACGCCTGTAACACTCACATCCTCCCTTGTGCATATAGCAGCACAATTGTCGGAGGTAGCGTTGGTACACATAATGCGGCCAATACTGCTGCATGTCTGTCAGACGTATCATCATATAGCAGATGTATCATTCACAGTACTGCCATGTGTGTTTGCTTGTGTGACCATATATGCCACATATGGTGGGAATACATCCCAATTGTTACACACCCCTGTACACTGTTGTAGAGATCTGTACATACTGCAGTGTGGAAAACATGAAGTAGGCAGGGGTGGTGTGTGTATCACACACATATCAGCTATCCATATGTGAATGACATTTTGTGTGTGTGTGTGTGTGTGTGTGTGTGTGTGTGTGTGTGTGTGTGTGTGTGTGTGTGTGTATGTATGGCTGTCTGGTGCATGGAGTGAGGGTGTATGCTACCATACAGAACACACAGGATCCCAAACCCCTCATGGTGATGCAGTCTACTACCCTGTTGATGCCATTGGTCTCAGCCGTACTGGCTACCTGTACATGTTCTTTCTCTGTGCCACGTTGTGTGGGTGCACAGTACTGTGAGGGTGATTACCACATAGGCAGGGGTCCTCACCTCAACACTATGGAGTGTGGTTATAGTGTTGTTGACCCCGTGAGTGTGGGCATGTTCCTGTAATGTGACAGGGTATTACTGCTACACAGTGAGGCCTCATGCTATCAAGTTGCCTCTAACATTGTCATCAGCCGGACTGCTGTGTACAACCCCCGCACCATGTCAACATACCTGTGATGTGACCTGGTATGGATGTCACATCTCTAGCCACTGCAGCCTAATAAACAGCCCACATGCTTCTGTATCAGTATATGTGTGGACATCTGTGGTATGTTAGCCTTTCCAACAGTCAGGTTGAGGCTACGTATAGCATGCTTATATTGCCATATGTGCCTGTGAGTACTCCACAGTTACACATGGGAAACTGCAAACACTGCTACCTGTAGGCACATGCAAGTAGACCATAAGGAGGGAACCAGGGCATCATTATCAACATGCTGTTACTGTTGTTACCGAGACACATACTGTGAACATATAACAATGCATGCTAAACCTGTACTACGTGGTATGTCTGGTGCATGTCAACAGTACACAACTAATGTAATATGCACTTCTCTCACTATTTTTACACAACTAATGTAATATACACTTCTCTCACTATTCTGTTCACCCTGTGCATCAGACCGTTTGAGCATGTCCCTGCACCGATGCTGTGGATGACAGGGATACGGCACAGGCTTCATCATATGCACAGGGTGATAATGTTTGCCAGGTGCATAGGCTGCACCAATGGATGACATCATGTGTGTGGGTAAGGGCCGGTGATCTGATTGGACATGTCTGTTCAGTATGCATGTGGGTGTTGCTGTAACTGAGATAACTGTTGCTGAGCACCATTCAGTGGGCACAAAGCCTGATGTGAGGCTATTATTGAACATGGTGCTTAAGTGGGGAGCCAGTTCGTTCTGAAGTTCGTGTAAAACGCAGCCTGGGATGTTGTCCGGTCCCATGGATGCTGTGTTTTTGGCTTTAGAGAGTGCAGCTTTTACCTGTGTAGTTGTGATTACAAGGACTCTGCATTCTTCCTGTATAGATATGGGCCCCTTAGGGGGTGAGAGGGGGTAAAGTTAGCACTGACCCTATCTGCCAGGATGTTGGCAATATCAGTTGGTTCTGTAATTTTCTTGCCTTTGTGCTGTAACTCAGATCAGATCTGGGTGTTGCCATTGAGATTCTTGACATAGCTATAGAATGCTTTGTGGTTGTCCTTGGAATTAGTGGCGATTTTGTTTTTATAGCTAGCCTTGGAGGATCTTATAAGGGAACTCAGCTTCTTACATCATCATTAACCAACCCCCCATTTTATGAGTCATTAACTTGTGAGCTTTTCTCCTCATGAAAAAATACGCTTAAATTAAGTTTACAACAAAATCTCTTGATATCAAGTATAATGTCAGCTAAGGATGGAATTCTGGTAGGAACAAATTTAGCCCCTCTCAAAAGTAAATGTTCTGCATCTGTAGAAATGACTGAACTGGATAAATTAATAATTTTCAGTTCCTGAGCCAAAGTATTATTATCAACAATATAAATGGAACTGTTCTGTAAGTCACTATCCGTCACATTATTTTGTTCAACAAAAACAACATTACGTCTTACGTCTGCCTTGTCTCCCCCTCTTTTTTAGGCTGCACTCGCATCTGCTGAAATGGCTGCTGTGTTCTTGGTGTATTCTTCTGATATTCCGATGTATCCTCAAAGTTTATCTCCTCAAAAGAAATGCTCTTCCTGCTGCTACTGGCCTCCACGGAAGACAAGGAAGAGTCACGAGAGTTCCTTGCTATACACCTTTCTGGCTTCTGCTTATACAAACGCCCTCTGTTGCCAGGAATAAGCCATGTTGTTGTCAAAATCTCTGATATCTCTGAACAATTTCTTCTGCTTCCTTTCTAATACACTGGACTCAGTTTTCTGCACATTACTGTTAAACCCGTCAAAAAGCTTTTGATATTTTAACTGGGAGACTTCTGAGATAAGTTTATTCAGTACCTCAGTGATCTCCCCCCTTAATTTTTCCAAGCTACTAGTGTTCCTTTTGATGTGGATCCATAACCAAGCCAATGTACTTTCAAGGGAAGTTTGTCTCCACTCTGCTAATAGGTCTCTCTCCTCCTCCTTGAAGTCTACAGCTGGCAAACAATCAATGAGGAGACCCCTGGGAGTAATATTAAGTGAAAGATATTTTTCCAGAAGCTTAAAATCATAAAAAAAAGTCACCTCTTTATACATTAACCCCTCCAATAACTGGAATCTCTCTGATTCCCTATTCTCATTAAATGGAGACCAGGGATCCCCACTCGCCATTCTGCAATTGCGTTCATGAACCAAATCAACAAATAAAGTCCCAGAAAAAGTACCTGAAGCTTCCTTAGTTCCCATGAAGAGCAGAAACCATCCAAAAAAAAAAAAAAAAACACATCCAGTAAATTAATTCACAAAAGAAAAACATGTAGCCCTCACAAAAGAAAACACACAGAAACAAAGTAAGTGAACAATAATTTATTCTTCCACAGCTTCTGGTACCTCGGCCTTTCGCCTTCAAGGAATGAAATCACAATAAAATCACTTCTTTTTATACTCTAGGTAACACCAATTAAATATTCAACAATTCAATTGTTAATTAATTAAATAGTTAACTCAATGATTAACAAGGCAACCCAAACAAACTATACCCAAAATCAAATATATATAAATACATATTCATACAAAAACCGTTAATATTGGTTCTTCTATTTTTAGGAAAAGCAAGATAAAAACAATAAAGCATCCAATTGCTATAAATACCTATTTTTTCTTTTCCAGTCTGCTTCAAATAATATTTCTGTTTTGGGAATATTACTAGCTGAAGCCATATGTAGAGTACATGCTGACATATTAATCTAGGTGCTGGATTTTAATAAATACTAATCAACTCAGGCGTTCAACAGCTGTTAGCATTCAATTAATTTTTCAAAAATATCTTAAATAACAAGACAGATATGTTAGAAATTGGCATGCTAAGCGCTTAGCTATGAGCGCAGTATATACAGTTTTGATTATACAATGTTGTCTGCTATCAAACAGAAACAACAGATCTTAAATTAAATGTTTATTTTTGTTTTTTTGGCTATAAGCCAATTCACATTCAACTGAATCAGTTTTAACGTCTTAAGAACATGCCTTGCAAAAGTATTACCATTTACTCTTGGTCACCAAATATAAAGTGACACTGATGCTAAAGTATTTAATGAAAACTGAAACTAGAAACAGCAGGATACATTCAGAAGTTTTGGCTGGTGCTCTGTAGGGTCCCACAGATCATATTACATATGATTACTGAAAGACAGGGGGCTTGCATTTTCACTGTACCATAGAAATTATTAAAAACTGTTGTGCAAAGGGAGATATATAGTATGGAATATATTTTAATATAATACAGTATAATATAATATAATATAATATAATATAATATAATATAATATAATATAATATAATATAATATAAGACAAAATTCCATTCACAAGTTAGTTTTCTAACAGAACTGTATAGCCACGTGCTTTTCTTGTTCCAAGCTAAAGGCTCCATATTTGACACTTGTATCTGAAATGCACATCTAACAATTACATTTATTATCTGAATTACATTTTTAGGTGGTCTGTGTTGTATAATTTATAACTTTAAAAGTTTTGTTTGGCAGATGGCTCTGGACAGTCTTTGTTGCTAAACTATCCTTCTGAAACTCTTTAAGTGTTTTTTTTTTTTTTTTCTGTTGAGGTTATTATGTGTTTGTTCAGACTGTTGTCTGTTGTCAGAACACAAATTTAGCTGTTGAAGCAAAGCTCTAGACAATATTTCTAGTGAATGTATCCACCTTTTTTTGTGAGAGTGGATGACAATTTCTTTATCAGGCTTTTATATGAGGTTACAGCAATAACTAAGACATCCAGTTAAAGTTATATGCATCCTTAGTTGTAAAAGTACTCATATCTTGTTTTGAGTTGGGTTGCAATTTCTTGCTCATACAATTAAACAAATCTGAATATGAAATGAGATATTGAGTTATAATTCTAGGCACCCTCTTTTGCTCAAGTACCCATGTTTATTTATGTATGTATGCATTTGCCTTCATTTGAAAAGCAAAAGTTACACATTAACAGAGCTGTACATTTCTGGTATGCATGCCACTGTAATTTCTTTAATAGGATATATCTGCATTACGGACAGTGCAGTGGTGCAGCGGTAGTGTTGCCACCTCACAGCAAGAGGTTCTCCAATTCGATTCTCAGCTGGGGTGCCTTCTGTGTGGATCTGCATGTACTCCCTGTGTTTGTGTGGGTTCCCTCTGGGTGCTCTGGTTTCCTCCCATGTTACAAAGACAGGCATCTGGAGTGTTTTTCCCACGGCCTCTTTTGAAAATTGGCTTTGTTCCTAGTCGAACTTTTCCGGTTAACAAATGTAAATAAATACAGTTTACTTTACTAGCTGATTGCACTGAAAGGTGATTCTATACAAAGTGCTCAAATTATAGAGAGTCCAAAAAGTTTTTCTGACATTCATTATCTCATTCAGTCCTGAGCAATAGAACACTAATTAATTTCCTTGCTTCCTGATGCATTTTAAGCCAATAAACCACTTGAAACCCACAATATTTGTCTCTCAAATCATCTGGTAAGTGAACTCCTCATACGATTTGCAATATCTCAAAAACAGTGAGAAGAACAAAGACACAAAATAGAAAAGTTGCTTAGCAGGCAATGGATTACACAATGTTGTTAGTATCAAAAGCATATATGGTGGGACTGAATTTATACTGCTAATTTATAAAAGAAGACAGTATTTTACTTGCAAAAATATTATATTAGCATTGTGATAAGGCAAAAGTGATATTTCTGTAAGCATGAAAGATAGTCCCAACATATCACAGTGTGAATTTTTGTGTGTGTTCAAGGGCTTGCTAGTGATGTGTGTTAAGCTTTGAGAGTGGACTACTATTTTGTGATAGTCTTTAGTCAATGCAAATTGTGCATATTATATTTTGGTAATAATTAAAAACAAAAATATCACCCTGCAAAACTGTGCATGGTAGATGTTAATTATGCTGTAATGCTGTGTATAAGGTTATAATATTTCTTTGCCTGTAGGCCACACAGCTTACAAAATATTAATTCCAATATGAAAATATGCCTAATAATCATAACTGCTTTTCCAAAGGGGAAAAAAACATTAATATCTCTGGAACCCTCCTCTTTGACCACCATGTTTTAATTTCAATTTTCAGCTAATACGTACAACTTGCATATTCCACTCCCAGAATGACAGTATCAGACTATATTTTTGAATACTTCATGTAAATATGGAAAACATGTCATATTTTTTCCATACCTTTTTTGCAGATGCTCTTTAGTAACTGCTGTCTTATACATTCCATGGTGGCTGTTTCATTGTGCCTGCCCAGTAAATTTTTTTAGGTTTTAGACATCTTGCCCTGTCATGCACCACCTATCATTCGTGAGATATTAGAATGAAAATCAGAGTATCATTAGCACTAATATGGTACTCTTCAAACACATACTTGTATCTGTGACTGTATCTGTCTTACTCAAGTGTGCATAGCAATATCTTTTGTCTAACACACAAAACTTGTGTAGTCGCCTGACATTACAGTATCATGCATTGTTTTTGTTTTACTAATGTCATGGAAACACTCTTCATTAACTCAAGTCCTCCATTTCACAGTGATATCTTCACTGAGGCTTACAACTATGTCTTGTCAGTGTCTGGATGTTACCTTGCTTCTTACTTCACAACCTAGTTTTCATTTTGAGAAGCTATTTTTGCTTTTAAGAGAAGAAGGGGATTCTTTTTAACCTCTCAAAGCAGTCAGTGGAGAATTACTCAGGATTTTCATGCAGTTTTTTTTAGGTTAGAACTATTCTCCTAACAATATATTAGGATCTGTTTTTTTTTTTAAGTTTCAATAACCTTATAGTGCTCTAAGGCCCTAAAATCAATATATTTTGTTTCATTATATAACAAATCAAAATTTACCAGCTGTACTATTGACCTCAGCAGGAATAAAACTCAATCCTGTTATTAAATAACTTCATGCTATGCCTTCAGCTATTTAGGTAGGAAACTAAATTTCTTATAAAGTCTTTGACATGTGCAATGTTCTGTTTTAGCCTGTATCATGATCAATCTTGTTAATTTATTTATATACTATGGCAGCAATTAAACAATATTAAGTATTTCTTTCTTTCATATGTTGTTCTATGCACAGATTGCCACAATATTGCCACAAGCAACCACTTGTACGATTTATTTTCTTCCAAGCTCAATGGATTTGTTTTTGATACTTTGTTTCCAGTCTGGTGATACTCAATCAAATGGCTGGGTTGTCAGTTAGGATTATGAATGTTCATCCTTCAAAGCTTTATCTGTTCATAATACTCATTGTTATAGATTAAAATTTTCATTGGTTTGTAAAGGTAAATGTTTACTTTGTTATTTACGATAAGTTAATTTTCTATAAAAGGCAATATGACTCAAAAATAAAGTCTAATGATTTTTCTTAATTTGGATATCTGTGAAAAGGTATGACGATTTGCACAGCTTCTTTGAGAAATTGTATAAACATGATCACATTTTTCCTTAATTATATCAACAATATTTATTGGAATAGTCTTCAAGAGCATATAACTTGTGCTGGCTGCATGCAACTCTCATGAGAGCTGTTTTTTAACCCTGAAAAAGTGTAAGCTTTATTTTAGTGAAATGCTTTAATTTGTTATACAATTTAAATTTCCATTTCTACAAAAATGCTACCCCAGTGGTCTAAGTATACAAGGTAAGCCTTGTCCTTGCACAATTTATCATTTGTAATGCTGGTTGTCTTTTAATGTTAACCTTCCTTAATCATTATGTTTTTACACTAAGCAACACTTTCTTTCACACACTCACATGCATATATTTGCTTATGACCTATGGATTTTACTGTACTGCTGTTTAAAGAAATAGGATTTTAAATAAAAGCAGATAAAGCTTTTCCACAGCTTATAGATATCTTAACAGAGTTTAATAGTGTACTCATCTATAAAATAAACACAGATAATGTAATACAAACTGGCATTAACAGCCCACTCTCTACATAATCACAAGCATCAGTTTAAGAACAATAAAGCATTTAAATTCAAGTGTGAACACAATGTTATTATTCATTAAGAAATATTCAGTAAGGGGGCGTGGCCAAGATGCCAGAGTGAGAGCAGCACTTTTTAAATGCTCTGTCTTTAAGCTATGTTTCTGACAGGATTTTTATAATTTTTTTTTCAAAAAACATCAACGATTTCTGGATATAAATAATCTATATACTATTCTGGATTACGTAAAAGGAAAATTCAGACTTTTAGTGTTTTTTTTCTTATAATTCACTGTCAGAATTTCTACAGCTGCATAGAGAATACAAAAGATATGAGTCATACAAAATCTTCAGCTCAAGATAGTCTCATGAAGAAGGAACTTCAAACTATTATTAGTAGTATTCAAGATCTCTCAACAAAAATGGACAATTTAGAACACATCGTGGAAAACATGAAGAAAGAAAGCAGGAAACAAATTGATGATCTAAAAGAAATAATCACAAAACACTCAGACCAAATAGCAAAAATATAGAGGAGTCAGTTAATGAAATAGATGGAAGACAGATGGAAAATGACACTCAAATTAACTTTCTTCTGCAGCAAAATAACTTCCTAACTGAAAAAATAGAAGATCTGGAATCAAGATCAAGAAGAAATAACATCAGAATTTATGGTGTTCCTGAGAAGATGGAGGGAAACAACATGATTCTCTTCTTGAACAACTGGCAACCTAAGGTATTAAACCTTCCTGAATCCCTGTCTTTTGGAATTGAAAGAGCGCATAGATCTTTATCAAATCCAAATACTACAAGAAATTTCTCTTCAGTAAGATCCATTATTATCAAATTCTTGTCCATGCAGGATAAAGATTTATTCCTGAAAGCTGCCTGGTCTGGAAACCCAATTCAAGACAATGGTAAAAACATCAGATTTGATAATGATTGCACATCTACTGCTATAACAAAAAGGAAGGAATGCATTCCTCTGATTAAAGAACTTAAAAAAGCTAATGTAAAAGCTCAAATCCTCTTCCCAGCAAGGATTAAGATTACTTTACAAGATGATCAGAAAACTTTCAACAATTTAGAAGAAGCCACAGATTTTGTCAAAAATAATAACCTACTAGAGAAAGCTGAAGATATGGATATTGCCTTATCTAGTTTAAAAAGACAAACTACAAATGGGAAAATAACAACTAATGACAAACCTAGCAAGAAAGGTAAAGGGAAATAAATCGACTTTCATTCCTAAATGAAATACACATATGGGACTTAAACCATTAAACAAGTGAAAACTACAAATAACACATGAGGTAAAATCTTAAAGTATACTTTCTCTTAAATATACCTTTTTCACGATTGTTCTTATGCTTTTGCTTATATAGGTCTCTGACTCAACTCTTTCCCTTCCACACTTAGCTATATTTCTTTCTAATTAATTAAACATATTACATATATAAATAATTTTGTACCTACATTGAAATAGTTAAGTATAAATGCAGGTGATGCTCATATTCACAAATAAGAATAACCTAGTCTTATTTCCTAACACAAGTAAACCCTCCTTTGTTTTTTTTACTGTACCATTTACTGTACCATAGCATACACACCACGAAGCACTTTTAGAATAAGACACAGATAATCCATTCATATGCATGACAACTACAGGGTGGGGGGTCATGTTTAGGTTACTTAATATATAGATGCATATGTTACAGTAAATATGCTGATATTTTCAGACAAACAACATGATTATTATATTAAATTTAATTAAATAGAGATTGATTATATAAAAAATGCTAAAAGAAATGATACACATTCAGGCTGTAATATTTTATATAGCAACTATTTGTTTCAGACAGCTATTAATTGTGTACATTTCTCTTCTATGCTTGAAAACTGGATTCCTGAGCATGCGAGCATATGATCAGGAAACTTTCATTTTAAAAGTGTAACTTACTAATCTCGAGGCATGTATTCTTGCCAGAAGGGGAGAAAAGCTTAATTAGATTCATTTTGCGAGCTGATTAAAGTTCCCTGAGTCCAGAAACCAGTATACGAGCATGGGAACATGGCAAAGTAACTCTGTTGACCTCCAAACTCTAGTTGCACATTGATTATTATGTGCGATGAAAGAAAATAGCGATCTCAAGCTGTCACAGAGTGTACAGACTAATTAGAAGATCTTCATTGATACAAACTGTAAGTTGATATTAAAATTGAGAAACGAGACTGTATTTTAACATTTTGTAAAAGTTTCCTGTCATTTCTACCCACGATTTGCTCAAAAATACAAAAATGGCTTGACAATAGATAACCAATACAGGGTTCACAGGACTACTACAAGTGTATTGTAGCTGAAATTATTAATATTTTTGTGGATAGAATGGTGTAAATTTGTTGCAGAGTTACTATAACACTCAGGATGAGTCACTGTATAAAACAATGGTTTAGGATGTAATGTTTTGTACAGGTATTTGGATTTGTCATTCTTGCAAGTTTCTGTTAGCTTTAATACAGATTAATCTTGCTGTATACTCATCTAATATTGATGAATGATTGCTACATGTTGTAAAACCTGTAGTTATTATCAAGTGGCAAATACTAGCATGATTCCAAGTGCATAATTCATCTGAATATATTGCAAATGAAGAAAAAAAAATTCTATCTCCTCATGTACACAACATAAAGAATATTTAAAAGCATGTAATCTATATGTAAGGGTCATTATGCCTTACCTTTAATTGGAAATGGGAGAGAGGGGAGGGGGTGGGGAGGAGATTTGAGCATAGCAATAAATACTTAGTTTTACATACGATCAGTGGCAGATATAGAAGTAAACATCAATCATTTTAAAAAGCTTTAGTTCCTACATATACAATCTTTACTTATCAAGAGCTGAGAGTGTCTTTTCAGGATGATTTATTATATTAGTCAGTATAAGTACTTATTTGAATTAAGTAACCAGCATGCTAGTTAAAGTTTATTAGTAGTCATCTGGTTTGTGTCAATTATCAATATAATATGAATTTAAATTTTATTTATTTGAGTTGAGACTTAAACTTACTCTGTATGGATACATACTAGACAGATGCATCTTATTGGATACTGTTGAAAGTCTTAGAGTTTGAAGTGGGTGGTTTAGATGACACGTTCATCTAACCAGGAATTTAATATCCCATGTATAGGATTGTATATAGTTACTTCTGTTTTGTTAGTTATGTTTTGTACTAAATATTTGCTCATAAAAAATACAAGAATTTTGACTTGTTCTCTCAAAAAAGTACACTTATAAATGTGTATCTTTAAACATTAATGGCCTTAACAACCCAATGAAGAGAGGAAGCCTTACTAAATATTTGAAAATGAACAAAGTAGATATAGCCTTTCTACAAGAAACTCATTTTATCAAGGAAGATGTAGATAAAATAGTGTGTAAAGGTTATACAGATCTTGTGGAGTCACACTTTCAGACCAAGAGAAGAGGTACGGTGATACTATGGAATAAATCTTTACCATTACCTCAAATAGTAGAAACATTCTCAGAGAAGAATGGCATGTTGTGTTTAGTAGTTTTGGAGATAATGAAAAGATACATTACTTTAGTCAATTCATATTGGATACCTGGTATTGGGACTGAAACTAATGAACACTTAGAATTAATATCTATTAAAGCCAAAGGAGACAAAGTTTATGCTGGGGATTTTAATTATAGTCTCACTGAAAAGGACACCACAAAGAATAACAATTTCAAAGTGTCAGCCCAAGCCAAAAAACTAAAAAAATTTTATTAATATATTACATCTTAGAGATATACATGAGTTTAAAGAACCCAAGTCATTAAATTACGCACATTTCTCATATAGATTTGGTACACAAACATCTATTGATAGTGTTAATTTCCAATAACTTAGTTTCTAAAACTCAGGAAGTTTTAATCAAATCTTGCTCTCTGTCATACCATAATACTATTTTATTTAAGATTAATATCACTCCAAAAGACCTGATAGGTTGGCAAAGGCTACCTGCTTATATTGTTAAGCTCATGGGTTTCAAGGAATGTTTTTTAAATGAAATTAAATCTTTTGTCATTATCAATGTTAATAATGAGACTTCGAAGACCATTGTCTGGGACTCATTAAAATCTTTCTTATATGGTAAAATTAAAAACTGGTATTTAAATAAAAGGAAACAATGGGATGAGGATCTAAACACATTACAATTGAAGACTGACACAGTAAAAAATAATTTAACTACCAAGGATATCATTAAAATCTCTGAGTTAAAAGCATTAAACACTAAGTATGCAGAAATACTAAATCATAAAGTGGCTATAAATCTGGAGAAGCTTAAGCTTCAATCTTACTCGATAAATCCTAAAAATCTGCATAGATTAGCAGTCAAAGCAAAAAACCTATCAAACATAAATTATAAAAAAAAAATCACAGATAACAATAGAAACCAAAATAGACAAGTAACAGATTTAAAAGAAATATTAAAAATTTTTAGAACACACCATGAAATATTAAATAATACAACTACAGAATCAGATAAAAATGCATTACAAGAATTTTCTGAAAGAAAACATCAACAAAAAAGTTACAAATGAACAAAACACCAAACTAACTAAATCAATTATATTAAAAGAAATTAAGGAAAGTATTAAGAACATTGAGAATAATAAAGCTCCAGGTATAGACAGAATTATAGGAGAATTTTATAAACATCTCCCTGATGAAACCCTAAACATTTTAGTAGCAGCTTTTGAGGAGTTCAGAAAGTATGGAATTCTGCTCCTGTCATGGAAATCTGCATTAATTTTGCCCATTCTTAAACAAGACAAAGATCCCAAACAAGTAAATTCTTATCATCCTATCTCCCTATTGAATGCAGATTACAAAATTTTCACTTCAGTTCTGGCAAAGAGACTAAATCAAATTATGCCAAATCTAATAGAAGGAGATTAAATGGGGTTCATACTAAACAGGAAAGTACAAGATAATGTAATTACACTTCTGTCATTAATAGACTTTGCGAATAAGAAAAAAACATAATTGTTTATTATTAGTCTAGATCTAGATAAAGCTTTTGACTCTATAACCTGGTCATACCTGTTTAAAGTATTAGAATCATTTAGTTTCTCCTCTGATTTTATTAGAATACTAAACAACCTATATGAAAGCTTGGTGTCATATATCAAAATTGGTGCAGTTCTATCCTCTCAGATCAAAATATAGAAATTAACTAAGCAAGGTTGCCCACTATCACCATTAGTATTTGCCTTATCAGTGGAACCTTTAGCTAATTGCATTAGAGAAAACAAATTATACTTCCAAAATACAACTCTTCACTGATGACATTTTATTAACTATTGGGAATATAGACTCTTCTATAGAACGTATTATAAATACCTTAAAATACTTTGAAGAAGTTTCAGGTTTAAAATTTAACAATAAAACTAAAACTATACTATTAAATAAAAAATTAGTACCATAATGGAAAGACATAACAATTTCAGTTGGAAAAATGATACATTCAATTACTTAAGAATACATATAAAAACAAATTGGAAAGACACCACTCAAATGAATTACAATAACTTATTAAAAATTATCAAAGAATATGTATGCAAATGAGAGAAAAATGTTCTTTTATATGGAAGAAAAATTATCATTAATAAAAATGTGTATACTACCAAAAATTATTTTTCTATTTCAATCTATAATAGATGGCCCCTCTAAAAATGTAATAAAACAAATCATGCACTCCTGTTTAATTTCTTGTGGCACCCTATAAAACCAAGAATAAAATATGATTGACACTATAGGGAATAAAAAAGGGAGGTATAGCATTTCTGAACATAGAACTTTATGCGGAATCAATTATTTTACATATTGTGAGCAGGTGGTTAAGCCATAAATACACGTCAAATTGGAAGAAAATACATGAAACTATATTAATTGCTAATGTCAATGAAACATTAAATAAGGATAGTTTCTCAGACAATATCAAGTTATTTTTGGTTGTTAAAGACATAATTTACAAAGAAAACAAATTTGAAAGATTTCCACATTGCATTAGCTACATACTAAACAATTTCAAAAAGATAATGATTAGTAATTATAAGACTAGGCATCTGTTATTTTTAATGTTCCCGGTAGAGTTTACAGAAAAATGTATAGATTCATTTAATATAAAGAAGTTAATGGAAATGAAGGATAATGGTCTTATATTCTGGCACCAATTTATTGGAAATAATAATATTTATGATACAAATAGACTTATAGCAAGATATAACACAAATCAAAGTAATTGGTTAAATATACAAATCTTTAGAGAACATCTAATAAATGAGCTCAAATTAAATCAGGAGCTTAACATTTTGTCACATCCAAAGATAATCTCTCTCTTTTGTGAACTGAACATGACAAAATATAATAAGGGTTTTCAATAGCCACAATATATAAATCACTAAGGGCTGAATTACAAATATCAGAAGGCTCGTTATGGAACTACATGGATAAAGTAAAGAAATTAGAAATCTCAAATCATGACAAAATATTGGTGTTAAAATCTGTTAACAAGACAACATCATCTACATCTTGAAAAATTTTCACTTGGAAATTTATTCATAGGAGCTATATAACTCCACATAAATTAGATTTAATTATATGTAATAATTGTCACAAATGTTGGAGATGTGATGAAATACTATGTGCAGATTGGACTCATATGTTTTTAGAATGTAAAATGTTTTTCCCCCTTTGGCAGAAATTTAAGGATTTTTCAAAGGCATTGTGGTCGGACAGATGTGACATTTCAGATTCTTTACTTCTATTTAATGCACTGATACCAGAACATATCCCAATAACACAAGTATATCTTCTCTGGTCTCTTCTTGCAATAGCAATTACATCTAACTGGAAAAGTAAAAATGTCTTCTCATTTACTGAGTATATTTTGTTTGCTAAAACTGTATGTAACAGAGAACTGTTAACGCTTGATTTTAGATCAACTATAGTAACACATAAGAAACTATTGTGGCTGAAACAAGAAATTATTAGATAAGATGTAATATTAATCACAGATATTGGTTATTGTTATGGGCATTGTAAATAGTTTTGCTATGTTCAGTTTTGATTTAACTGAATTTGAAGAAATATATAAAATAATATGTTTTTTGTTAAAAAAAATCAATAAAAATGTTTTTACAAAAAAAAAATATTTAGTAATATTTATTGAAATAATCAGCAATTCACTGCTTAAATGAAATGAACTATTAACACCCACAGCATTCCAAAGATAATATTAAAAATGATTATTATACCAAAATCCAAAAATTTAACTCAGACTGCTCCTGTTGTACCATCCTTAATAAAATAATATCTTGGTTGTAAATCTGATCTCATCAGTACATTCAGCAAAGCATTTGGTAGGCTATCTTTTTGTCTTCCTTGCCCTGGTTCTGTGACCACTTACCTTTCCTGAATTACTCATGCAATTGTGATATTTTCTTTATGCAGTCAATGAAATATCATCTTCTTAGAGAAGTGTACCTATCTATCCATCTATCTATCTATCTATCTATCTATCTATCTATCTATCTATCTATCTATGTATTTATTTATCTGTCTAGTTTAGTTTTTATACCTAAAGCTAAATTTGCTTACAGGTGATTTCCTGCTACTGTTATTTTTAGATATGTTGCCTTTTAATATGTTTCTGGATGTTGTACTTGCTGGCATAATGCCTAGGAAATATACATTAGAGTACTTTAAATAGCATAAACTAAATAATTCATTATTTAATAAACTGTGGATCAATTCCAAATCCCTTTTCAAATGAATGAAAGCACTGTCCTCACTGCCCTAGAATTACAAGCAGTTTTAAGTTGGATTTAGTTCCAAAGACAGCATTGTATATAGTATTGTTCATGCAGTCAAATGCAAGCAGTTGCTTTTCTCCAGATAGCTATTACAAAACAGGTTAATTTTAGTTTGGAGTTAACTTTATAATAATAGATTAACTATCTATACCACTAAGTCCACATCATATTATTTGGGACAACAAAAAGCCTAGCTAATGCAAACACAGCTGACAATTTCAGATCCACCTGAGACCTTATTTCCTTTTTCAAAAAATATCTCAGGCTTTTTATTACATAACACTCTGACCTTTCCTGACAATGTGTATTTGAAGTCAAGGAGATTCAGAAAGAAACCACTTATTCTGGTGATAAGAGCAACAGCCAGAAATGACTGTTAACATGATGCAGGAAAATAAAATTTAGAAACATGTCAGCCAAAATGAAGAAAGACTTCATTATTGGTTAATTTATACATCACTGAATTGTTCTTAACTACTACAAGTGCAAATTATTAAGTTCTGATGGTACTTCCTACAGGTGGCCAATGCATCACTTTTGCACAGGCACCCACTTCACACACACACACACACACACACACACACACACACACACACACACACACACACACACACACACACACACACTCCTTTACATACCTCTTATCTGTCCCCAGTTGAAAGAATGTCCCTTATATCTCTTCCTATTTTGCCCTGCCCTCATACATCATGGATCCTTGCAGTCAGTCAATAATGTCAGACATTAAATTTTCATTCTTCATAATGTTCCTAAAATACATATTGATGTTAGAGCTATTGTTCTAATAACATTTACATAGAGTACAATTATTATTCTTCCTGCTGTCAGCTAGTGCTCTTCACAGTTTTGTCCTGAAGCATCCCCCTTACAGGGATCCACACCCATTATCCCTGATTTTGAAATCTGCTTCTGCTGTTGCCTCTTATAGGTGCCCTGTTCTTCATAACTCACAGACACTTGGAGTCAGTGGATAATGTTAGACATTAGTGTCATACTTTTTAATATTGATAAAGTAGCATTTTGCTCAAATTAATGTTCTTTTTATCAGTGTCAAGGTTGCAGAGTTTGAAGTCCCACACTTTTAATTTAATGTATTTTTTTTATTATTTTAAAAGAGTTACCAGGTAATATGTAAGAGTGATTATCCCTACTGTCTAGTGTTTCCACTGTCCCCATCTTTCATGCTGTAAAATGTTGTTTTGTTATATGTTTGTGTGTCTTTAAGGTGTGATATCAATTGTTATCCCTAGTATCTATTGCTCCCTAGAACCTACATCTTTCAAATTGAAAATAAGTTATGCTATTATGTCTTTACATGCCTTTAAGGCACAATATCTATAGATATCCCTAGTTTCAAGTGTTCTTCAACCACAATATCTCAGGATTTACTTACTAGTCTAATGGAGTGTGGAAGTGTAACAGCCCTCAAACATATATCTCACACCACGCACATATACCCCACCGCTCACCTAATCACATTCATGGGCACATTCACGTATTCACCCACACCCACCACATACCTACCCTACCTACTTCCCTAACTAATACCTCTCCTGAGACCACTCAAGTGCATGCACTCACACACACACACACACACACACACACACACACACACACACACACACACACACACACACAGACACACACAGACACACACACACACACACACACACACACACACACACACACACACACACACACACACACACACACACACACACACACACACACACAGACTATGCTACTCATACTTCTATAATGCACTCACATATGCAGCTGCATGTATAAACACACATAGGTTCATGCAGGGCCGGCCTTAGCTGAAATGGTACCCTAGGTGAAGTAGTGCTGTGGCGCCCCTTATGCCCCACCCACACCATCTTCAAGTAACGCCCCTACTTGAGTCACCCCCATAGGTAGGTCACTCCCACAAAAGCCACTCCAGTCATTTCTTTCAATTTTTTAAATGCATGAAAATCAGTGAATACTTTGTCATAGTGTAACAAAGGGGGCATGCTTTACACACCAGCCACAGTACACCAGCACATCACTGACCAACATGTACAACAGGCACTGGGCACTTACTGACCTTAATCAAATATATAGCATAAATGTAGTTTACAATACATGAGTTTGACAGCAATCTGTTCTGTCAGACAGAATAATGGACAGCAAAGAGGTTTACTAATAGTTGAGCACAACAGTTTTAGAGTTTGAACATGTATGTTCACCTTTTACATATGCCAATAGCTGTCCACACCTCTACCAAACTTATCAGCATATCTGGTTAGGTTGGAACATGACTTCATTAAACAATACAGTGGTATTCCAGCAGAAAGGCAGTTCATGGAAATTGCTTTCCTAAGAATAAGAGACAAAAACCCTCCATAGTTGTCAACCGTACCTGCCAATGTGGAACAAAGTGGCAAAGGTGGAACACTTCCTTGCAGCATACTAAAGTCCATCTAAGCTGATCAGTGTGATGAAAATATATTTCTTTATACTTAGGATTCAGTTCTATTTACTATGCATCTCAGTTACAATTTGACATAAGATTATCTTTCAACTTGTGCCACTGGAAGGGCAGTTCTTAACTACCACACTGACTGAAGTACTGTATCATGCAACAAAATTAAATGCAATAGCTTTAGCGGTTTAAGCCATGCAATCAGATTTACAACATTTAAAAACTGACTTAGTTCCTCCTGTGCTTGTTAAGTATACATAACGTTAATACATAATTCAATTTAAGTTTCTTTGCCCCCCCAAAAGTATATATGTGGACTCAAGCGCTGTATTCAACACAATACAATCTAAAAACCAGGGACCCAGCCTCCCTATTCTTAAAATAGAACCAAGATCACCACATGGCTATTCTTGTATAATATAACTGAGTGCCCAGTTAAGCCACACGGGAGTAGGAAATGGCAAACATACGACTACAATTCTCAGTTATCACACAACACTAAATAAAAACTAAAAATGGAAAGCTATCATAACAGCAGGGAATATCACACTATAGACAAATATAAAACAGCTAAAATTGCTACCAAAGTACAATATAATTGCCACACAGACTATGAGATCAATGGTACAAACTGATATAATAGTAATATAATGGAAGGTAACACAATGGAAAATGCTACATGTTATAACAAGAGTCTATGCTGACAAGATCAGTTCCAATCCTGGTCCTGAAAGCCTGACCCCATCTGCTGGAACAGCTGAAATGCCTTGCACTGACAGCATCAACACAGATGTTACCAAGTTTGATGGCACACCATTAGTGTAGAAGGTGACAGATTAAGGGCTGTGATCCTGAAGGCAAAACCATGTCTGAAGTAGACCCACCTGTTTACACTGACACCTGCAGGCTGTTTTACAGTTTCATCTATACTGAGTTGGAACACTGGCTGGTAAGAAGTTGTTCGAAGAAATTGATAGAAATGAAGGCAGGGAAGGAGTGCATCATCCATCAGTACACCAGTTCAAGGAAGAGACAATCCCATCCCCTGCTGCAGCTTCACATACACCCTCATCATCTTCAAACAATGGTCTGCAGAGTGTCAGGGCAACCCAACAAACTGTATTTTGTTTGTGTCTTTCGGCTTTTCCCGGTTAGGGGTCGCCACAGCGGAACTCCGGTCCACTAATGATTGGTAGTGGATTTTTACATACCGGGTTACCAGCCCTGATGCACAACCTTCAACGAAGGCACGTATGCCTCCACACAGAAGACACTCTAGCTGAGAATCGAACGGGACAACGTCTTGCTATGAGGCGACAATGCTACCGCAGCACCACCACTGCAGTCACAAACTGTATTACTACCTAAAATTCAATGTGCGTGGCCTTAAGAACATTTGGCAAATGAATACTATCTAGGCTGTGGTCAGTGGCTTCACAGGATTTCACACACTTCACTATCAACCTACGCTTTTTAGTGCTATTGTACCAGCAGTGACTGTGTCTTGCTTAAGACTACTATATTGATATACACAATGATTTCCATGAGTGGGTTACCTTTTCAGTGCCACAATACCCTTTAAATGACAATATCCCTTCCCTCATTTATAATAACACTCTACCACTGCTACTTGCCAGTCCAGTCTAACATATTCAGGATACAATTACTTTACACTTAAAAATAATCAACCATACTGTTAAATTAATAGGAGTCAGCAATCTATCATTAAAAGACTGAAGTTAACAATTATAATCAGTCCACCAGTTTTATGTAATTACCCTTTTATAATTCAAGAAACAACTAACCATAGCACAAGCTTTTCAAATTGAGTGCTAAAATACTTGGGAGTTGGGCAATAATACACCTTGAAAATTAAATACGCAAATAAATATATTCTTGCACAGGGAAATATAAAATAAAAAGAGTTTTAAACAAAAAGATGGCATTACACTGACTTTAACCTAGCTGGTCCTACTACTAACTATAATCTATCTGCCGATTTAGTGGTTGAAAAGACCGACAGGCAAAATGTCTAGATGTTAGTTAACTGATCTAGGCAACAACTATTGTCTGCTCTCATCTAAATTCATGAAAAGATTTGTTTAATGCTCCCCATCCTAAAGCACAATGAAATAGCCTGCTCCACTGAACTTTTAGGGAAGAGTCATGTGACCTGAAAAAATCTCCAGGCGGTGTCCTATCACACTTACTTTCTACAAAACACCTATTTTAGTGATGTGTGTGTGTGTGCTTGTTTTATACTAAATGATGATCACCTGCAAATGATATCATCTATCCATCCACAACCCCTTTTTCCGATATGAGAGAAAGGTATCACTTCAACAGTGACAATCATCTAGAAACAATGTTCACACTACTGGGCAGTGATACCACTTCCTACAATTTTAAATTCTGAATCCAAAGAACACCCAAAGCACTGTGGCTTAAATAAACAGAAAGTTCCAAACCAGTTAAGGTAATCTATCTTTTTTTAGGAACTAACACTTTTCAAAGTTTTCTAAAAATTCAAAAAACAAAAAAACAAACTGGTGAAAAAACCACCCTTGCAGGTCCAGCGCCTTTAAACTCCTAGATTCAAATAGATGTGTGCAAAGTTCTTTATAATCCACAGGTTATGTTGTAAACAAGAACGCCAATAAACGAAAAAAACAAATTGAAATTTTATTAAGCTTAAAAACAAGCTTTTCGTCGGCGCTCTGCACCAACTTCCTCAGAAAAACAAACTGCACCACACATTTTTCTCACTGTAAATACATCACTACTCCACTCAAATGCGCCCCTTAGTGGCTCCCCTTTCAAAAGCACATAATTACACTTTGAAATTTTTAACTAAGAAGCGGCCAAAATGTTCAACAATTTGGTATCTACTACTCATACCTGCCATCAATGCTGGTAAACCTATGAAGCTCCAAATATTGAATTTTAAAGCCACCATAATTACATATAAATACAAATGATCAAATGTGTCAATAGCCACAAGAAAAATTATGATGTATATTAAAAATAAGTATAAAAGTGGAAAGAAAATTCCCACAAGTGTTATTATAAACATTAATATAAACAATAAATAGTGAACACAGAAATGAAATAAAAAATGGTAAAACCCAAAAATATGTTCCCAGATGGCATTAAGTCACTCCAGGGGGGCTTCACCTCACTAGGCTTCTCAATTTGAGAAGCAACTGATGGAAAGCATACTGTTAAGTCCAGGTAAATGGTAAGCTTCCAACTTAAGTTGCCACATCAACTCCTTGCATTCAAGTCTTAAAGAATCGGGTCCCCCCATAAACTCTTGGTTTAGCTGATCCATGACTGTAAATGAAAATTTGTGACCTGGATTATCTAATATATGTTTGGCCAGAGCGTTGTCGACCTTCCCCTTCCTGACGGCATATAAGTGCTCGTATACTCATTCCTGTAGTTTCCTATCAGTCTTGCCGATGTAGAAACCTGGGCAGACCGAACACTGGGCTAAATATAACACCCGATTACTGGCACAATTGAATCTTTCTTGTATGAGATATTTCTTGTCCCTAATGGAAAAAGCTGACCTTGCTTTAATATATCTACAGTACCTGCACATGTTACATTTAAACATCCCAGATCTGGGGGAGGCACCAGCAACTTTGGACTCCAGGATGTTTTTGATGTTAAGGCCCCTCCTGAAAGTAACCTTAGGGAGCGATAGTAGTCCAAATGCTCCTATTGACTCGGTGGTTAATAAGTGCCAATTTTTCTTTATAATGGACATAATGTCCATTGCATCCAAGTTGAATAAAATTACAAAAGAACAATTGAAAGTATCAGACTCACTGGCGAGGCGAGGTAAACATAAAGACCCATCCTCCATATTCCCCAAAATGGGGTGGAAGTGGCCATTGGCCCTCTTCCCCTGCACTTCCAAACTCAATTCTGCAAAAAAATCGGTGGGGTACCCTCTGCTGACGAACATGCCAAAGATGAACTTGCACTCCTTGTGAAATTTCTTATCTTTTGATGTCATACGGGCTGCTTGAACAAATTGGCCTTTCACGATAGCCCTCTTTTGGTGTAATGGGTGTTCGCTGTCAAAATGTAGATAAGAATTCGAGAAAGTCGGCTTCCGATGTATGCTGGCCACCAAGCGATTTAGGCTCCTATCTTTCTCTAGTTCCACATACAAGTAAGTAATCTTGTCAATGGCAAACTCAGATGTGAATTTCAAAAATTCTGTGGAGCCGTTAAAAAACGACACCGAGTTATTAACATCATCTAGAGTACCACTGAAGATGACAAAAAATGTCATCTAAAAACCTAGTGTATAACGCTACTTTCGCTTGGACCAAAGAATTAGATAAAACAAACACCCTCTCCCAGTGGACCATAACTAAATTGGCCACACTGTCTCCACAGGGCGATCCCATAGGGACACCAATCAATTGGTGGAACCACCGGTTATTGAATGTAAAAATGTTGCTGGTAAAAATAACCTCCAATAGTTCACTGAACATCGTAACTTTTTCTGCAGGAGCATGGTGAAAAAACATTTCCAATTGGATCCACTCAACCGCCTCCAAATGGGGGATAGATGAGTACAGGTCAACAACATCGATGGTCAAGAGAATACAATCAGCATTAAATGGAACAGAACCATACTTTTTCCAAAAATGCCCAAGAATCTCTCGAAATGTATTGAATTCTGTCCACATACTTCTTGAGAATCTCGTCCACCACCTTGGCCGGTGCATACATAATGCTTCCTCTGGCACTGACCAGTTGCCGCATAGGCGGATCATAGATGTTCTTGTGTATCTTGGGGTTCCCAAACAAGACTGGAATTTTAGGTGATGCCACAGAAACAAAATTATATACATCCACATCAATAATGCCATTGATGAACATCTCCTCGAAAAATGACCGGATGTGGCACAAGCTAAGATTCAATTCATTCTTAGAAACCTCCTGGTAAGTATCAGAAGATAGGATATCCAACATCCTATCATTGTAGTCATTCATATCCATAGCCACCAATCCCCCTCCCTTGTCGGGTTGCATACGTCTAACTGATGCAAACCTGAGTGCCTCTAACAAGGCCCTCTCCTCCTTAGTAATATTAAAATGAGCCTGGTGCCTTGAATTGAGGAGGTGGCGGATGTCAAGATCACACAATTGTTCGAAAATTCCGACAGCTGGGAGTAATGGCGGATTAAAAGTACTTGGTATGTGGTAAGGGTTCTTGCGTTTTTGGGAATCACCCAACAACAGTGACAGGTTCAACTTTCTCACAAAAAGTTTCAGGTCCAATATAGTCCTCCCAACACCAGTTCTACAGGAGGGTACAAAAGTTAATCCTTCAGCCAAAACATCCACCAAAGGTTGAGAAAAAACAAACTGTGAAAAATTGTAAATTTTAAAGTCTTTACCCGTATTGTAAAGTATTTCCAAAGGTTGCCTTGGGGATACTAAAGGAATAGCTAGACCATGATCTCTCAGTTCCTCCTGGTTTTGTATTTGTTCCTCATCGTCCGACCCGACTGTGGTTGGGGGGATGATGCTTGGACTTGAAAATTTTCGTCATAGTTGTCAAGAGTCAGCTCTTCCTGGCTTGCACCCAACCCAATACTCATAACACATTCCGTTGGAATTCTCTGGTTTGTTCGCCTCAATGGGGATCCATTCTCCGGTTCACAGGGGTGCATAGGTTGGCCATTGGTTTCAGGGCCAGATAGCAACCCCATGGTGGTTCTGCTATTCCCTAGAACATTCCCTTGAGATTTAAGGGGTTTGGGGTAGGCTACCCCCTCTTTATAGGCTTTTATGTCCCTCTGGAGTTTCTTTACTTTAGTTATAGTGGTCTTGGAAATGTGTTGGTCGATACTGGTAAAGACTCTTTCATATTTGTAACAATATCTGAAAAAATGAGTATCTGATTTAATTTCCTCATCTAAGTTGGAAAGTTCCATAGTTACTTGATTAATAACTTCCTGATAGTGGGCGCAGATTAAGTTGATCAATTCATTCCCATGTCTATCAAAAAGTGCCAAGAGGTCAAGGTGGAATTTCGACCCATCTTCCAAACCTGTAGGGTATTGCCACGAGCGAAGCCCCTTCGGAACAATCTTCGCACGTCGGCATTCTCCAAAGTAGGATACCTCAAGTTGTAACTTCCTTAACCTCAGTAATTTTTGGTCTAAATTGTTGAGCTTAGTAGGTAAATTGGACAATCCTTCAGTTTGAATATCAATATTGCCAATGTCTTTCCCAGTAGGAAAACTGAAGGGGCGATTCAACCAATTGTTCAAGTTTAATTCAACGTAGCCCCTCCTCGGTGCCTCCGTTTCACCGAGAAAAGCTGGAAAGGCTCCAATATTCTCACCTGAACTAGTATGGCCTCCCAAAATGCCCTTAGGCTTACCGCTGCTATCGGTATTATGTAAAGCTTTGTTGCCGATGGTAACAACTCTCGAGTCAGTTCCGGTTCCACTAGCCAGTAACAAAGCTGGAGTTTCTGTCGATAATCCACTGGAGGGGTGCACCGTTTGACTCAAAGAACCGCTTTGTGAAAGCCCATCAATTCGCTGTGAAAGATGATCCACTTTCTCAGTTAGGAGGTTAATGAGTATAGTTAAGTCGCCTGAGTCTGAAGTGCCACTGGCTTCCTGCATGGTGGAAGATATAAACCTTCTAAAAATTCTAAAAACAAAAAACAAACTGGTGAAAAAACCACCCTTGCAGGTCCAGCGCCTTTAACCTCCTGGATTCAGATAGATGTGTGCAAAGTTCTTTATAATCCACAGGTTATGTTGTAAACAAAAACGCCAATAAACGAAAAAAACAAATTGAAATTTTATTAAGCTTAAAAACAAGCTTTTCGTTGGCGCTCTGCACCAACTTCCTCAGAAAAACAAACTGCACCACACATTTTTCTCACTATAAATACATCACTACTCCACTCAAATGCGCCCCCTAGTGGCTCCCCTTTAAAAAGCACATAATTACACTGAAATTTTTAACTAAGAAGCGGCCAAAATGTTCAACAATTTGGTATCTACTACTCATACCTGCCGTCAATGCTGGTAAACCTATGATGCTCCAAATATTGAATTTTAAGGCCACCATAATTACATATAAATACAAATGATCAAATGTGTTTTTTTTTTTATTTCATTTCTGTGTTCACTATTTATTGTTTATATTAATGTTTATATTAACACTTTTGGAATTTTCTTTCCACTTTTATACTTATTTTTAAATCTATCATAATTTTTCTTGTGGCTATTGACACATTTGATCATTTGTATTTATATGTAATTATGGTGGCTTTAAAATTCAATATTTGGAGCATCATAGGTTTACCAGCATTGACGGCAGGTATGAGTAGTACATACCAAATTGTTGAACATTTTGGCCGCTTCTTAGTTAAAAATTTCAAAGTGTAATTATGTGCTTTTTAAAGGGGAGCTGCTAGGGGGCGCATTTGAGTGGAGTAGTGATGTATTTATAGTGAGAAAAATGTGTGATGCAGTTTGTTTTTCTGAGGAAGTTGGTACAGAGCACCGACGAAAAGCTTGTTTTTAAGCTTAATAAAATTTCAATTTGTTTTTTTCGTTTATTGGCGTTCTTGTTTACAACATAACATGTGGATTATAAAGAACTTTGCACACATCTATGTGAATCCAGGAGTTTAAAGGCGCTGGACCTGCAAGGGTGGTTTTTTCACCAGTTTGTTTTTTTGTTTTTTGAATTTTTAGAAGGTTTATGTCTTCCACCATGCAGGAAGCCAGTGGCACTTCAGACTCAGGCGACTTAACTATACTCATTAACCTCCTAACTGAGAAAGTGGATCATCTTTCACAGCAAATTGATGGGCTTTCACAAAGCAGTTCTTTGAGTCCAATGGTGCGCCCCTCCAGTGGATTATCGACGGAAACTCCAGCTTTGTTACCGGCTATAATTATGCATTACCCCTAATTAGAGTGACTGGGTCATACCATAGAGAATATGAAGGGACCCATGCATGGGATAAAGAATTTAAGAGCTGTGTCTGTTCATTAGTAGTACAGGCAGCAGTCCTGGGGTAAGTATTTTTGTTTCCTATCCATAGAAGATTCAAGTTGTTTTATGTGGATAGGGAGGCAGTTCCACAGCAGCAGTATCCTCTACAAGATATACCTGTCCCTGCAAACCATTCTTTTGATGTTGCAGAACTGGTGTAGGTCCCTAAAGTGAGTATTTCTGATGTAATTTGACTTGCTGATGTGCAGTTTTCATCAGTAATGGGTCAGAGGATGCCTTGTATGCCAGATACGTCACCTCTTGGTAGTCTGTAGGATACCGAGTATGGTGGCAGGGCTTTGAATCACCTCCCCCCAATACTAGCTGCAGACTAAACTCTTATATTTACCTCTGATATGATTGGGTGAACATGAGTTTTTGGACATGTTCATCAACATGGGTGGCTGAGGTAATTTATACACCTGACTGAGTCTCTGAATATATACACTGCGTAAATGCTTTACCACAGGCATTTCCACGTGGCTAATTAGCATAAACTGCTCTCCCAGGATGCCTCATTGGCCTTTGCTGTAGCCTGCAGTGATAGCCCAACAAGGTGGTACAGCACTGTGGTAAGGCCATTTCTGAAATGGTTATCTCAAGGTGCACACCAGGCTTACACCTCATATCAACCTCTCTGAATTTGGTCTTGTATCTAAAGACTTACAACAACTTAAGGTTGTCTGCAATATTTTTCAGCCACTAGCAACAGAATCTCAGCATGCTATTCTATTAAAATCTTAATTCCAAGACTTGAATACTCTCCACCCATTAAGTCTCCATCTGAAGGCAAAAGCTTAATTAAAACTGCTGAAAATAAGATTCTCAGCTTTATTTACCTGGCCAGTTCCTTTGAAAATAATTTCAGCTGTATTCATAAGGCTAAATGGCTTCCCATTACTGCAAGGCCAAACTGTTTACTTAATACTCTCATATTAAAACTTCTTAAAGAAAGGTGTTGCCCACCTCTAGTTAACAAACTAACACTGATTGACCCCAACTACTCTCTTAGAAGTTCCATTATACTCATACTAAATGGACTCAAAATGTTACTGCCTATTTATGAATTCTCATTACATGCGCTTGTTTCTACCACTTGGATTACATTTTGTAATGATACTGCTAAGGATTCACTTCCATGTTTTAAGTAAAAATGAAGTCACACTTGGCCGAGGAATACAAATAAATCTACTTCAGAGATATTGGTTAATATAAAAATATTGAAAATTATTTTTTTTTTTCTTTCTGTGAAGCTACTACATGATACTTCAGAACATATGCTCTCTCTTCAACCTTTAAATGTGAAGAAATATGTTATATTCTGCGTATATCACTGATACTGCATACATTGTGCTTAATATTTCTATGCTTAGTGCTTGTTCCTATAGTTTTACTTTGTTTTATAAATTTATGTAAATCAACTGTTTAGCTGAATTTATTCTATATATTTATGCATTATTGTCACAGATTTTTTGTTCCTGTTGTGACTGTAAAGAGTCGTATACCAGTCTACTTACCAAGTTAAACAGCTGCCTATCTATCCATCTGTCTGTCTATTTATCTATGTTTGTGTTTGTGTATGTTGTAGATACATATAGATAGACAGACAGACAGAGAGACAGATATGATACACAGAATTCCCTATCTCCTTTTTGATAACTCGGCTCCAGGAACATCAGAAGTATAGACCAGTGGAATCTCATCACTGAAAATAATCATGCGTAGTAGACTAAGGTGGGCAGCTTGCCTGACCCTGGGTCAGGTAGGAGAAATGTGAGTATAGGAGTCTCTTCTCCAAAAACACAAACTATTTATGCAGGATTTACATGGACAGAACTCTGCCTAGCAGATATGGCAGGCACAATGTCAGATAAGTAGTTCTGACATTTAGGATGCACTGTCATTAGCCTGTACTTTTGCTTACATTACCATACTTCCATGTGGGTGTTTCAGGCCATACGACTGCAGCACACTTGCAGCACCAGCAATGAGAGGCCTTCTGCAATGAGAGACCTTCTGCTCCAACTTCCATACATGCTTAAGTAAAAGACAAGACTCTAAATAGGCACTTAATGAGGTTAAAGGATGTGGAACATGTGACACATGAAAGGAAAAAGAGATGTATGTCCTAAAATATAAGAATAGTACACTGTTCATGCAAGGTTCCATGTAAGGGAGATAAAAATGAATCCACGGGACGTAGTTGACTCCAACATATTCTATGATATATTATTTAATTATTTCCTTCCCCCTCTCTCTCTCTCTCTCTCTCTCTCTCTCTCTCTCTCTCTCTCTCTCTCTCTTTTGCTCTCTAGTGTGGTGCAAGGGAGTTACAGGGTTCACTGGAAATATCCCTAAAGTATGCACACAGTAGGATCATCCAATAAGCAGTCTGAGTTCACACAATACACCAACCATTTATTTAGAACAAACTGTGTAACACCTCTGCTCTTGTGCTTCTAGTTCACTGGAAAAATTCCTAAAACATACACACAGCAGGTTCATTCAATAGGTAGAATGAGTCCACTTACTCAACCCACCATTTATTTAAGGAAAAACTGTGTACCACCTTTGATGGTATGCCTTAAGTAAGGGCTATGGACAT
Organism: Protopterus annectens; assembly: GCF_019279795.1. Lineage (NCBI taxonomy): Eukaryota > Metazoa > Chordata > Ceratodontiformes > Protopteridae > Protopterus > Protopterus annectens. Next base: position 1,027,953,597 of record NC_056727.1, on the reverse strand, counting down.
CCAGTCTTCTGTGTGTAGTATTGCCTGCATAATGACTAGTCTGAAGACAAGTGCTTCACTCTCCTAGTCTGTAAGCAGTAGCCTTATAGTCTGTAAACCCTCCTGCACTGACATCCTCCTGGTCAGCTTTTACTCTCTACTTCCTAATAAACACTGACATTTACTCATACTGTTCTTACTCAAACTATTTCTTTCTCTTCCCATTACTTATATCCCTCTGTCTTTCTTTAGTGGAATACATGCCTTCAAGAAGTGACCCTTGGTCTCCCTCTTCCTTTCTTACTTCTCTTTCTTTAGACAGTTATTAAACCACTTAAAGCTCTGAGCTAGTGTTTGTACTCAATCAACATTGGCTCAGTGCACTCCGATGTCTCTTTAGTGTGTTTTTATTTTGCTATAGAAGTGTCCCTGCAAGTAAATAGATATGTATGTACCAGTGAAGTCTGCCATTTGAACATCAGTCTGTGGCCTATATTTTTATGTATATTATTAATATTATGGCAGCCTAAAACAAAGAACTTTTGTCTACTATAATAGCTCTACTTTCTTAGACCACAGCGGTCCCATTGGTGCTTTTTCCTTTAACTGTGCTCCCTTTATTGTTTTAGGAGCCCACTGTTTCCCTTCCTTTAGCTTGTTTCTCTTCTTGTTTAACCATTTTTAGTTCTGAGCCAGTATTTTTTCCAGAGCTGCACTCCTGCATTCTGACTGCTTTGCTGATCTTGGGGGGTAATCTAGCCTAATTACGCAGAGCCTGTTACGTATTTCTGTGGTAATTTATGTGTATCTTCTTTCTACCACTCCACTCCCTATTGTGCTTTATACCTCACTCCTCACTAACCCCACATTCTTTCATCATTCCCCCCCTCTCTCTAGTAGGGTACAAGGGAGTTACAAGGTAAGTAATAGAAGACAATTGAGTGCTTGAAGTATATGTTATATTTACCTTACCAATTGATTCTGTTTATCTAACTGGTGCTTTGCAGACATTATTGCTGAACCTAGTTTCTACCTGTAAATGTACCTTCTACTAAGTATGACTTGCAACCATTGTTTGTACTTTTAGTTGATTGGTGTCATCAATTTTTTTAATGGTGCCCAATATTTGTCATCATAATTCCACTGTGTTTCATAAGGACTGAATGCTTACATTATTATCATAACTCTTTACAACTGATGTTAAATAATCTAGAAAGGTAACATAAACTGTAGTGCTCTCCTAGCACTATCAAGTCCCGTAAGTGCTTGTTAAAACCTCTGTTCAATTTAAAGTACTTGTGAGATTTGAAGCTATTTTTGCATTTTGTTTTCCTGACTTATCCTTAATTTGTAGTGTTCTTTTGTTGTTTTGGTCCTAAAAGACTGCTTTTTGTAATGTGTAAGGGTATTAACAAATTAGTACTGTCTGTTGCCATCTGAGGATGTGTTATTTAAGATGATAAGCCAAGTGGCCCCATCACAGCCACTGTTTTACAGAAATTAATTTCTATATTTATTAAGAAACTGTTTACAATTTCTGTGCAGTTATTGGCGGCAGTGTTCCTGTGCATATAGTTCATCCCATAGTAATTTAACTGGATTTCTACTGAACCTTGAAAAAAGAGAAAACAAATGATGCATTCAGCAGTTTCACTGGAAACATCCTTAAAGCATGCAACCAGCGGGCTCATCCAATAGGCAGTCTGAGTTCACACAGACTACCCATCATTTATTTAGGACAAACTATGCACCACTTCTACCCTTGTGCATTTAGTAAGTGTTAGGGACATCCAGTCTTCTGCCTGTATTTTAGCCTACATAGTAACTAGTCTGAAGACAAGTGCTTCACTGTCTTAGTTTGTAAGTAGTAGCCTTATAGTCTGTAAACCCTCCTCCTCTGACATCCTGGTGTTCAGCTTTTACTCTCTCCTTCCTAACAGACATTGACATTTATTCATGCTGCTTCTACTCAAACTATTTCTTCCTCTTATATTTTTTCTTCATTTCTTCTGGACTTGCTACTCCCATTATTTATATCCTCCTGTCTTTCTTTAGTGGAACTACATGCCTTCAAGGAAGCCACCCTTAGTCTCCCCCCTTCCTTTTTTATTTCTCCTTGGCCAAGACACTTATGAAACTACTTTTAGCTCTGAGCTAGGATTTGTGCACAGTCAGCATCAATTCAGTGCACTCAACTGTCTCTTTAGTGTGTTTTTATTCTGCTCTAAAAGTGTCCCTGCAAGCAAATATATATGTATGTAACAGTGAAGTCTTCAGTTTGAATAACAGTCTGTGGGCTATATTTTTATGTAAATTGTAAATATTATGGCAGCCTAAAATGATGAACTTTGTCCACTATAATACCTTTGTTTTCTTAGACCACAGCAGTCCCATTGGTACTTTCTCCTTTAACTGTGCTGCCTTTATTGTTTTTAACAGTCCACTGTCTCCCTTACTTAACTTTATTTCTCTTCATGTGTAACCACTTTCAGTTCTGAGCCAGTATTTTTTCAAAGCAGTGCCCCTGTATTCTTGCTTACTTTTTCTCATTGTTGCTGATCTGTGGGGGTTAGGGTAGCCTTTGGACTTTGCATTTCATAGTCCATAGAAACCTCCTTGCATTACACAGTTTTTCGGTCAGTTGCAATTCTTTTACTGTTATCACCATTAGTCAGGTCAAGGTGATATTGGACTAACTCTCTTACTAAAACTGTGTTCTAGAGCAGGGCTTCTTAATCTTTTGCCACTTGCGACCTAATTTTCGCAACAAAAATTTTTACGTGGCACTGGATATATAGGTATATAAAATAGGTACACAAATAATACATTTACTGATAATAAATAAAAAAGAAATGTATTTCAAAACATTTCTTTGGTATACATATAATTTTACCAGTTATCATCATTGAAGCTTCTCTGACTTTGAAACTCGCATTCACTGAAACAGTATTGAAACTTATATTCAAAGAAAATGCACTTGACCAGTGGTAGATTGTTTACCTTTCAGCTGTTTTCAAATCATAGGCCCCTTGCACACATTTTTAGGACCATGCAAAAGTTCTTAATACATTTACTGTTAATAAATAAAAAAGAAATGTATTTCAAAACATTTTTTGGTATACATATAATTTTACCACTTATTAGCATTAAAACTTCTCAGTCTTTGAAACTCACATTCACTGAAACAGCATTGAAACCCACAATGAAAGAAAATGCATCTGGCCAGTAGTGAATTAAGTTTACCTTTGGACTGTTTTCAGATCATAGACCCCTTGCACACATTTTTAGGACCATGCAAAAGTTCTTTGATTCACCTTCCTGATTGTATTAAATTACAATATATAATAATTAAATTATATCCCTATGATTATGTCAGCACTTTATCCCTGTAAGGCACTGAACTAGCTAGATGCCTGGGTTTTATGTACATAAAAAAAGTGTGAAGTATATTAAGCTTGCTACCAAGAAGGAGCACTTATAAACAGAGATTCATATAGATGTAGTCCTAAAAGGCCTGGATTTATTACCATAACTTTCCATATTTTACTTGGAAATGTAGTGCACCTCATAGAAGCTTTAACCATACTGGCAAAACACTTGGTTGAGTGATTTTGAAAGCCATGGTTTAGAGGCTAAGCTCTCTCAACCCAAGACTGGAACAGTCAGTCAGGAGGACACGGGAAACACTAGCACCACACTACCACCCTCACATAGACCAGTCATATCTGCACCAGCAAACAACACACATAAATGCACAAAAACATACTCGGATGCTCTAAATAAAAATCTGCCAAAGCAGCAGAGACCTCCAAAGCAGACATCCAAGCAACCTCCACCCTCAAACAACAACCACATATCACATACTTCACAAAGTCAGTGTGCCACTTAATCACAGCCCTTAAGGCTAAATAATACACCTAATACACTAGTAATAGAGGACTCTATTGTCAGGCATGCTGATATCCCACTCATTAGACTGAATAAAAGGAGAAGGTTACTGTAAGCTGCCTGTTGGTTGCCAGGATCCGCCACATAACACAAGCACACAGGTGACTCCAAAACAAGTACAAATCTGACTCTGTCATTGTCCATGTTAGTGTGAATGACCTGAGACGTACCTCCCTGGACTACATGAAAAGAGACATATAGGAGCTCTCTGATCATGTAGCCCAGGCCGGTATGACCCTGACCCTGAGTAGCATCTTGCCCTCACCAAGAATGATGCCACAGTATAAAGATAAAATGATCAATTTTAACAATTGGCTAAGCTATTCGTGTCATTCAAAGGGGATCCAGTGTCTGTCAGCCTGGGATGACATGCTCAACAAGCCACGCTGCTTCACCAGAGATGGCTTGCACCTGTCGCCCTTAGGCTTTCGACTACTAGCCAAGGCTCTTGCCACCCCCATAATGCCTTTTTTAGGCAAGGCTCAAAAGACAAACCCACCTCCATAAACAACACAAGTAACCAAAAACTGAGGGTAATTCTACTCAATGCCAGAAGTCTAAACTTCAAAATGCACGCACACGAGGCACTCCTCAGCATGGAGAAAAAAAATAGCTGTGCAGTAACAGAAACCTGGTTCAAGGCTCCAGAGAGCACCCCAGCACTACCAGGCTGCAACTCATACCATACCATTCGGCCCCAAAACCCAGACCGAAATACAAAAGGAGGGGGTGTATCCATTTTCATAAAAGATACCTACACCTCCAGGTTAGTGGCACAGCATGAGGCCTTGGAGACCATCCATGTGAAACTAACAGTGGGCAAAGCTGCTTTTCAGATTGTAGCTTGCTACAGATCACCCACCTTGCCTCAGGACCCCCACTCAGCATTCCTGAGAACATTGGAAAATATGAGGGTCCTACCAAACACCATGATATTGGGTGATTTCAACTACCCAAACATTGACTGGGAAAACTACTCAAGTACAAACTCCTTTGTCCAACACTTCATAGAGTTTATAAACTCAAATGCCCTGGAACAACTGGTCACCACTCCCACAAGAGGTGACAACATATTGGGCCTGATCATTACCAACATGGGGGATCAGTGTTCCACACCAGAGGTAAACCCTTCGCTGGTAAGATCAGACCATAAACTAATCACACTGGACATCCACATCCCGACCCCACCCCCAGTCACGGAAACCACTGTGAAAAAAATTTTCAAAAGCAAACTTCACACTTCTCAAGACTGAGGTGGAAAGTTTCAAAGCCCCCTTGCTAAAGAATAATGCTGCCCAAACTGCAGAATCCTTTACAAATGCATTCTATGAGCACCTACAGGAATGCAGGGATTGAGCCATCCCAAGTAAAACCAAGACTCACTCCTCCAAAAAGAGGAAACCAGTCTGATGGTCCCCAGCCATAAATAAGCTATACAACAGAAGGAGTAAACTATTACATGATAGAGCAAAATCCCAAAAAGGAAAGGCATCCCTGATCAGTATTAGCAAGAAACTACGATCCCTCATAAAATCATCCAAGGCCAGTTTTGAAAGAATAATTGTCAAAAACTCTAAAGATAATCACAAAGCCTTCTTTAGCTATGTCAAGAATCTAGGTAGCAACTCTCAGATCTGCTCTGAGCTAGTGCAAAATGGCAAAAAATACACTGAACCAACTGACATTGCCAACATCCTGACTGACAGGTTCAGTGCAAACTTTACCCCCCTGTTACCCCCAAAAGGGCCCGTGTCCATCCCAGAAGAATGTAGAGCTCCAGACATCACAGACACACAGGTGAAAACAGCCCTCTCCAAAGCCAAAAACACAGCATAAATGGGACCGGATGGTATCCCAGGCTGCGTCTTACACTAGCTCCAAAATGAACTAAACCCTCACCTAATTTCATTGTTCAAACTCAGCCTTACCACAGGCTATGTACCCAAAGAATGGTGTACAGCAACAGTTAACCCACTCCACAAAGGTGGTGCCACTACAGATCCTGGGAACTATTGCCCTATAAGCCTGACTGGTCTGGTCTGCAAAGCTATGGAGCACATCATCATGGAACTGATTAACAGAGACACTGGGAATGTTCAGACACTGGACCCTACCCAATTTGGCTTTGTTAAAGGCAGATCCTGCCTCTTAAACCTAGTTGACTTCTTTGAAACAGTTACCAAGGCCATAGATGAGGGAAAGGTAGTCCACACAGCCTACCTGGACCTCACTAAGGCCTTTGACACCATTAAGCTTACCAGCTTGAACATTAACCCCTATGCCACAAGATGGGTTGCCAACTGGCTCATGGATAGAACTTACATGGTCAGAGTTGCGGGTGCCATGTCCGACTCTAAACTGGTTACAAGTGGCATCCCACAGGGCTCAGTCCTGGGACCCCTCCTGTTTGGTATATACTTCTCTGAGGTACAGACAAGCACGAGAGGACTATGGCTGACCAGGTTCACAGATGATTGCAAACTGGGGGCCATAATTGACTCTCCGGCTGACACAGACATCCTTCAGAAGGGTCTCACGGAGACGAATACCTGGTGTCAAAACCATGGCCTCAAGCTAAATGCCAAAAAGTGCATAGTCATCCCCTTTGGGAAAACAAAGTGCCCACTAACTATCACATAGGTGGTAATCCACTAAGTACAGAAAATGTAATTAGGGATCTGGGGACCCAGGTAGATAATAACCTCTCCTTTGATAATCACATTGCCAAAGTGGATAGAAAATCCTTCTATGTAGCCCACCTAATCACAAAAGGGTTCACATCTAGATTAAGAAAGGTCATTGTGCCCCTCTACTCATCAGTCATCAGGCCCATAATAGAGTACAGTGCCCCATTTGGAATGTACCTTACTCGACACCTGCAACAACTGGAAAGACCACAGAATTACCTCACGAAGAGGATTGTGGGCCTCAAACAGATGCCCTATGCAGCTCGACTAAAGAAACTCCAGCTCTACTCGGTTGCTTACCACCTACTCAGAGGTGATCGCTGCCTGACGTACAAGACCATGTCCAACCCGGAATTAATGGACATGCTCCACCTCAAAAAAATCAAATCTCTTAGAGCCACACGCTCCAGGGATTTAAACCTCAGCACAACAATAAACAGGACATGCTAGAGGGATAGATTCCTGTCTCAGAGACTTCCCTCTCTCTGGAATAGAATCCCAATTTATGTTAGGCAAAGCCCCTCACTGACTCTCTTCAAGAGAAATCTTGACGAGTGGATGGGAAATCGTAAATTTACCCCTGGGATCACTTAAATGGCCCTGTTGGACAGAGACCCAGGAAACTAATCTAAAAGGGAGGTGAAAGCCAACACATTCTGACTAGGCTTATAAATGCCCTTGGGCAGATAGCCTAGTAACTATCTATGAACCTATAAACCTAAGAGAAAATCCATGGCCTCAAGAATAGGAGGCCCTTAATGTAAATTAATGCTTTCATGTATTCCCACAGGTTCTATACAGGACAACCCAATTGAAAACCATCAATGATTGTTACAAGTCTTTTTTCAGATGATGTAAGTCAGATTTAAATTTTCTGTATGATGTTACAGACTTAAAAAACTTTAGAATTTCTACACCCACTGGAACAAATTTAGTATGAATACAGATTATTTTTCCACACATAAGAAATGGTGCTCTTTGATATGCAGTTGCAGACAGACAGCTGCAAGAACGATATTGGCCATCTGTGTATTATGTAAAGAAATGTTAAATCCTGCAGCCACCTGGCCAATGCAGCCAACTTTAAAACTACAGTGATTTACCTCATGGCCTTTAATACATAAACATGCGTTAGGACAACTGATGATTACAGTGGTTTCTAATAACTATTTTAGGCTTCTTTTTTTCTATTTACAGGTTGTGGCCGAACATACATATGTTACACTTTGCTATCTTTAATCAGATTTCTGTCATAGTGTCTGAAATATTAAATGGCAGAAAAACAAAATATGCCCCTGCAGCTATTAGGTTTTTCTGTTTGTAGTTAGTAGAAAATGTAAATATTGTTATTTAAAAAATCTACATTCAAGAATTAGCATCTAAGAAAGCTTGCCAGCACTAACGTCATTTATGTTCCTTTTTTCCCCTTTTGGGAGAATGCACAGAGAATCAACAAGGAACTGCATTATATCACCTTTTCCTAGAAGTGTACTATCTCTATTAATTATTAAAATTCTTATACAGAGTTTGACTTCCTTATCTGCTACCTGTGGTTACCACACATTTCCATCATAACAAATACTTCTGAGATTGTGAGATGAAATTCTATGGCTGAAAAAGTCTGATTGCAAACTATTATGTTCTGTTATCCCCCCTCTACCACACACACACCTACCTGTCAATTGTCCGTTGTTGTCCTCAGTCCAAAATCTCTTCTGAAATTCAAATTCCGCATGAGTGGAAGACATGGAATTCTATGGTTGAAAAAGTCTGATTGCAAGCTATTCTGATCTATTATTCCCCCATCACACACAAACAGACACGCACACACACACACACACACACACACACACACACACACACACACACACACACACACACACACACACACACACCTACCTGTCAATTGTCCGTTGTTGTCCTCAGTCGTAAATCTCTTCTGAAATTCAAATTCCGCATGAGTGGAAGACGTGGAATTCTATGGCTGAAAAAGTCTGATTGCAAGCTATTCTGATCTATTATCCCCCTTTATCACACACAAACAGACACACACACACACCTACGTGTCACTTGTCTGTTGTGTTCCTCAGTCCAAAACATTTTCTGAAATTCAAGTTCCATGCATATGAAAGATGAAGACATAAACAATCAGTCACACATATGCAACATGTGTTTATGACCTGTCTTTGTCTTTTGCATCTGTGTGGCCAGACTCAAAGGGTACTCTTAAAGAAGAATGCCCTTAAAGAAAAAAAACAACAATTTTATTTTTTCCAGACAATACTATGCCTGGCAAAGGCAGTCTCCAAATATTTCATGAACCCCAACAGTCAGTTATGCAACCCCATATGAGGTCATTACCTATAGTTTAAGAAGCCTCATCCTAGAGCAACAAAATCAAGACTTTCATCTACTAGTGCAGAGGCCTTTTTAAACTGCATTGTTCCTTTTACTTATCTCACTTGCTTAGCAGATTTCTGGCTGTTTAAGTTTGGTCACTGATTGTTTTTTCTCTGTGTCTCTTTGCCAAGTTTTCAACCCACTTCATTTGCCTTTGCTAACTCTTGGGATTAGTCCACTCCCCTACCCTATCTCCAATTCCCACCCACCCCCTCTTACTCTACATTTATACTTCCATAGCACTGCCCACATATTCCTCAAACCAATGCCATCAGTTCCCCATCGATAAAATTGCTCCCAATAGTAACACCCACTCTAGTTTACTACCCAAAACTCTCTCTGAAAATGTTATAATCCTTGCCTCCTTTAAGTATCAAATTACATCTCTACAACCAAGCCACTACCCTCTTAACAATTTATAATCCTAATTTACAACAAAGATAAACCCAAGTTAAATAAGTTGCCCCTAACTCAGATCATTTTATTATTTCTCCTCACTCTACTAGCTTTTATCACCAATTATCAAATATACCTCCTTCAAATACTTAGAATTTCAACCAATCCTCACAAAGAATATCCACATCTACCCAGTCTGTCTTTCTCCATAACACCATAGCTCTACAAACCATATCTGATTTATTTATCTATAAATATCTCAAAACTAAGTATCCAAATATATGATCAAATACCAAACCAAGACCAAATTATAACTGTCCGCACTCTTCCCTCTGTAAAATATCCATTCAAAAATTAGAGGAAATATTCACCCCAACCCAGGCCCCACTGTTTATAAAACCATCACTTCCATCCCCAAAATAAATCACTCACCTAACATATATCCAGAAAAAATGGAACCCAAGCTCACCTTACTAAATATGAAGCTAAGAAGGTACAACGAAATTCATGACATATACACTTAGCTTGCCACATACACTCCGGATGTAGTCATGGCTATTGAAACCTGGTTAAAAAGAAATAAAGGATAATGAGATCAACCCCAGCATACAATATACTCAGGCATGACAGACAAAACAAGCATGCAGGTGGTGTAGCAACCATCTATAAATATTCTCTACCCATTACCTTACTTCCACAGGAAATCCCCAAATTTAACTATGCTGTGCTTTTAATAACACTCCTAAAAAGCAACAATAGGAAAACTATGCAATTTATATTCCACCAGGGAATAACATTGCTATTGCTGAAAGCATTCTATATTGGATACCCCAATAAATTAACCAGAAATATATAATACATGGAGACTTCAATATAGACTGGCAACTCATAAATTCTACTACCACCACTGAATTCATAAACCTGTACAACTTCAGACAATTAATAACTACAACTACTAAAATCCACAAAACGTCAGGGAGATACTCAACATTAGACTGGATTCTTACAAACAAACCAGACAAATTGACAAAAGTAGGCTACCTCTCAGATAGCATAATTGACCACATACCAAAATATACAATTAGAACTCACCATAACCTAGTTAAACATATTATCTGTAATCCAATATGAAATACAACCAATTTCAGCAAATATATTTTCAATGAAACACTAAAACAATATAACTGGAATGTACTTAGAACACTGCCACTAGATACGACTGTAGAATACTTTAATAATGTATTCTTACAGACCTTAAATAATCTAGCACCAGTACATAATAAACGTCCAACCCTGCACCATGGCTCACAAAATGAACACCAAAAAAAAATCATGATAAAAAGGGATAAAGCCTGGAAAAACTGATATAAAAATAGAACTCAAAATGCCTTCCAGCAATTTAGACATCTTAGAAACCTTGTAAGACTCCATGTCAAATAGGATAAGCAAACACACTGTACCAACCTACAAGACAAATATAAAAACAACCCAAAACTTTTCTGGTCATCACTAAATAAACTACTTAGCCCTGGCAAGACCACCACTCCCTTTCCTAAAACAGACAATATGACAGACTCTTTCCCTACCCAGTTTATTCCCTACTTTATACAATCAATATTATCTCTTAGACACTAATTCATCTGCCCCCTCTCTCCATCCCTGTCCAATCAAAACCACCCACAGATCTTCAGTTTTAGTCCAGTACCTACCTTGCTCCTTAAACTAAAAACTATTTCCATAGCTGTAGACAGACTACCATCAGAGTATGTAAAAATGGCCGCAGAAGTTATAGCCTTCCCTGTGTCCATACTAGTTAATAGATCCATAGTAGAAAGATATGTCCCATCACTGTGGAAAAAAATCCTACATCATACTACTGCACAAAGGTGGCACATCTACAGATTTTAATAACTACAGACCAATAGTGATTCTCTCCTCCCGCTCCAAAATATGTATCCATATACAGCTCATACAATACCTAACCTCAAATAACCTGCTTTAAGCCCCCAGCACAGCATCACTACTACACTACTATACTGTTCCTATATAATAAACCAACATTGAAGCAATGCTCTGTATGTGTCCACCATGTTCTTAGACTTGGCAAAGACATTTGATACTGTCATGTACCAGCAACTACTCATTCATCTCTCCTCAATAGGACTTTCACAATATTCCTTGTTTTGGTTTCTTTGTTACCTATATGGAAGGCAACAAGCCATTGAATGCCAACAAACCTACTTATATTTTCAACCAGTTACTACAGCTCTCCTATTTAATATATTTATTAATGACCTCTGCACCTCCACTCATCATGCTAGTTTAGTTCAGTATGCAGGTGACTCAACATTAATATGTGTGGTCTGAAAAATAAATAAGCTCCAAGACATTACCCAGAAATCTTTCTCCTCTGTAAAAAACCTGGCTCAAAGAATCAAGCCTCCTACCCAACCCCAAGTAAATGAAGTTAATGCTTTTTACCTCAAAAAGTTGCCTAAATCAAAAGCAATCTTTTCCCATAAAGTCAGCAAATAATGCTGTCATTGAAACTGTAACTCACAGTAAACTTCTAGGCATTGAATCTGTAATTCACAGTAAACGTCTAGCATTATAATAGATGACAATCTCAGACATGACCAGCACACACTGCACACCATTAAATCTATACACTAGAAACTAGGCTCCCTTTATAGGATCAATGGATTCCTTACAGATACTGCAAGAAAAAGTAAACACCTTCTTATTGCTAACTCTCTTATATGCTGTTCCTATCTTAAGCAACTTGAACAATACTCAAAGAAAGAAACTTGCCTCCTGCTACAATAAAATAGCTAAATTTGCCAATAGTCTCCCTCATAGTACCCACCATTGTCATAGTTTAAAGCAATTCAACTGACTTGAATTACACAACTACCTAACATATTCACAACTAAGTACAACACACAAACTCATTAACCAGCCAGAAAAATGTCCTGCATTACAAAATGTATTACTGCCCTATTCTCCAGCAAGGGACCTCTGCTCTATTACCAAATTCTTATTACTTACAAATAAGTCAAATAATGTTGCAGGAGACTCGCTCTACAACCAACACATTGCTAAAATCTGAAATAGTATCCCCACACAAATAAAACTCTCTGACAAGCTCAGTAGTTTTAAACCACTGCTTAAACAACATCTTAACCAATCCTGGTCCTGCACATGCTCATCACAAGGTTATCACTTTGTGTTCACCATATGATACTCTCCAAATACTCTCCTTAAACAGAATACTTTAAATCTCTCATTGAAAAGACAAAACTATTTTTATATATAACTACTACCTACACAATCCACTGCGTTGCATGTGGGCTTTCTCTTTAGTGTCTTGCACCTCTGTAAAATCTTAGAATGTATAAATGTAACTACTGTTTGTGTATGAATGTAAATAGAAATGTAACTACTCTGTGTTTACCTGGAACTTAGTATAATGCAATGTAAGCAAATGGAGCTTTAATCCCCGGGCCTCTGCTGAAAATGGGTTTCACCCAGACGGACTTGCTCGGTAAACAAAGACAAATAAACAAATATTTATGAATCACAAATAGGGACACGGAAGACACCATGGTATGGACTGTTCATGTGAAGTGACTTGAAAATGTGTTGTGTGTGAGAAAACAAAAGTTTATATGTCATGGTGTCATCAGAACTTGGATGTAATAGCCCTGATGGCGCGGTAAAATCAATTTTACAAAAATTAGATAATAATGGGGGCAGCCTATGAGGGCTGCACAACTCCATAAATTAATCTCAAAATACTAACAGACTGAGAAAATATGATGAAATTGTGGAAAAGGACAACAGGGTGGATTTTATGGTCTTTCATGTTGAAGAAGGAGCTGACAGAAAGAAGTGCCACCTGCTAGAAAAGATTTGTGTATGTACAGGTGCAACAATATACAACCTGGAAATGGTTCCTCTCCCAGGCCCCTGCTTGTAAATGGTTCATCTCACAGGCCTCTGCTTGTAAATGATTTCTCTCCCAGGCCCCTGCTTGTAAATGACTCATCTCCCAGACCCATGCTTGTAAATGATTCCTCTCCCAGACGTCTGCTTATGAATGGTTCCTCTCCCAGGCCCCTGCTTATGAATGGTTCCTCTCCCAGGCTCCTGCTTGTAAATGGTTCCTCTCCTAGGCCCCTGCCTGTACATTGTTCCTCTCCCAGGCCCCTGCCTGTAAATTATTCCTCTCCCAGGCCCCTGCTTGTAAATGGTTCCTCTCCCAGGCCCCTGCTTGTAAATGGTTCATCTCCCAGGCCCCTGCTTGTAAATGGTTCCTTTCCCAGGACCCTGCTTGTAAATGGTTCATCTCCCAGGCCTTTGCTTGTAAATGGTTCATCTCCCAGGCTACTGATTGTAAATGGCTTCTTTCCCAGGCTCTTGTATGTAAATGATTCATCTCTCAGGCTCCTGCTTATTAATGGTTCATCTCCCAGGCCCCTGCTTGTAAATGGTTCCTCTCCCAGGCTACTGCTTGTAAATGGTTCCTCTCCCAGGTCCCTGCTTGTAAATGGTTCATCTCCCAGGCCCCTGCTTGTAAATGGCTCCTTTCCCAGGCCCCTGTTTGTAAATGATTAATCTCTCAGGCTCCTGCTTATAAAAGGCTCATCTCTCAGGCCCCTGCTTGTAAATGGTCTCTCTCCCAGGCCCCTGCTTATACTTATCAATGATATCAGAACTTTTCAGAGATTTGGGACGCATGACTAGGTTTAAAACGGCCCTTGCGGTCATTAGCCTAGTAAACGCCTATAAACCTATGAATAAAGGTAGCTAGTTGACATACCATCATCAGTTAAATTACTACAGTCAGTGTAAAAGCCAATGCAAACTTATTATCGGTAATAAAGTGCAGGTGTTGCTCAGCAAGTTTAACTAGATACAAATAAAACTCTGCTTTCAACATAAAGTAAACATTAAAAACTGATGTCTTGACAGGAAATCTTTAGAAAGTATCTGAAAGAAAGGAGAGAAGAAAAGCAGAATATATTTTATAGGTGTGTGTGTATGTGTGTGTGTGTGTGTGTGTGTGTGTGTGTGTGTGTGTGTGTGTGTGTGTGTGTGTGTGTGTTTGTGTGTGCGCGTGCTTGCAGAGTGGGTGAGACTAGACTTTTTGAAAGATAAAAAGAGGTTAGAGAATAAAAAGGAATAGGCTCGGAACAAAGAGTGATAATTGGAGGGGAGGAAATAGTCTCAAAATTGCTGCAGAAAAAACAAATTACCACAATAGAGCAGAATGGGTAGTGATGTGTAAGATACAGAATGAAAAGAAAAAAAGAAAAAAATAAGCTCAAGTAAAATGAAGACAAGAAAAAAGTAAAGACATAAGCATAAAAAAGTGCTAAAAGGAGGGAAGTTTGAAAAACTGAAATCTTTCATTAAGATCACGGCATTGCATGTATTTTCACAGCATTTATGTGAGGCATAAACTTAGTTTCAGTACTTAATTTGAGGTAAGCATCATGAATTCCATGCTGGACTATAGAAACAGGCAATTCATTGACATGTTTATTGTTGTGGTGAAAATGGATAGAGTACGTTTTTTAAATGATAGTATTTCTGACTGCACTATAATGTTCCCTGAGTCAGTTAGCCAGACATCTCCCATTTTCATTAGCATTTGTAGGGGAAAATTTCCTGCAGAATATGCAGTATATCAATCACTGTATGTATATGAGATACCTCCTTCGTAATATGAAAGACATCTCTAGGCCATGAACCTGGGTAATAGTAGTAGGTTCTCCTACACAATGTTATTCCAGGTTAGGAGGAATTATTGGGGTTACTTGAAATGTTCCTTCCTAGAAAATTCCACAGACTGGATGATCAGTGGTAGGAAGTAATGGCTGATGGAGGGGATAAAATATTAATATTAGAGTTAGAATATAAGCAAATGAAAGTTAGACATGATGGGGCTGTAAAGAGAAATGGTTCTTTTGTTAAATAGTACAAGAGGAATGCATTTTTGCTTTGTGGCAATGCCCTTACTTTGAAGTTCAACATTGTGAAGCATGTTGCCAACTCCAATTGGAGTTCTCCATCTGCTGTGTTATGGGAATATTGTTTGTTATTTAAAAAGAACCCAAGTCATACCTGCTCAGCAAAATCACTGTCTTTACTGCATAATCCACAGAATCAAAGAAACTGTGACAAACTTTTCTTTGCATGGTTAGGATGTTAAGAGTTTTAAGGAAGAAAGTTGTGTGAATCAATGGGTGTAAAGTAAATAGATGTTTTTAAAAATATACCATGAGCTAAAATTCAGGATTGAGAAAGTGCAGAGTTATACATGGATGTCATGACAGTATATCAAAGATAAGGATGGACCTTAGTAAGCGTATCCAAGCAGGTCTGGATAGTTTCCTTGGAACAGCTGGTGTTATTTATACAGTCATATAGCACCTGTGAAGGAGAGGGAAAAATGAAGACATTGTACCCAACACACAGACAGGCTTGACCTATTCAGCAATCATCTTGTTTTACATCATGACTCCAATGAATTGCTGAAAAATTAGAAAAAGAAAAAAAAATCTAAGAAGTTCTGTCATAAAGGTAAGTGTATAAGCAGAGGGTTTACTGGCTTTCCAGTCTAAGAAAAAAGACTCTCCATTTATTTAAGAAATACTGTATACAGTGTCTTGATGTCCAGCAGAGGGGATAATGGGATGTGGGACATAGACAGACTGACACAGTGGAGAAATCAGGGGTAGCTATTTTAGGAAAATCTCTTATCACTGCAAATCTTACATAGGAATAGGTTACTGTGAAGCACTATCTGCTGATAAAAAAAGAATATTAAAATATAAATAGTAATCAGAACACATACTTTCAAGACTACTAGGTTCTATTCATCAGGCATTGCAAGATTACAAAACTGAAATAGTCAAGTTTTATATACAAACAAAAGAAGAATAATAAAGCACATATGATGTGGATTCATAATGACTTACCAACAGTAATTTCTTCTGGTGTCAATAGTTTCAATGCATATTGCTGAAAATGTTTTCATTAATAAACACTTTTTTTGCAGAGGGTCTTCCACTCTTCCCACCCAAGTCAGTGAGATCCCATCCCATCCTCACATTACGCATAGTAATGCCATGATAACATACCAGTGGAAAAAAAGGGCAACTCTGATGATCACTGTAAGTGTTTTTTAGCAATATTCATTCACTGTAAGTATAGTCTCACAATTAACAATCAACAATATTCATTCACAGTATGGACTCTCTCGCTACTAGCAGTCATGCAATCAAATGTGTCCCAGTAAGGCTATGTGATTTAATTTGACATGGGTATATCATTCAATTAAAACATAATTAGAAAAGGTGAATCAAAATCTGCGGATGCTGACATGTCATTATCAGGATAATCTGTTGACCTGTGTCTGAAATCAGCACATCATAACACTTTCGACTGACAAGGTGAGCACCTGAAGCAGCGGAAGCTTCAACAGACACATCTGTACAGTATCAGTCTGAAAGACTTTGTAAGGAGCATCTGCATATGCATTGTATTATGTGGAAATTGAGCTGGAAGCAAAACTGTGTAAAGCTTCAGAAATTATCCATGCTAGGCAAAGAGACCGAGATGCCTTGAAAATTGGCACTCCTACCTTTCTTATTTAAATAGTTAAAATACTATTTTAACTATACTTGTCTTTTTGCATTTTTGCCATTTTTTTGAAATGATATGCCATGCAGGAAAACAATCCTGTTTCTTTAGTAAAGAAGAGCAGTTTGTTACCTCTTGCCAGTTATATTGATCTAGTGAGCCTTTGCCATATGCAGCCAGTTTCATTGTGCATATTGTCAGGATGTTATTTGATTCACCAAATGTATCCTCAGGGCTTTTGCAATCAATTCCAGTGCCGACCCACCACCTACACACACACATGCACACACACCTCAGTTTAAGTGCAAATCCCAAAACACTGCACTGTTTAATATCACAACGCTATCTATCTTGGGTTGAGGAAATGACTAATCCATCAAATTTCTTTCAAAAACATATTTAAACTTTATGATGCTTATAATCTGATAAGCAGAATTTGCGATGGTCTGCAGGTATGAATATTTGAGGTTAACTGTGGAATCAAGCAGTAGCACTGTGTTTTAGGGATTAATATTTCTGTTTCACAGCATTTGGATCTGCAGTTTGATTCCCATCTTAGACACCTTCTGTCAAGCTTCTGTAAGGCATCCTCATGTCTGCATGGGCCCTTCATGGGTGGCACAGTTTCCTGCACATTCCAATGATGTGCCAAAAGTATAGTAAAAATAAACCATAAATCCTGCAATGTGGTGGCATTCTTTCATGGGTTATTTTCTCTGCCTTATGCCCAATGAGTTCTGGGATAGGCACTAGCTACCTTGTGAGCCCAAAATGAACGAGAAACCTAACTGGAAAATGAAGAAAGGAAGGAATAAAGGAAAGAATATAAAATCATACTGAAGTCTTATCGAAGTTAGAAAATAATCTTCTGTTTCTTACATGGCTTTCTTAAGGTGAGTTGCAGGCATTAAAATCTAATTGCCTTTAAGACCAAAGGTGCTGCAACCATAGGGTAAGGGTGTGCAAGACCCCCCCCCCAATTTTCAACTGCTGCACAATGTGCTTTGAAACTGCTTTTGTAGTAGCAAATACATGGAAACAATCATGTTGGTGTTTTTGAGATAACTGCAAGCTCTGGCAGCCGGCAAAAAGATGATTTGAGTAATAGTCATTTTCCAGCTGCGCAAGCTTGCAGTTGCAATGGAAATGCCTAAGCGAGTATTTCTGAAAATTACTGATCAACTTCTTTCTGCATGAAGTTTAGGCAAAGTCAAAAATAATGGGAATGAAGGCTCAAAACCAGGGTGAATTTTAAATGTTATTTACACATTTAAAATTTTAATAGAATAGGTTTTGCTTCAACGTGCATTTTTTGAACCGAAGTGTGAAACTTCAATGTCTGGCATTAGTAACTAACTGCAATCCTCTGTGTACCTATCAACTTTTGCTTAGCAATTCTGGACAAAGCCAAAATTAATAGGGGTGGGGTAAAGGATAAAACCAGGGACAGATTTTAACTATTCCTCTTATAAATTTAGAAACCAGCTATAATAACAGGTTTTCCATTTCGTGTATTTTCTGAAGAATATGAAGTCTCAAACTCAAATATTTCATTGTTTAGTGAAGAGAATCCTCAGTGGTGTTGTGCCAGGAAATCACCAATTTTATCAAGGACAGACCAAAAATATGAAGCAAAGATCTGGACATTCTGTAAAGTTCTCGAGACTTGAGATGTATGATCCTGAGTGACATTTCAGGGACAGGTCAAAATATGAGGCAAAACCAGGGATGTTCTGCAAAATTATGTACAGTTTATTTATTTATTTGCTTACTGATTGTTGCTTGTTTACCTGATGAGTGGGCTGGCCTTTTGACTCTTCAGCTACAACTTGGGATCGATAGCAATAAAGATATCTCTGGGATTCATTAATGCCTACACTAAGTGAGGGAAGAGACGGCACAAGCATAATTCATACCTTCTTCCTCCTAATGTTAGTTTTCCTACTGAATTCTTGTAGCCTTAAATATTGAGGGGAATTTCTGTATGACTAGAAAGAACAAAAAATGTGTAAGGGATGTTCTTGAATACAGATCGTGTACTCTTGGTGTACAGATTCAGTGAATTTACACAAGTACAAAATGATGTGACATTATATTCATGTGCATTCTTCATATATCAGAAAGGTATGCTCTACAATCCATCGATCCAGCCATTTACAACCCTTTTTGACATTTTTACAAATGGGTTCAGGGTGTTACTTCAGCAGTGACAATCATCTAGAGTCAATGTTCATGCTACTGGGTGGCTCCCCTGTCATTGTGCTTTCATATCATACATACACACCTGTGCGCGTGCACACACACACACACACACACACACACACACACACACACACACACACACACACACACACACACACATATACATGCACACACACACACACACACACACACACACACACACACACACACACACACGCACACACACACACACACATACACACGTAGATATGTTCTATGAGTAAAGTTTAAGTTTCATAAGTTGGAGCAGACCTGCATGTTTATTACCTTTCATCCACTGAGTACCATGATAGACTTTGGCTCTTCTGTCTAATATCCTGTTTTAGGCAGAATTTTTAACAGAGTTATATTTCATTGGAGCTAGACTGACTTCCAGTGTAGCAATCATTTTGCTGTATTTACTTATTCATTTGTTCTTCTACAGCCACTTTATGCTATTGAGGATCATTATGGGGATAGTCTGAGATTTCCTGATGATCTATGTGAGTTAGCAATACAACAATATAGATTCATAGATATTCCAAGGCCAAGAAATCTTTTTTAAACCATTGAATCTTTTGACCAGTCACACCTTGTGAGTACCCTCCCTCAGGCAGCACCTCCTTTTTCCAGGAGGGCCATACCAGTAAAATGTGTTGCTATCCATTCTGTCACTAGTTTATGTTTTAAGTAAGAAAGTAAATCATAGTGCTTAATGTGTAAGGGAAGTTTATTCCAAAGGTTTGGGAGGTACTGCCATATATGCATGCCTTTTCACTGGCCTGTATCTATCTGCTGGTGAAGATTTAGGTCCCTGGCTCTAGTACTGGAGGAAATATTGGATTTGTGAAGAAACAAAAGGTAAGCAAGGCAGAACTCACCTCAGGAGTCTGTAAGACACTAAATGAAGTGGTAGAGCTTCCAGCATATTGTGGTAGCTCATGAATTTTAGGCTTGTGATCTTTTTGGTTAGGAACTTTTGAAGTCTTGCTAATTTTTTATATAATTAATGAGATACACCCCAAATGGGGCACTGTACTCAATGATTGGTCTGATCATTGCTGAGTATAAGAGAGTGATTACTTGTTTAGACTGTGATGATATTCCCTTGGCCATTAGGTGAGCTAAATAAAAGGATTTATTGATAACCTTTGGCCCATGTTTTTTTCAAAAGGGAGGGACTTATCAGTCTAGCTATCTAGGTCCCTGAGAGAGTTAGCAGTTTTTATTGTGGTGTGTTGGTTATACAGTATGATGATGGGAGAGTGTTGTCTACCAAAAGTGACACTACACTTCTTAGCATTTAGTTTGAGCTCATTTTTAGTACACTAAGGGTTTACTAGAAACAGTTAATTCAGGAGAGTTTGGGTTTCATAGGGTGACTGAACAGCAACCTCCAGTTTGCAGTCAATTGCAAACTTTGTTAAGTCAGAGGTCTTGGCTCTGCACTTGGAGATCTAAGAAGTAAATACCAAAAAGGAGCTGTCCCAGCACTGAGCCCTGAGGGACACCACTGGTCACTTTCATACTTTCTGATAAGGTACCTGCAACTGTTACTGTGAGGTTTCTGCCTGTCAGCTGGTTAGCTATCCATCTTACCACATGTAGGCGGATTTTTAAAGCAATTAGCTTTTGTATGATGCCAGCATGGGAATGCTGTTGAAAGCCTTCACCAGGTCAAGATACTCCACCTGTCCTGCATGGCCAATATTTTCAGCTGCAGCATCTTTTCCAAGGAGTTTATCAGGTTAAATAGACAGGATCTAACCTTCACAAAGTAAAACTGTTTGGGGTCAAGTTGAGCAAGAGTCTTGACATCGCAGTTTATGAGGCTGGATATAATGCACCCCATGGTTTTGAGATGAGCCTTGTAAGGCTGATAGGACTTTAATTTCCTAGATCAATTGTAAGGCCACTCATACAGAGGGGCATCACCATGGCAGTGTGCCACTCATCTGGGGCAAAACCAGTAGCTAAACTTAAGCTAAACAGCTTGAGGAGTGCATCTGCAAGGGTATGTTTAACAGTATTATGCAACCAGGTATATGATATGATATGTAGTAGTAAATAAAGGTGCAGTCAAATGGATTATTGTATACTAGAACTCTTACAAAACCAAGCATATTTTTTTCTTATCTAGATGTTACAGTGTTATAAAACATTTTATGGAAAGTAACAAATCTTTTGCTATACTGTGTGATTTAATTAAATGAGACAAATCCCAGACAGTTCTGGATATTTGGACTCTGGCCTTCTGTGAAATAAAACTTTAGAAAAAGGACTCATGGGCCTCCTGCTGTGCACTGCCCCCCCCCTCCCCCGCATACTCCCAGTAATCCCCCTACTTTCCCCATTCTGACATTCCCACATCATTCAGATTAGTTTTTTCTTGATTTTTTTTTTCATAATTTGTTGTACTCTTCAGATTTTTCCTGTATTCATTCAATATATATCCCAACTAGTCAAGATTATACTATAACAAATAATCAAATTAGGCCAGAGGTTTCAGCCCCCCCAGAAGCCATTGAGTTCTGGAAGCATTTATTTGCATTTCAGAGTTTTTATTTTTCCTAAACTTTTTGAGCCAATGATGTCCTGAACAAAAATCATGGCTAAAGAAAAAAAATTTTTCTTAATCTTCATTTTCTTCCTGCATTTTTGTACTGCGCTCTAACTGGTCAAGACCACAGTGTAAGAACTGTGGAGGAAACAATAGAATTAAGCTGATAGTGTGGAGGCTGCTTGGGCCTCAGAAGCCATGGGATTCTAGACACTGTGAGGTCCATTTTAGAGAGGTTTCCCTCAGCCTTTTGTTAGAGTTATGATTGGGACAAAAATCATAACTATGTAAACAAATTCAATCTTATTTTTTTCTTTCAGTGAAGAAATACGCTGTGCCTAAGGCTTAATGATTAGAGTTGACAAAAAAGTAGTTTCAGATAAATTGAGAAGATAAATGTTTGCAAAGATACATGAATATATCTTGGAATAGTGTCTACCTTACTGTCAGAAGAGAAAAAAAAATAATAAGTTTGCCTCATGTTACAGTGGGATAAAAGTGAACAAATAAATGGTGTCTGTCACATATTTGAAGTTGTTGCTGTCATATATTATGCAGCGTGCATCTTCACCTCCACCACCAAAAGGCAGCTACCTTCTGTATATGCATCTGACAGCCAGAATATAGTAACAGTGGAAAGCTAACAAAACCACCAAAACCCCAGCAAATGTCCATGCATCAATAAGTAAAGAAACCAAACCTCATGCAGTACAGAGTGAAATTGGTGTTATTTCATTTTAGTAGTAACATTTCCTTTTTAGCCAATATTTAAGGATGCTGCCTTATTTTATTTTTTAAGCATCTCCACCCCGTTTTCACTCTGTAGTACACAAAGTTTGGTTTCTAACAGTGCAAATCTGTTAAGCACTTCATTTGGAGTCTGTCTAAGTCTTTAACAGCTTGAATGAATTATTTAACAGCTTCCCACCACTCTTTGGTGGTATTTGCTCTCTGTGTGGCAACAGTAAGTGTGTTACAGCACTACTGCACTTTTTCTCCAACTTTTGAATACATGGCTACTGGATCACTTACCATAAAGGTGCAACATTAGCAGGTTTCTGTAAAGTTTTTGAGTAGTCATTCCAAATGTAACATATTTACTTTGTAAAGATTATGACCAGTGTACTTGCAATACAAAGAATGACTTGTTTTACTTCAACATGTATGATTTCTCTGATTATTGATCTTCTTCTCAAAGACTGTGATTGTGTACTAACAAAATGCTGAACTACCAGGAATTCAGTGTGGCGTCTCGCATTACTTTACTTAAGCCAACTACTTTCACTCTGTTGTACAGCAACCATTCATATTGCTTTGTGAGTTGCCTTTACTGTTGCAGAATATGGTTGTATATCATTTTCTAAGGATGTTTATTGTATTATACCAGTTATATTGTTCAACCATATTTTATCCTATGTGATATACATATTTTTTTGTATTTTAGTTCTGGTCCCCTCAGAAAATGGGACAATGGACTCCATCTAGAAGGGCTAACACTTTTAACAACTTAGACGGTGCAGTGGTGTAGCAGTGGTGTTGTCACATCACAGCAAGAGGTTCTCCAGTTCAGTTCTCAGCTGGGGTACCTCCTGTGCAGAGTCTACATGTCCTCCCTGTGTTCATAGATTCATAGGTTAGTACTAAGCTAACTGCCCTTGCGAGCCATTTTAAGCCTAGCCAATTATCCCTTGTGAGACTCAAACCCTGTACCTTGTGTTTGTAAGGCAAACACCTTAACCATTAGGCCATCCTCCCAACCCCCTCATGTGGGTTTCCTCCGGGTACTCCTGTTTCCTTCCCACATTACAAAGACATACGCCTGGAACATTTCTCCCCGGGCCTCCACTGAAAATTGTCTTCGTTCCAAGTCGGACTTTTCTGGTAAACAAATGTTAAATAAACAAACATAAATTAATAAATAAATACATGACTTGATAGACAGATAAATAAATAGATAGATAGGTACCCAAGTAAAAGAAGATTCTCAGTATCTCAAGTCAAGAATTAGTATTCTCTATCATATGAAGGCAGGGAATATATTCCACATTAGGAGTTATAACTGTTTAAGTTGTGATGCCACTGAGGCATTTGCTACAAATGGCTTGTGTCTTGATGAAATGTACAAACATTGGAAAGTTCCAATGAAAATAAACTTGTTTAACAGTTCCCGTAATCTGTCTTGAAAAAGACAGTCTGCTGTCTGTCTTTCACAATTTTAAGACCCTTGGCCTAGGCCACAATTCATGACAATGTCCAGGAGGCTTCTTATAAAATCAGAACTTGTGCAGTATATACCTTAAGATTGCTATCTTATCTAGATTGCCCTAAACAGCAGTGACAGACATCCAGTTTATAATTCCAAGAATGCAACTTCCCACTGATTTTGTATGTTTCAGGAAACAGGAAAAATTAATGTCAACACCTGAGAGATGAGATTATAGTACTTGCATTCCAGTGATGTCTTTTAATGACAACATATAGAAAATACAATGCATATATGACAGAACAGAACCTGAGGGAGTGGTTAATGGTTTTATCTTGGAGGGAACTTTATGAAATCCATCCCTTAAAATGGAGGTATTAATGAAGCTCAGTTCACAATGAACCTTGCATTTTGATTACACTGAGATGACAGCCTGAATCTTTGTCAGATATCTGTTCTGGCATTCAGGAATTTGGTGCAGTTACTATGAGCATTAAGTTATATGCCTAAAAAGCTGATTAAAAAATCATACTTACTGAACTGTACTTCTTAGTCTGTCTTAAAATTCTGTGTTAAAAAGTTGCACAGGCAGTGCAAACAAGGCTATGGAGGGCCTGCAGCACTAATGGATGACATTACAGTGGTCCCCGATGCCTAAAATGAAAGCAGTATTACTAACAGCTACATGTTGTCTGTAGTACATTGTGGTAGCACTTTGCTAATATGTTAGTGATGAAAATTCAGGAATCCTTTAAACCATTAATGTGTTTTGTTAACAGATAACAACAGGCTAACAAAAGGTACTAAGATTCACTAATTAGAAACATTAGTGTTTGGAGTTTTTGCATATTTTAAAGTCATGTGCAGTTCTGATAAACTGCACTAGTTTTTTTGCATTTCTTAGTTGATGTTATACCCCTTTTTATATTACTAAAGTAGGGGAAATCCATTCATACTTATGAGTCACATTTGACTACTATAGTGGCCCCATGACCAGCTGTTTCTGCCCATGGTGTTTTCTAGGTAAGAATAGAACAGAAGCAGGTTGCAAGGCCTTTCCCTATGTCCAGCAGACACACACACACACACACACACACACACACACACACACACACACACACACACACACACACACACACACACACACACATACACATACACATACACACACACACACACATACCTAGAATCAACTTAGATTTTTCAATTCACCAGTTTGTTTACTACGTTTTTGGGAAGTGGGAAAACAACAAAGTACTTACAGAAAACTCACAGAAATGTATCAAACAGATAAAGATTGACAGTGGTATGTTTATTCTGGTAGACCTGATATTCATATTGAACTTATAGGGTGGTACTCATAGTCACCATATTTAGGTGTAGCGAGAATTTGCACTGGCTGTGCCTCAGCACAGCTCTGGTATGACTCAGACACATCATCTGTACTCAGCCCAGGTCACTGAACCAGTCTGAGACAGTAGTATGCAACTGAAGTAATAATGAGAGATAAGTGAAGAATGTGTGAAAAATCTGTGAATATCTTATGCAAATTAGCAGGTCTTCCCACCTGTGTGACATTCATAGTCACATATGCGCTGTGCAGAGGAAGGTTATAAAATATGAAGTTGTGCCTTTTTTGTCAACTTTGCAAACAGAATGTGATGGTTGCAATTACTGCTAGTGCACTTGTCTCCCATTCTGAGGTACTCCTCTCTTATGCTAAAAACTGGAGAGCCCAGCTATGTTCTTCAGCTGAAAAGGTTGTTCCTGGTGCTAATCCAGTGATGAAATTTGTCAAGATGTGGTTAATGTCATATATGACACGTAGAATTAGTTTTATATTAAGGTAGGATGACCACGCTTACCATGCATTGTCTGCATTCTTTTGTATTTGACCTTGATGTCCTGCATACTTGATGATGATTTATTTAACAATGATATCTACTCAGATATCATGTTAAGTACATGTTAGCGTAGTGTATTGAAATCAGCTACACAATAACCTTCCACATTGCCTGACTTGGTTGTTGCAGATATCTGAAAGATCAGGTATCAACACCATCACAAATGCTTCCAACAGCTTTCTTACCTACAACAAAGTCACCAAACCTTATAAAGAGTAATTTACTCCTTGTCTTACACTACAGGTTGGAATGTGGAAGGGCCATGACCAGTGTTGCTATGGACAACTGCCTTATGCCCAGGTTTAGTCCTGACATATTTTGCCATGTCACTAGATCTTGTTCCACACTGTGGCAAGGTGAGATTCTTTAGTCTGCTGCATTAATGTGTGCTACAACTCTATCACTTGCCTTAGCTGTCTTTGCCTGTTTTGTCCCTCCTTTTCCATAGTGACATTTTCCACATGCTGTCAGAGCTTCCAGGAGGATGTCATTCTACTCAGAACTAAAGTTGTCTCAATGTCTTGTTCCCTGCTGGTGCAGCTTATTTTAACCTGTAATCATGTACTGTGACAAAATTACACCTGCCTCCCTTGTGTGATACTTTAATGAAATATTGATCATGTATTTCAATGTATTAAAAAAGAAAGAAATAGGGTGATGAGCAAGTTAAAGAATTAATTTGAAGTTCTGTGTTGGCAATGCAACCTGTTTTGTAGTCCTGTACTGCAATAGTAATACATATGGTGGCAAGTTTTTGCTGTGAAGGTCTGGCTGTCAGTATATTGAATTAAATTAATGTGGTCTATAGTATGGCCCTTGACATGCCCCATTGACATATGCATTGACTGCAATAGCCCACATAACATATATAAATAGCACCGAAAATGACCTTAAACATTGCCAAGCATTTCATGACTAATCAGAGAACTGCAATAGAATGCCATGTGTGACCAGCTAATACAGACTAAAGTTGGTTGCACTAAACTGCACTGATACCTGCCTTTTTAAAATAATTTTTGGTTATCCCAGAATTTCCTAGAATTTTGTGAAACCAATGGCTGCATGCAAAAAGGCACCACACCTAACCTGGGGGCGTGTGTGGTGTGCAAAAAATTACCTGCACTGTATAATATTGAATATGTTTGCATTCATGCAAACTGCAATGCTTTAGGACACACTGAATGACATATAAAACTAATAATGTGGATATTATTGTCATAGCATAACAGTAATGCAAATTATACAGTCACATATACAGAGCTATATATTAATGCAACTAATTCCTTGCACCTTAGACTGGTCACTTTGAAATTGTTTGCAAGGTTAGCAACACCTGTAGGATTGTGGCCTTCCCGAAATTTGCTATCTGCTAAGGTTGCCATGGTAGCATACCTTTCAGGAGCAGCTCAGTAGATCAATTGACACTCCCACACACACAGACCCTGTAGTTCCTATGAATGTATTAACTCAGGAATGCTCAGTTCTGACTGTAACAATTTACTTAAAGTAGAGTAACATACTCTTCTTGACACAAAGGCATACATCACCATTTTTTTTCCAGATGGATACCTTCTCAACTGTGCATTAGTTTTGCAAGACATATGTCCTCAAGGGCCAGTCACACATTAATACTGTAACATACTGTCTATCCTCAAGGAAAAGATAGTGGTCTGCTTTAGAAATGAAGCAGGAAGGGTAGAAGGTGTGAGGTCCCCACTCTGGGTCAGTAATCAAGGAGCCTTAATCCTTACCACTGATACTGGAGAGGGACATTCACTTGGAATACAAATGGATACAATCAGTATTTCCAGATGCAGACCTCTCTGCATCAAACACAGTTTCCCTTAAAAGCTCACAGGGAACATACTCAGCCCAGGGTCTGGATTTCTCTATATCTGTCTCTCCCCGGGTCCCCAGTAAAGCTCCCCACTGGCACTGTAAAACCAATGCTTCATGTCCCTGCCCCTAGTAGCTGACACATGCAGTCTTTGAGATTTAATTTGCACAAACACATGCACACACACCTGGGAAAGGCTGGTACAGATTTACTAGCTATGCCACCTTCTGTCCAAACTATAAGGTAGTTTCACTGCAACCAGTCAGTTACTATAAAGCTCTTAAAAGGGTATCCAATTATATTGAGTGAAGTTAATATTAATACAAGTGGAATATTGACCAAACAGCAAGGCTTTCAGGAGTACCCAGAGTTATTACCAAATAAATATGTGCAAATACTCTCAAAACTTAAATATTTTCTAAAAAGGACCAGCCACAATGAAAAACTGAAATATTTTCAATAATAAACAATAAAAGAACATGCAGATACTAAATATCTATTTACAGTAAGCACCAGAGTTTCAAAAACAGGAAACATTAAAAATAACACACATGGAAAGTTTTACGCAGTTATAAAAAAAACCAATATTTAGCTAGTCTCACTATCTATTCATGATTGACTAAAATAATTACTGTTCCTACTTACTGAATAGAGCAAGGCAAGATGGGTGAGTGGTCCTTCTTGTCAGATCCAAGATAGAATACAGAATGCTCCTGAGACTTCATTCTCCTCTAATATTTAAATGTTATATTTGTACAGAATGACATCACATACAGCTGGTCATCTGACTTCTGGTTCCCATGCAGCCCCCACTGCCAAAAGCTGTCACAGTTTAGCACCTACGTGTCAATAATACACACACAAGAGCATTGCTCAGATGTGGTGCAGCTGCTGGAAACCATAAAACCATTCCACTTTTCCTACAGGAGCTACAAACTATTCTCTAGTACAGACACTGCATCTCTGGCTCCATTCAAAACTGTGGGATAACATCTTTATGACTTAATCATAAAGTAATCTAATTTCAAGAATATTTTCAAAGTCAGGTGAATTAACCTCTTCTCTCCTAGTATATGCTGTTACAATGTATACTTTTCATTTAGTTACAATAATACATGTACATTTATTTTCCTATCAGCAGGGCACACTGTTGATGCATTTTAACCCAAGCAAATCTCACAAATACATTTTCAGCACAAGCATCTGTACAAAACAATTTGATATACAAATAACATATAATTATTTACAAAATTCCAGCTAGCTGTACTGACATATGTTATACATCCACTACCTCACCTCTCCTGGTAGCTGGCAGTATCTCCTATTGTCACATTTCTCCCCCCTTTGAAGACTCAAGCTAGTTTTTCAAGTGCCCTTCGAGAAACGTTGCTTGAGAGGAATGATCCTATCTCGGAATCCTATACCTTGCTTTGAGAGCCCATCTGAACTGGCATTGCTAACCCCACTACAGTGTTGGACTGTCATATCATATGCTTGCAACCCTAGGCTCCACCTTAGTACCTTGGCATTTTGCTGGCTGGCTCGATGTAACCATGTTATGGGACCGTGGTCTGTAACTACAGTGAATTTTCTTCCATACAGATAGAGTTGAAGTTTCTGCAGTGTCCATACCATGGCTAAACATTCTTCTTCTACTGCTGCATAACATTCCTCCCTATGTTGGAGTCTACAGTTGTGATATACCACTGAGTGTTCTTCTCCCTTGGGAGGAAACCTGGCTTAATACAACTCACACCCCATGGTCTGAAGTAGCCACATGCACAACAACTTATTTGGTGTAATCTGGACTGGCTAACACAGGGTGTCCTCCCAAAGCCACTTTAAGCTTTTGGAATCCCTGCTCACAGGTTGGGGCCCATACCACCTTGTTTGGCCTGATTTTCCTCATCAGGTCTGTGAGGGAAGCGGCTATTGTACTATAATTGGAAATTAATTTTTTATAGTATCCCCTGTCCCCAAGAATGCCCGCACCTTCTTTTTTTTTTTTGGTAACAGGGGCAGGCCAAGCCTGAATGACTTCCCTTTTGGCAGGTTCTGTACTGACCTTAACACTCCCCTCTCTATTTCCTAGGTAGGAGATCTCTGCCATACCACCTGACACTTACTAGGCTTAATGGTCAACCTTGCCCTTTGCCGTCTGCACAGGACCTCCCAGACATGCTGAAGGTGCTCTTGCCAGGAATGGCTGCAGATACCAATATCATTCAGGTAAGCAAGGGCATAATCTCCTGCTCCTGCTAGGATATGATCTACCAGCCTCTAGAAGATCATTTGGGTATTTTTCATCCCAAAGAGCATCTTTGTGAACTCGTATAATCCGAAAGGAGTCACAAAGACTGACCTATCTCTAACTGTGGGAATCAAGGGAAACTGCCAGTAACCCTTGGTGAAATCAATAGTGGTGAGATGCTTAGCCACACCAAGCTGCTCTAAGGCTTCATATTTCCTAGGCAATGGGTAAGCATCTGAACACTATGTGACTATTTAGTTTCCTGTAGTCCACACAGAACCTCGTGCTGCCATCTTTCTTTGGTACCAGCACTACTGGGGAGGCCCAGGGAATGAGGGACTCCTAGATTACCCCCAATTCCAATATTTCCTGTATCTCCTCCCTCAGAGTCTGTCTGACTCTCTCAGACACCCTGCTTGATAGGTCTTTGGAGTCCTGTATTCAGATGGTGCTGCACCAGGTGGGTGCACCCAGGTTTCCTAGTGAACATGCCCCCAAACTCCTGTAACACTGCTTGGATTTCTCAAACTCAGGTAGGAGATTGCTGCTGGGACATTGCTATCCCTTCTATGGAGGTGTCAGTCCAAGCCTTTCTGAGGAAATCTGCAACAGATCTCCCTCAGACTCCTCCTTCCATTTACTGCAAATACTCAGCACCAGGGCCTCTTTATCATGGCAAGGTTTCTTCATGTTAACATGCTACAATCTCTGCTCCTGCCTCCTGCCTAGCAGTTCTACCATGTAGTTAACATCACTGACCTTCCTTACCACATTGAAGGGTCTCTCACAAGCTGCTTTCAGCTTATTGTGTCTGACAGGAATAAAAACCATGACCTGCTGCCCCATAGTGTACTCTCAGTATGAGCATTCCTGTCATACAAGACCTTTTTAACTGCTGGACTCCTGCTAGTTTCACCTGGGCCAAGTCCATGAGCAGCACGAGCCTTGTCCTGAGGTTTAGGACATATGCCACAACAGACTCCTTGTGGTATTCACACTCACCCTCCCACTCATCACAAATCAAATGTAAAGGTTCCCCTCACCCTATGCCCATACAGCAATTCACAGGGTAAAATTCCTGTGGATTCCTGGGGTACGTCTCTGATAGCAGACTGGGCAAATATTTCTCTCACTCTGTCGTAAACTGGTCTGCAAATGCCCATAGTATGGTCTTTAGTGTAAAGTTTAACCTCTCCAGAAGACTATTAGTCAGGGGATGGTAGGGGGGTGGTCTTTAGGTGCTTCACCGCACAGTGATTCCACAGGCAAGCCAGCAGGTCTGACATGAAACTGGCACTTCTGTCAGTCAATATTTCTGTCGGGAAACCTACTTTGTTAAAAATCTCTAACAAAGCATTTGCCACCTCCTCTGCCTCAACAGAAGACAGAACTACTGCCTCAGGGTATCTAGTAGCATAATCTATTACCACCAGGATATTTTTCTTCCCAGTGGAGCTTGGGGGTACTCAAAGGCCTCAAAATATCCATAGCTACCCTCAGAAATGGCTCCTCAATCACAGGCAAAGGGATCAAAGGAGCTTTGACCTTGTCACCTGCCTTGTCTACTTTTTGGCACTGCTCCCCATCCTGCAGTATCCTGTTACATCTCTTGCAATCCCAGGTCAATAAAAGTTCTACATATGTCTCTTGGTATACTTTATGCCCATATAACCTGCAAAAGGAATGTCATGGACTATGACTAGAAGTGCCAGATGGTAGGCTCTAGGCACTACCAACTGCTGTATCACTTCACCCTCTAGACCTCCATTAGGAGTCCACTCTCTATATGGTAACCCTTTGTTCCAGTATACAGATTCCCCTTTTCCTTGAGAATCAGGTTCCTCCCTAGCTACCTCCCTCCATCCTCTTAGTGTAGAGTCTGAGAGATCAGCCTGCCTCAGCTCTACTTTTGTGAATCTTCCCAGTTCCCCTTCCACAGGAAGTCTGGTATTCTCTGACAGTGGTGCCTTGTTGTCAGTCTAGGTACTACCACTCACCTCTGTCCTTGCAATGACTGTGTTCAAGGGAACATCAGTACTTACCAACAGTTGTGGCTCACCTTCAGGCTCACTACTACAGGGTAACACCCTCCCTGAAATAGACACCTCACCCATCCTGGCTTCAGGTACAAGGTTAGTCTGGGTCTTCCCCAGGCTACCAAATGATTACACCTGTCTTCATGCCTGACTGCATGTAACTGCATGCACACAAAACTCATTCCCTATCAAGACATCTGCAGGGATATCCTCAAACACACCTACTTGCTTGCTTTGTTTTCCACCCTCCCAGTCAAAATGAACACTGGACAAAGGCATTTGGACTGGATCCTTCCTAAAGCTCTAACTGGAGTGGACAGCCCAAGCAAGTACTGTTTATCTTTAACCAATGTAGGCTGCACAATGGTTATGTCAGAGTCTGTGTCTCTCTTAGCAGTGGCCTGTTTTCCAACCACTAAGATAGGCTATAACCTCTTGTGATAGTTTGGTGCCCCTGTTGTCTCCAGACAGCTTACCACTGGTGTACTGTTATTCCCACTTGCTGGCTCCCCCAACCTTTGTTTTCCAACTTGCCTCTGTGGACATCTATATGCTACATGGCCCCAATGGTTACATTTAAAACATTTAACCCTTGATACTGGCTATGTACCTGAACTAGTGGTTTCCCCTGCTACTGGTGGACTCTGTGAGGATGGTCACTAGGGGTTCCCTTATATCCATGTTCAGCACTGGATATCCCTTTCCTGTGAGTGATGTCCTGCTTGCTAAATAGAGATCCCCTTTCTTCCCCAGCTCATCTGTAGAGTTATATTCTGAATCTGCCAACCAGATTCTCATGTCTTCAGACAGAGTGCTAAGGGCTTGTTCCATCACCAAAATGTCTGCCAGCCCTTCAAAAGTGGTGACCTGACACATACTCACACACCTATGAAAATAAGTGCTTAACTCAGCAAAATAACCACACACACTTTCATCTGCCTTGCATCTATGCTCACAAAACTTTTTTCTGTAAGCTTCAGGTGTTAACTTAAAGCATTCAAGTAAATTTCTCTTTACTTTGTCATAGTTTAAACAATCAATATCAAACAATTTAGAAACAATAGTTAGAGCTTTACCATGGAGTAAGGGGGTCAGGAACCATACCCAATGCTCTTGGTCAACATTATACTGTTTACATATCCTTACAAACATATGAATAAAACTATCAAAATTATAACCCTCTGTAAATTGTGGAAGAAATACACCGACCTTTATTGCTTCTGGGGTTTATTTATTCCCTTGCCCATTACCTCCATGACCTTGACAAAGAGTCAGCATAGCCCTCTCATGTTGACACTGCTTCTCATTTTCTTCAGCCTCCAAACATTGCAGTCTCTCTGCTGAGTCTAATTACCAATGTTTATCCTCCAGTTCAAGTCTTTTTAACTCCAGATGGATTTTTAAGTCCTCTGTAGAGGGCTGAAAATTCCCATCGCCAGACTGGTTATCCTCCAGGTTGCTGGTCTGAGCTGTGACTAAGGCTGAAATCATTTTCTTTTTAGTCAGATTGGCATCCCCTTTGGCTTTGCACACCTTGGTCAACTGGTTCTTTGTCAGCTTGCCATAATCCTCTGCTGATATTTTTACCTGCTCTCCCTGTCTAAACTAAACTAACTAAAGATAAATAAAAAAACTGGTGTGATATGAAACTCTGAATGTTCACCGTGTGGCTGCTAGAGAATGCATGCCTTTAGTGGCAACTGCTTACAGGCTACAGAAGTGCAATATCCACACCACTGCTCACCAATATGCAAGGTCCCCACTCTGAGTAATCAAGGAGCCTGAATCCTCACCAATGACACTGGAGAGGGACGCTCACTTGGATGACAAATGGATACTCTCAGTATTTCCAGATGCAGACCTCTCTGCATGAAGCACAATTTCCCTTTAAAGCACACAAGAAACAGAGTCAGCCAGGGGTCTGGATTTCTGGGATAGATAACACATCATCAAATTACTAATAATTGAATGCCTCTTGTTGAAGAGCTATTCAGCACAACAACTATCCCTCAAAGAAACTTTTCAGTGAAAACTTTCCTAGGGCAAAATGATGGCTGGCCACCATCTGAAATTTGCCCTTTTTCCCACTGTAGTGTGAGTTGGTATATTTAGTAGGGGGGGGGGGGCAACCCTCTACTTGTGTAGGTGTTGTTTTTTTCTCCCTTTCGTTGCTAGGACAGACTACTGTAAGTTTGTCCTAGGAAAGTTTTCACTGAAAACTTTCTTCGATGAAAAGTTATTTTGCTGAATAGTTATTCGAAGAAGAGGCATTCAGTTATTACTGATTTGATGATGTGATATTGATCCAGATTTCTCTATATCTGTCTCTCCCCATGTCTCCAATAAGGCTCTCCACTGGCACTGTGAAACCAGTGCTTTGTGTTCCTGCCCCAAGTAATAGGTGACACACACACACACACACACACACACACACACACACACACACACACACACACTTATTGTGATTTAATTTACACACACACACTTATTGAGATTTAATTTACACACACACACACACACACACACACGTGCGCGCACACACACGCACACACACACACACACACACACACACACACACACACACACACACACACAGACATACACACCTTAATTTACACACACACACTTATTGAGATTTAATTTTCACACACACACACACACACACACACACACACACACACACACACACACACACACACACACACACACACACGCACACACGCACACACGCACACACGCACAAACATACACACCTGGGAAAGGCTGCCACAAATTTACTAGCTATGCCACCTTCTGTCCAGACTATAAGGCAGTTTTGCTGCCACCAGTCAGTTACTATAAGGCTCTTAGAAGGGTATTTAATTATGCTGAGTGAAATTAATAATAATGCAAATGATAATGTTGACTAAACAGTAAGGTATTAAGGAGTGACCAGAATTATCACCAAATAAATATATGCAAATACTCTCAAATATGATACAGAATCAGAATTGCCTAGACATGGTAAGGCCTTGCTGTGTCTAATAATGGTGGCTGCCAAAAAAGTAATTTCAAGGAAATGGAAATCAAAATCTAAACCAACTATACTAGAAGCAGTGAATATAGTAACAGAGATAAAACAAGTGGAACTGAGATCTTTAGAAAAGGGTAGGAGCAAACTACATAGGAAACAATGGGAATTGTGGGAATAATACGTACATGGGAGGAATGAAGTTTAAAAGGTGGCAGGACTTAAATGAGCTATGTAATGTTTGAGTGAGAAAGATTGGGTAGATTATAAGTGATGTATAATGTTTGCAACTGGGAGTGTGTCAGTATGGTTTGTGATGTAAAATGCTTGCAACTAGGATGGTGTCAGTGTGGTTTGTTTTCATTTATATAAATGTATTATTGTCTGTGCAGTAAGTAATTGTTTAATAAAGATGTTTCTTGTTTAAAAAAGACAGGAATTGCATATCTTATTTAATATTGCTTAGATTATATGATATATAGCAATATATGTGAAGTACAATGTTTGTTATGTTAATATAGTTTGATTACTTTTATATGAACTTAAACTTGCCTGTGTTACAAGTGATCATTCAATAAAGGTGTTTGAAAAGAAAAACTTAAATATTTTCTAAAAAGGACAAGACACAATGAAAATTTTCTTCTTCTTCTTCTGGCTTTTTCCTGGTTAGGGGTCGCCACAGCAGATCACCTGTCCACTAATGATTGGCAGTGGAGTTTTATGGTGTCAAGTTGCCAGCCTGATGCCCAACCTTCCACAGAAGGCACACACACTCACACATTCACTCCTAGGGCCAATTAAGAGTGTCTAATCCTCCTACAGCATGTCTTTGGGATGTGGGAGGAAACCGGAGCACCCGGAGGAAACCCACGTGACCACAGGGAGGACATGCAGACTCCACACAGAAGACACACCAGCTGAAGATCGAACCAGAGAACCTCTTGCTGTGAGGCAGCAACGCTAACCACTGCACCACCGTGGCCGCCCACACACAATAAAAAGTTTAAATATATTTAATAATAAATAATAAAACAACATGGAAATACTAAATATCTATTTACAGTAAACACAAGAATTTCAGGCACAGGAAATAATAAAAATAACACTGCTGGAACGTTTCTGACCATTATAGAAAAACAGTATTTAGCTAGTCTCACTGTCTATTTCTTATTGACTAAAACAATTACTGCTCCTACTTACTGAATAGAGCAAGGCAAAATAGGTGAATGGCCCTTATTTTCAGATCCAAGACAGAATACAGAATGCTCCTGAGAGTTTAGCCTCCTCTAATATTAAAATATTATTTCTGTACAGAATGACATCACAGAGATCTGGTCATCTGAATTCTGGTCCCCATGCAACCCCCACTGCCAGAATCTGTCATGGTTTAGCACCTATGTGTTAATAATATACACACAAGGGCATTGCTCAGATGTGGTGCAGCTGCTGGAAGTCATAAAACCATAAAAACATTCCACTTTTCCTCCAATAGCAACAACCTATTCTCTAGTATAGACATTGTGTTTCTGGCTCCACTCAAAACTGTGGGAGAACATCTTTATGGCTTAATCCATAAAGTCATTTAATTTCAAGAATATTTTTCAAAGTCAGGTAAATTAAGCTCTTCTCTCCCAGCATATGATGTTACAATGTATCCATTTATTTCAGTTACAATAATACATGTCAATTTCTTTTCCTTCCAGCAGGATGCACTGTTCATACATTGTAACACAAACAAACATCACAAATACATTTTCAGCACAAGCATCTCTACAAATCCATTTGATATACAAATTATATATAATTATTTACGATTTTCCAGCTAGCTGTGCTGGCATATGTTACACATCCACTACCTCACTTTTCCTGGCATGGCTGACAGTACCTCCTATCTTCACCTAAGGTATACAAATCAATTTAACCCGTACTTTTAAATATGACACTAGTTAGAAATACTGAATTGCTTTTAGCCTTAATGCACACATGAATGGGATGAATAGGGAAACTTAGCTTTTCTCCTCTTTTTCTCAGATCTCACCAGTCCTGGGGGAGATGCAGAATAACTGAGAGTAGTACCGTTGGAGTATGTCCCAACTTGTGTAACACACTTCTAAGTATGACAGATACTGAAGTATATTAATATAAAATGAAAAGCCATCTGTAGAAAAACAGGAATAATGTAGTACCACATTTTATTTTGATAGATTATTGCAGTCAGATCATCAAGCAAAACTCTGTACAAAAAAACAGAGATAATACTGTAAATGTATTATATTGAACTAGTTAAATGAAGCTGTAGTATATCAGTAATAAGTACTTTGGTAGTGAAAACATTACCTGTAACTGAAACAGTAGACACTATTTATTGCTGCAGTCCTTCATTATAGACTGTTTACCATATCAGATTTAACAAATTAAAGCCATTATTAATTCATATGAGACAAAAAGCAGTAATCATAAGCACCATTAAAACGAAGTTGTTAGAATTCAGTCATTCTATTACTATGTGCAAAATATGTAACATTACTTAATAACAATTTCAGATGAAATGAATAAATGCGTAATTTTCAGGTATTAAATAAAATACAATTGCTTCAGAATACTTATGAGCCCATTTCCTGCCTCCATTTCTCTGTGTCTCTGTCTATTTTCTCTCCCTTTTATGTTATCTTTTATTTCACATTCAGAAGTGCCAAGTGCAGCTCATCTGCAAGCCTGCCACATGCATACAAGATCTCTACCTTACCCTGCCAGCCCTGGAACTTCTTCACAGGGTGGTGGTCATGGCATTTCCGTGTAGGTTCCCTAGCATATGGCAGCCTTGTTAGCCATCAACACTATGAGTCTTAAGGCCTGGTTCAGGCATCAGGTGATAGGACTATGGAGAGTTTCATGAACCCACTTCAGTATCTCAATCAGAGGGTACACATTTTGCTGACCCAACCATCTTGAGCCACCAGAGCCACTGGAAGCCTTCATATCCCACACAATTGAAGTTTCCCTTCCAGGTCAATTTGGGGGGATATCTAAGGTTTTCTGGACTGGAGTAGTAGTTGATTCATGGATCTCCTTGTCCTGTTTTTGTGTCTATCTGCCATTTCTATGTCTTCTCACCCCCCCCCCCCATTAAGGACCAAAATAATGATCTTGTCTTTTCTGTCTTTTATGCTTTTGTATCCCTACAACCTCTTCCCTTACATTTTCCCCAACCTTCCTTTTAACAAAATGGAAAATAGGGTCCATTCCCCCATCACCCAGGCAAGTCCTCTTACTGTGTTCATTTTGTGTTCCCCTTGCCTTTTCTCTTATTGCCTGCTTCCCTATCTTCCCCTTTTTCAACTTTATAAAAGCACTAACAGAGTGCCCAAATGACAGATCCTTTGTAATGAATAGAAAAAATATCTGCAACAGTTTGGATAAGTTGAGGGCCACAATGCTACATTCAACTCATTGCAGATTATCATAGGAATTCTTGAGATATCCATGCAGTCTCACACCAGCAGTCTCCTGCAAGAATTGCCCGATAGTATTCACAACTTTACTTCTATACAAATTCTTCTATACATGACTACACTGGATTCTATTAATTTTATGCAACTGTGTGAAACTGCTGTGGACATTTAGTCACTGGGCTGAGAAGTTCAAAAGCCAGTGCCACATGCTCACACTCTGCTGGTTTGAATGTCGCTGCTGTGTGGTTATTCCCCTGTTATCGATACACTGATATAAAGCATGAGATTATGAATGCCACCCATAGTTTATATTTAACAGACATATCAGAGAAAAGGATGTCAGAATTTCAGACCATGCAGAGACTTTAAAAATAAAAAAAAGTAATGGTGTCTATGCAAGCTATAGATGTACTGACAAAGTTTACATGATTGAACAATTCATATATTTCTGTCAAAAAAAATCGGGATGCCATTTTATAGATTCCTCCAAACATATCACCAAGGTCAATATCTTCATTTAGCAGATGAATTAGTAACAGCTTTTACAACTTTTACTTAGTAAACATTGAAGCTAGTGTTTATATGTAGCTGCAAGGATATGAATGTGTTATTGAGTGAATCAGCTATACGTAAGTGACCTGTAAGACTGTAAAGCTTATGGAAGTAAATGTGGATCAGTGTTTGGATGTCTACTGATATGTTAATCTCATCTCACATTATGGAGAAGGCATATACATAAAAGGATCATATTGTTCGTCATTATGTTTCAGAGTTAAAGAGCCATTCTGTTTAGCACCTTGCTTATATTCCTATAATATATAAATTAACTTGAGTTTGTTTATGGCTATTTGGGTCATGAAACATAGGACAGCTTGCTGTTGTTGAGATTTTCAGCTTTATTTAAATCTCTCAGCATGTTGCTGTGCCTGTGAGCTCAAATAAATGACACCTGCAGGAGTAGTCCCTGCTATCTCTTAAACATTCTGCCTGCATTACTATGATGCACTTGCATTCTTTTTGTCTTAGCCATTTTGCAAGGACCATTTTGCTGACATCCCATAATAAGATGCTGGCCTAGTAACCTCCATGATCTATTAACATTCCAGTAACAATGCTGCCATATCTGAATGCTTTAATAAGCCTCGGTGGCATATCTAGACCCAGGGATTGAGTTCTTTTCTCAGTAAAGTGTGAGTGCTGCACTGCATGATCCAAAAGTGTCCAGAAGTAGTTATATTGAGCTGAAAGAGGTACTTTAGGTCCTCTGAGATGAGTAGGCTGTTTAATCTAGCAATTCTGTGGAATCTAGCAAACTTATGAGCATACCAAGGAAAATGTGCACTTTTTCTGTTAAATGTAGAATAACCGAGTAATGAAAGGAAATATAAAGCTCTGATTGCTTTTGGGCATTTTAATTTCTTCAGATGATAGACTGATGAGTCCCTGGTATTAAATGAAACTCTGTTAGACTTCTCAATAATCACTGGTCCTATAGTAAAGAAAATGATCAGATTTTGCATTTTACACATAATAAAAATAATATATTGAGAAAAGTGTGAAGCGATCAATGGTTAATGTGACTGTTTTATCTACTAATGAGCCTGTTAGAGCTGATAAATAGTCTGATGTATAAGTTATGGCATACATTACCATCAAGAGGAGCAGTTTTCTTAGTATTACTGTTTCACTTTTCTTAGCAAAATGTGACAAGATTACTGATATAGAATAATAATAATTCATTTCTGAACAAATACATGCTTTCTGCAAAGTTGCATAGAATACCTGATTTCAGGTGTATCCTGTAAATTAAGAAATGCCTGATTGACACTCTCATGTCATTCATATTATATGCCATTGCTTTTTTTCCCAGTCAGTTATATTTCTTAGCATCTGATATCTTCAAATGCTATATTTTCATAGCAGTTATGTATGACCCAATGTACTTCAAAGCATCATAAGAATTTAAGTAAGCAATGAACCAGTTACATTAAGCCATAACTTGAAAGTAATAATCAAAGGCAAGGCATCTGAAAGCATTTAGTCTGTCAGTACTCAATGTCTGACTGATGCACCTGTTCTTCAGATATCTCCATCCTGTGGATGAAGTGCAATCTGAATGTAATCAATTGCTTATTTATTTTATTTTATTTTTCAAACAACATATAATAAAACCTGGATTGTGCATTTTTCTTAAATTCTTGTTTTCCTGGTTTTTATATAACCTCCTCTTTATGATAGTTGCCATTATCATTCTTAGCCTTTTCAGTGAAAAAAATGTCTTTATGTCACACCTTACAACTTTTGTGTTCAAACAATATATTTTTGTTCTCATTTCTCATCTCTGCCATTCTCTCTCTTTTTTTCTGTTTTTCATGGTTCTTTAAATTCAGGTACTTTTATAATATCACACTTTGCACTCTTTCATAAAGAATATACATAGATTCATAGGTGCATAGGTGTTTAGTAGGCTAATGACCACAAGGGCCTTTTTAAGCCTAGCCATGCATCCCAAATCTCTGACAGGCTCTGATACCCTTTATAAGTGTAAGCAGGGGTTTGTGAGATGAACTATTTACAGGTTACCTGTTTCCATTAGAAACATAGGTGCCAAACCAGGGATGAATTTCTGACTTCACATCCAATTGTCCAAGTTACAGCTGAATTGGGTTAGAGAGGAATTCTGCTTCACATGGATGGGGAGCCAAATTCTGCTTCACATGGATGGGGAGCCTGTTCCATAGATGTGGCAGTTTTTGGGATTTATAGCTATCTCTCCAGCAGGACCTGTTTATATCACAGGCAAGGTTTATGTCTTTAGAATGGGTAATTCTGGTACTATTTGTTTTTTGGATATGCAGGAGGTCCATCAGAGTGAGGTCTGACAATGCACTGTATGCCAGGCATAGATCTCCCCTCAAAAGCCTGTAGGAGACAGAATACAGGGATAGGGCCTTGAGGCGGTCTGCATAGGACATATTACTTACGCTCTGTATTTCTTTAGTGAGGAAGCTCTGTGGACGTCCCAGTTGTTGGATATGCCTGGTTAGGTACATACTAAAGGGGTCTTTGTACTCAATGATAGGTCTGGTGAATGCCGAATAAGTGGAACAATGACTTCCTTGGAGTTAGATGCCATACCTTTGTTTTCAAATTGTGCAATGTAGAATGATTTCCTCACCACTGTAGACACTTGTTGGTCAAAAGTTAGATTACTATCTATGTATGTCCCTAAGTCCCTGACTACTGGATCAACTCTAAGGGATGTGTTGTCAATATAATGTTAACAGGGATGGATGACTTCCCAAAGGATACTATTATGCATAACAATAATAAGCTTTTACAGTTTTTTTTTTCATTTGGCTTCTAATAAATAGACAGCATCACTTTTGATATTCTGTTGCCATCACCTGAGCTATCTCTGTTATGGCAATGTCTTGAAGAAAATAATACCTCCAAAACTGCATACAGTTTTCAGCTATTATCGCACAGAGAGATACTAAATTGTTGTCTTTAGCAGCTCCTCTTCCTATGACTGTCTTTGTTCTGTTGGTGTTATAGGATCATAGGAAGTTACTAGGCTAATGGCCCCAGGGCCTCTACAAGCCTAGTCAAGATCAACCCGTGTTCCCAAGAGTGTCGGGTTCAAGCAGACACTAAAATTGGGACCTATTGCCCATGTCCAAGAAGGACACAGGTGGAATCTCCAGGGTGAATTTCTGGTTACCCATCCAATTGTCCAAAGTATGCTTAAATAGGGCCAATGAGAGGCTTTGTTTAACATGAATAGGAAGCTTGTTCCAAAGGTGGGGCAACCTCTGTGAGAGAAATCTGCCTCTCCAGCAAGTTCCGTTGATGTCACATACCAAATTACTGTCCTTTGAGTGAGTGACCCGTGTGCCATTTGACTTACGAATGTGCAGCATTTCCATTAATGCTGCATCAGAGATTGCTCTGTATACAAGGCACAGGTCGGCTCTGAGCAGTCTGTATGACAGAGTAAAGTGACAATGATTTCAGTCTGTTCACATAAGACAGATCTTGAAGAACCTGAATGTTCTTTGTAAGGAACCTTTGTGGTCTCGCCAATTGCTGCAGGTGTTTGAAAGGGAACATACCAAAGGGAGTGCTGTACTCTATTATTGGCCTGATGAGGGAAAAGTAAACGGGGGTTATAACCTCTTTTCTCTGGAGGCAATGACCTTACTTATGACATGTGCAATATAAAATGCCCTTCTTACCACTGTGGAGACATGGTGATCAAAGTTAAGGTTGCTGTCAACCTGTGTGCCTAGATCTCTCACTACTGACTGTGTGCTTAAGGTATTGCTATTGATGTGGTAGTTTGCAAGAACATCACCCTTGCCAAAGGGGATGATAATGCATTTTTTTAAATTAAATGTAAGACGATGACTTTGGCAGTCCAGTCATTAGTTTGCGTAAAACCTTCTTGGAGGATGTTGACATTGCTAGGGGTTTCAATGATCGCTTCCAGTTTGCAGTCATCAGCAAACTTTATCAGCCACAGTCCCTTAGTTTTAGTCTGTACTTCAGAAAAGTTGATTACGAACAATAGGGCTCCCAGAACTGATCCCTGTTGAACACCACTGATTATGGTTCTGATGGAGGAGGTGGAGTCCACTATTTTGGCCATATAACTTCTATGAGTGAGCCAATTTGCCACTCACCTGACAATATATGGGCTGATACCCAGCTGCATGAGTTTGTCAATGATGCATGAGTGGGGGATTGTGTCAAAGGCCTTGGCTAAGTCTAGGTAGGCAGTATGTACAGATTTGCCCTCATCTAGGGCTTTGGTGACTGTCTCAAAGAAGTCCACCAAGTTTCACAGGCATTATCTCCCCTTGACAATGCCAAACTGAATGGGGTAGAGTGTCTGGAGATTTCCTATATCTTTGTTAATAAGATCCATGATGATTTGTTCCATGGCCTTGCAGATAAAGCTGGTCAGGCTAATGGGTCTATGGTTCTCGGGGTCCATGGACGCACTCCCTTTGTGCAAAGAGATGACTGTAGCTGTTTTCCATTCCACTGGCACGAAGTTAGTGTTTAAGTTGTACTCACTGGTGATGCTAATTCCTGTTTTAACTCATAGAAAACAGCCTGGGATGTTGTTCTTCAGTGGCTTGTTACAGCACTTGGTTGCTTATCTCCAGATAATCACATTCAAGTACAAAAGCTTCCGCTCCTCTGTTGCTGGCAATACTGTTTTCATTTGTGTATTTT
Source organism: Protopterus annectens (assembly GCF_019279795.1). Classification (NCBI taxonomy): domain Eukaryota; kingdom Metazoa; phylum Chordata; order Ceratodontiformes; family Protopteridae; genus Protopterus; species Protopterus annectens. The sequence goes on along the minus strand of NC_056727.1, from coordinate 1,027,909,820 downwards.
GTTCATAGATTACTCCTTTGCACAACCATTTGGAGGTATTCAGAAACATGTAGTGCACAGTATTGCAGAAAATAGTGAGAAGAGAGGTAACCTTAAGGAAGGGAGGGGGTGATTTAAAGACATAACTAGCACAACAGCACTAACAAGGAAACATCTCAGTATGCACGGTATGCAAATGACTGCATAATTCCATGCCAATACACTCCAACAGGTTAAGGAAATCAAACCTTGAAGCGCAATTCAGAACTATACAAACGTATCATTAACAACTGCAGTGATCGACTATTTCGAATTCTAGTATTTTCCTTTGCGTAAAAGCTTCACACCGATGCTAGCAGTATCTTTAGCATTAACAAAGAAGCATGTGGTCATGGCCTCTTTCAAAGCTAGCATCCATAGTGCTGTTTATTGTTTTCCTCTGTGCCACAAACTGGTCCACCAGAAACTGACATGACATTACTTCTACAACAAGAACATTGTCAACCAATGCCATGTGGACAGAGATGCCACACTGGAATTATTAGATATGCAACATCCACAAAACAATTCAAGAGCATGCATTAACTGCCTATCCTAGTGGACCTGAAAGTATGCATAGCAATGAAATCCATACTTTGGGGATCTTCTGAATCCAACAGGATACATGTCAGGACTTTTGAAAGGGTCAGCTTGTAGATGCTGCACCAGCTCCTTGACATGATCCTGCAACATGTAGATGAGTATATTTAGTTCCCACAGAGAGCAGAGGACAGAACCACAACTATGCAAGCATGCATTCTACAGCATATACCATTTTCCTGTGGTTCTGGGGGCTGTCAACCAACTGCATTGCCACCAAGGGACAACTTGCTCCACATTGTACCCGTTATATCAACCAGAATGCCTTCCACTACATTATCAGCATTGTGGCATGCAATGCACAATGCAGGGGTCACTATAAGCAAGGTGTCTGTGCACCACCCAGACATTCTCCATGATTCCCACATTGGACACATGCAACCTCTATCAGCATTTCAAGTGGACTGACTTTCTGCAGGTTCATCTTGTTGGTATATGTATACATTGTCAACCAAATGGCCTTGAAAAAACTGTTTCCATGGAGATAGGCATTTTAGGCCAAACATTGATTGTACAACACAATGATGATGTCATCCCTTCAAATGTCTTTGGTTTCATATTTCTAGTAAGGTTTCTCCTATGATGTTATTAATTGATACAGTTTGCTCTAGATTGTGGGCTTAGATTTGCAGGTGTCTCGATCCAGTAATGACTAACTAGTGAAACTGTGTGACACTATTGTGACAGGTAAGACTGGCTTAGCCAACATATCTGCTATGTTCACGTCACTCAGTGGAAACATTTGCATGGGGAGCAGGCTCTTTCATTCTCTTTTAAGCCATCATCTGCCTTGCAACACAATAATGAAGTAATCCCTTCAAATGTGTGTTGTTTCACACATGCACCATATGACTTTTCCTGTGGCATGAGCAGCTAATGCATAGCACTTCAGATAGTGGACTTCAACAGGCAGGTGTTTGAATCCAGCAGTGACTAACTGGGATGAGTGGGTGTGACTATAGTATCAGGTAAAACTGGCTTGCCCAACAGATTTGGTGTTTACAATTCTATATAGGGGAGACTTTTATACTGGGAGAGGGCTCTTTCTCTCTTTCACTCTTTCACTCCCTTTTACGCGAAACATCTGCCTTACAATAGAATGATGACATCATCCCTTCAAATGTGTGCTGTCTCACACTTGTCATGAAACTACTCCTGTAGAGTCAGTGGATAATATACAGCTCTATAGAGTGTGTACCTAGATAGGCAGGGATTCAAGCCTGCTAATGTTTAATTAATGTAGGCATTTAAAGCAATAGTGGCAGGCTGGATTGGCTTACCCGACAAATGGTAATATGGATGATTCACTCTTGTGTGAAAACTAACAAATAAATGTAGACAATCCAAGCCAATAACACAACAGTTCCAAGGCAGTGTCGAAGCAGAACCACATAGTCAGGATAAATAAATGAATAAATAACTTTTAATCCAAGTACACGAAATGCAGACAGTATTCTTGCTACAATCACAAACAGTCACAGTTGAGCGCGCTTTCACTTTGTAAAATACAAAGCTTCATCAGAACAAAGAGCCATTGTGTTAATGCATTAAATACTCATTTGTAAAATTGATTAATTGATTCTTAAAGAGACCTATCATCCCCATAGTAATCATAGTATAGGGGAAACTTTTATACTGGGAGAGGGCGCTACCAACTCTTTCACTCCCTTTTACGCGAAACATCTGCATAGAATGATGACATCATCCCTTCAAACGTGTGCTGTCTTACACTTGTCATGAAACTACTCCTGTAGAGTCAGTGGATAATACACAGCTCTATAGAGTGTGTACCTAGATAGGCAGGGATTCAAGTCTGCTAATGTATAATTAATGTAGACATTTAAAGCAATAGTGGCAGACTGGATTGGCTTACCCAACAAATGGTAATATGGATGACTCACTCTTGTGTGAAAACTAACAAATCTGAAGGATTTTGAGCCCTCAGACTATATTATGTTAAATACATCAGCATTCAAAAACAATGATTACATCAGATCTTGAAGTGTGTGCTTTCTGGCACCTGTGTTTAAACGTTTCCTGTGGAAAGAACAACTAATGCATAGCTCTCTAAAGTGTGGATTTAGATAGGCAGGGTTTCAGATCTAACTGTTTTGTTTGTATAAGAGATAATTGTGATTAGGTAGCAGTGGTTTCATGAATAGATGTGATGTAGTTAATTTAATGCAGGGGTATCACTTATATGGGTGCAGAATTTTGATCACTCAAAAATGTTTTGGCGAGCTATAGGACTTCAGATACAACACTGAACTCATCCTTTCAAATCTGTGTTTTCTGATACCTCTACTTATAATTTCTTCCATGACATTCATAGTTAATAAACAACTCTATAGAATGTGGACCTAGACTGACAGGGCTTTAATTATTGCAATGTATATATGCGACAGCAGCGACACAATAATAAGAAACAGGACTGACTTGCCCAAAAGATGGTAATGGGGCTGATTTACACTCATGTGAACACTAACCTGGCTAAAGGTTTTTGAACCCTCCTACTACATTTTAGCGAAGGCATCACTGGTTGATATATAGTTCTGTGGGCAATATACTCAGAGAGGTGTCTGAGATTGGCATGCTGTAATTAATGAGTATGTAAGAGAATGCTACCAGGCAGGATTGGTTTGCCTAAGAGAACTAATTATTTATAATTTGATTTACTGGAATAATAGAAGTCACATAGATTAAAACACAATGCTCAGGTTATCCATTCAAGTGTGTGTTGTCTGACAGCTGTGAAATGAATTATTGAATGGTATCACTAGTTAGTCCACAAATCAAGAGGAACTTGACATTCAATGCATATGTTCGAATCTTGTACTGTATGCCTTTTATCATTTTGTTCACAATATAGTGGTTACAGACAAGAATAACTTATTCAACAGTTTGGGAAGTTTGAAATATTACACAGTGGTAGCAAAAAGTGTCATAGGACCTGTGTTATGATATTTTGTATGATTTTGGGATGGGTAGGTAAAGTTCATCCAGTAATTGCTGTACTTACGTATAAGCATGGCCACTTTAATAATATATTCCATTGTACAACCTTTAGCAGAAAGCACCTTAAGTAATCATTGTTGGGGAATAGTTATTGTCATTTGTTGTTTTGTGGGGAAACAATGCTGAGAATTTACCTCTGGCAGCATATCTGTGTTTAAAGCCATGTAGGTAGTGTTCAGTACATGGAAGACACCACCACTGTTATAAGACAGTGTGGTTGTATGTAACCTCTAGCAATTTCTACAGTTTACTCAATACCTGATGATACTGTTGAACCTGTCTGTTAGGTATGTTACATGTTGTGATCCAGGTATTATGATGTGTTGTATAATGCTCAGTTCAGTAGTCACTTTTGTTTGCAACATGATAGTACAGCACCTTCAGTGGTGTATTTTGACATGCTGAATTAATTGTATATGTGTGACAAAAGCAGGTGGTACAAAACAAATATGATGCTTAATAAGCACAACTGCATTACACACCGGTCACGTATAATAAAGTAAAATAGTACATGCAGAAGTTGTCAGTACACAATACTGACAACATGCATACTTGTGTTGTGCTTACTTCTCCTAGGATGTAATTCTCATGTGTGATCTTCCTTTCATACATTTGTAATCAAGCCCATAGGCATACCCTGTCATACATACACAAACATGGCAAATGTTACTGGACTGCCTCCACATGACTTGTGTCTTCTAGGGTTTTCATCTTAGTATATTTTTCATGACGTCCCACATTTTGCATGTACTTATATGTCATCTGTTATATTTTAAATCTATAGCAATGCATTGCAACATGATCTTCTTTTCCTTTTTTGTTCAACGTCACAGTTCTATTTCTGTGGCAGATCCTTGTGGATTGCACTACATATTGATTTGGGTTGTGCAAGCCATCACACTTCCTTCCCTTTACAACATGCATGTTGCTGCCACAACTGTTATTATTTCCCCTAAAAGGTATCTGAATGGGCAGATGTTCTATAATTTTCTCAGTTGTTCCAAAATTTTATGCATGTGCATTCCCACTATTCCTGCATTGGTACTCTGATACATATCAGGAATGAGAATTTATAAACTTGTGTTACCTGTATGCCTGGTCAAACAGCACAGTTTTCCTTCTGAAGATTTATTTCCTGTGTTTTTTTTCCCAATGTACATGACAATGCCAGTCAAGTTTGTACATGCCCACTGCTTCACTCACTGCAACATACAAGTGTATCACACTTTCTTGTGGCCTTACATTGTTAGGCCTCCCTTGGCTTTTATCTATTGCTAGCTGCCATATCTCTTGTTGTGCTGTGGGTGTGTGTGCGTGCACATGAGTGCGCACAAGTGTGTGTGTGTGTGTGTGTCTGTGTGTGTGTGCGTGTGTGTGTGTGTGTGTGTGTGTGTGTGTGTGTGTGTGTGTGTGCTTGTGTGTATTCACTGAGCTCAGGTCTGTGTACAGTCTTTTGTTTCCATCGTGTACACGAGTCCTGTCTATCTTCAACACTGCTGTGATTCTGTGCTGTTGGCTCGAGCTAGGACTGCTCGGCATGCAAAGTAGCTTTGAGCCCTGCATATTTGATTAGCAATGATGCTCACTGTGCAGAGCTGGCCAGTTGGATTCATTCCAGTGTGATATGTATAAGACTTTAATTAATCCGAGGACATGTACCACAAAAGTTTAAACATTTTTTAAACATTATTCAGGTTGCAGTAAGTAATTTAGTTATTCAGTCGTTACCTGGGTCTGTGAACTGACTCAGCTGAATCCTTTGTCGCCATTACCTATATCATAGATAAAAAGTAAATGAAGAAAAGGTGCTTTAGTTGGAAAAGGAGCCTCAATTAGTTTCACACAAGACAAAAACAAAACAAACTGAAACAAAAACTCAGTTTTGGAATGAGTCATTGTCATGAAAGCTAAAAATAGTATACCTAACATATATCTTTTTCAAACTGCTATCTGTACATATGCAAACTAGTCTTTCCATGTTATGCTGTCTGTGACTTATGACTGCCAGAATAAGGGATATTTACTTTATCTTTGAATGTGTGTTACAACAAAACATAACATGACAATATGCAGACAGGAATAAATGGACATGGCTGGATGAGAAATGGCAAAAATGACAAATACTAAAAGACTATTTATTATCTGATTATTTATTTATTGGGTTATTTATTTCACATTTGGTAACCGTATAAGTACGTTTCAGAGAACTCTTTTCATGAGTGATCTGTGCCATGTTGTCAGTAAGTAAAACAATACATTACAGTATCAGAACACTAAATAATGATAAAAGTAGACAATTTGCTGTGATGGCTGTAAGCAAGACAAGAGAATATCTGATTACTACACCTTAACAATACTAGGCACACACACACACACACACACACACACACATATAAATATATATATATATATATATATATATATATATATATATATATATATATATGTAAAATCGGTTTACCTTATTTTGTTGAAGTGCCATAATATTGAATCCCATTTTGTCTACACTGAAAATATCAAAGCCCACTTCATCAAAGCATTGGACCTGTGAAGATCTTCCCAGGGTAAGTAATCTGTTGTGCAAGATGGTGAACGTCATCCTTTTCATAACTGTAGTTCAATCTCGGAGTTGGTATAATTAGTTAGGGGGTGTGCAGTCCCCCAGCTGGGTAGGTTAGGGATGGCATGGTTTGGGTTTTCTTTCTTTTTGGGTAAGTGGTTACTCACCCTGGGAAGATCTTCATAGTTCCTGTCCTTTGATGATGTGGACTTTGATATTTTCAGCAGTGACAAAATGGGATTTGATACTATGGCATTTTGATAAATTGAGGTAAACCCTATATATATATATATATATCTATATATATATATATATATATATATATATATATATATATATATATATATATATATATATATATATATATATCTAAATATATATATATATATATATATATATATATATATATATATATATATATATATATATATATATATATATATGTATATATATATATATATATATATATATACACACACACACACAGACACATACACATATACATATATATATATATATATATATATATATATATATATATATATATATCTATATATATATATATATATATATATATACATACATATATATATATATATATATATATATATATATATATATATATATATACATATATATATATATATATATATATATGGTTCCCCTTCAGAAGCCTGAATGATCATAAGCTCTAAATTCATAAGCCTGAGACCAAAAGCCTGAAAACTCAAAAGCCTGAAAACTCAAAAGCCTGAAACTCAAAAGCCTGAAAACACAATATACACATACTGACTTTAATGTGGCTTCGTTATTCTTAGCCCTGTGGTGTAAGGTTACGAGTTGGGTTCAGGTAAGTGTGCGATTGTTTTTATGTTAGGGTTAGGGGCTGGTTAAGTGAGTTAGGGTTAGGGTGCAGGTTAGGCATGTGTGCGATAGTGACAGACTTTAGGGTTAGGGGCGTTTTAAGTGAGTTAGGGTTAGGGCGCGGGTTAGGTGAGTGTGCGATAGTGACAGACCTTAGGGTTAGGGTTTGGGTTAAGGTAAGTGGGTAGATAGTAGTGTCTTTGTACTGGCATATTAGCATTATTTGTGTTTTCAGGCTTTTGAGTTTCAGGCTTTTGAGTTTTCAGGCTTTTGGTTTCAGGCTTATGAATTTCGAGCTTATGATCATTCAGGCTTCTGAAGGGGAACTATATATATATATATATATATATATATATATATATATATATATATATAGTCATGAAATATAGTAATGATAGAGGAGATACACATGTTAACATCTTATTGCACTTTTAGGGATTCAGTTGTCCTGGATCTGCTGTTTCCCTGCAAGATGCCTCCCAAACCTCTAGAATAAGCTTCAGCTACATGTTAAGCAATGCAACTCACTGTTATCCTTTAAATATAAACTAGATAACTGGATGGTTATCCACAAATTTAGTCAAGGATTCTATCAAAATTACTAAATGACCAGTATTGCCTTCCAGGAGAAAGGACTTACAACTTGAGAGAGGGTATTGGCAAGGTATAAAAGGTCATGAGAGTCAATGCCCCTGGAATCTATTCCAAGTCATAGACTCAAAATACATGAAAAAGGGAAATTATGACAAGGTGCACTTTTTATAGACTTTTCATAGTCCCCAACATTTTATAACCCTTTGGGCCAGAGAAGGTATAATACAGAAATATGATTCCTTATGTGCAAATAATTAGTCAAAAATAGGAGCTAAGTAGAAAGAGGATAGAGCAGGAAATAATTAGAGAAACTGATAAGCAGTTTGGAAAGAAAAAATAAACATTAAGTATAACTAAAGAGATTTAGAAGCAACAAGTAAGGAAGGGTAGTGCACAAGAGTTATGCTGGAAATCATAATTTATGCTGGAATGTTTATCCATGATTGAAAATGTAGTGACATTGAGTGCTTTCTGCCTTTCTGAAAATTAAATAATGTTGATATGCTCCTTATTTCTTAAGGATTCTGATCCAGTGTTTCTGTGGTTGCTTTGGAAAAGCCTTTTTCTACTCTAGCCATAGAATAAGGCAGAATAAGTAGCACCTTATCTATTGCATTTCTTAGGGAATAAGAAAATTCTCTATAGCAGAGGAATTTTTCTAGAGGACAATAGTGGCCATTTAGGAATTTGGTATAAAACTGTTCAACAGCAGTGAGACTTTGCTTTGCACAGAAAACCACTTTTACTTATTAATAGTGGCCCAGTGATGTTCAAAGTGAAACAACTGTTGATTATTTCCAAACAGGGTAAGATACTACAGTTTGAATAATTTGTATGGGTTTAATGAGCATGTATGTAATGGATATTTTTGTAACATGGTTTCCTTAGGAAGCAGTTGATGTCCACCTCCTTGAAAACTATATTGAGATCCTGTTTTCCCAATGTTGCATTAGTATGAGCACATTTCTTATAATGACATTGAAACAGTAAGGTCAGAGGATGTATGAATAGTTTGTTCATTTTTTGCAGAGTATTTTTATTTGCCCCAAGGCTGCATCTTTGGAGTTAGTATATTTAATTAAGGTGTTACGGGTGACAAAGCTCCCTTTGTTTCATTTTTCCCCTGTAAAACTACTGTGTTGCTTTTGTGTGCTGCTGTTTCAAGTAGTTGTGTTATCAACTGTTTGTGAATGACAAGTTACCCCTTTAGAGCATTTGGAAGCCAATCATTCATGTATAACTGTAGAGTGGTCTCATGAAATGGTGTGTGAAATACAAGGAAAATTGTACACAGATAATGTCTGTCTTCAGTGTATGTGTTCTCTGTTAGACTGAAAGCAATGAATACTTATGTAAAAACAATTACATTTTTAGAACTGGAGGGAGGCTTCTTATACATGTTTCTTTCTTCAAAATGAATCAAAAAGATGTATTGGTATAAGAACAGAGAGAAGTATTTAACTGGGACTGGGACACAAAGAAAGGGAGAAGAATGATTGGAATTTGTTAGTGGAGGTCTTTATTTTGAGATAATAGTGGAATGCAAACCATGTTAATGGCAATATTTTACATCAAAATGAAAAAACGTCAGATTTTAAATGAATGTTTGCTGATGTTCATTGTGTTTCACTGTTTCAGTCATTACTCTTGGGTTATCCTGCTGGCAGGCTACCCTCAGTCGGCCAGAATTCCAAAGTCTATGTCCGGCGTCAGTTGCTGTCGCCTCTTCCCTGACATCAGTGCGCCAGGGGTATAAAAGATGCAGCCGATGCCATTTTCTTCAGTCTTTCTTGCCACACGGTGCCCAAAGCAAAAGCAGTTCACAAGTGCCGGTCGGCCGACTCCTGAGATTTTCAAATGCAAATTTCAGAACCGAAGTCTTCATTAAAGCTAAGTGCCCTGTTGGGGAAACTTTTTTCTTGCTCCAGACCGATGTCAGAAAAAGTTAACAATTGTATTTCTTGTGGGAAGCAAATACCTCATAAGGATTTTCACTCTTACTGTATTCCTTGCCTAGGCCCTGATCATAACGTTGCTAGCTGTCGGTTTTGTGCTAGATTTAACCAACACACTATTACGCGTCGGTTCGATTTTGCATTTCATTACTTTGGCCGAAGATTTAATTATATAATGCCATCAGAACAGCCGACAACTGCAGTTTACAAAAAACGCAAGGACAAGGAAAAGGATAAGCATCCGAGGTCCAAAACTGATGATGAGGCCTCTGCTAGGCCAGTCGCCGGTTCGCCGGTTCTCAGTGAGGTGCTTTCGCAGCCCCTGGTGCCCGCTACCTCAGAGCCACAGGCCGCTTCTGACTCCTACGTGGAGCCAACTGGGCCTCTGGATACGCAAGGTATTGGACATTCGGAAATCATTCCCTCAGATGGGTCCAGAGCCGCTGAGCAGGCATCGGCTTCTGAGGGTGTATTCAGACCTACACAACTATATATTAAGCCATCTTCAGCTTCAAAGACAAAGACTAAAGCAGCTGTAAAGACAAAGAAACAAGTACAGCATTCTCCTACTCCGACTTCCATGTCTAAAAAACAGATGCTCAAAATGGCCGAAGACCTAATTACTTTGATCAGGGGCTCCCATCCCCCTTCTGATAAGAAGCCTAGGCAAGAGGCAGAGTATGATTCTTCTTATCAGGTTTCTATTTTTTCTGATTTCTCTTCTGAACAGGATTATTCCATGCTTCCCTATGAGGATTCTGATGCTGAAGAATCCATTCCTTCAGCCTCTCCTCCTGAGGATTACTCTTTTGGGGAAACTCTGCATACCATGAGGGAGCATTTCCACTGGGAGAGCCAAGATTATTCTGAATCTAAGAAAAGGCTCAGAGACTTTCTGCTACTTCCTCAGCACAGACCCCTTGCTATTCCACCTGTTCTAGACATTGTAAATGATGTATATTCAGAGTCCGGCCTGTCCCCTGACTCTTTCCCCCTGCACCTGCTAAGTCAGACAGATACTACAGGGTCCCGGATTCTCATAAATTCCTATATAAAAACCCCACTGCTGACCCAGAAACTATATCTCAGGGTCTCAAAGGGGTTAAAGCTTCCACTGCAAAAAACCCTGTCCTCTCTGATAGGGATTCTAGGGCTCTAGACAGATGGGGGAAAAAAGTCTACACTTCTGCTACCTTGGCTGTAAGGGCTTTAAATTGTCAGTTGCATATGCTTAAATATCAGCAATATTTAATGTCACTGCTTAAACAGAAATTGTTGACAAATACTGAATGTTCAGAGAACAAGGAATTGCAGGATTTATTGCATGCAGCTGAACATGTGGGAAAGCATACTTTGCAATGTGGTTATGATTCACTGGAGGCCTCTTGCAGGGCCGCTGTTAGAGGTTCTGTTATTAGAAGGCATGCTTGGTTAAAGGAACAGAATCTGCCTGATCTTGTTAAAGCAAAATTATTAGATGCACCATTACAGCATGATACTTTGTTTGGTACTAAAGCAGAAGAGGTGTTGAAAAAAATGGAGGATAAGGCAAAATCCATGCAGGCAGTTAAGGATCTCTTACAGGTACAGCCACCCAGGTTTAGCAGGAACTGGCCTTCTAAAAATTGGTCCTTTCCAGTGTCAGACAGACCATAAAGAGGCAGATACAGGCATCCCAGAGGCAGATCTCAGCCCCAAGGCTCATACAGGCCTAAACAATGGGGTGCTCCTACCTCCTAAAGCAGAGAAGACAAATCACAACCTTACAGGAAACAGTCCCAATGACTTTCCTCTGCCAGATCCCAGCACTTTTCTTTTGGCAGCCCCCTTAGGGGGAAAACTAGCACTTTTTTCATCAAATTGGAAAATGCTTACCCAAGACAAATGGGTCCTGAACATAGTGTCCCAAGGCTACAGGTTCTACTTTCACACTCTACCAAGGTCAAAAGGTATGCCAGACCTGCCACACAATCAATGGGCAGAGGCACAAAAACAAATTACAGCCCTCATGGACATGAGGGCCATTCAGCAAGTACCACAACAAGAGCAGGGGCAAGGATTTTACTCCAGACTTTTCCTAGTACCCATGAAGGACAAAACCTGGAGACCAGTACTGGACCTGTCTATACTAAATACGTTTCTGGAAGTTCCAAAATTCAAGATGTTGATTCTACAGCAGCTACTGCCCATGCTGGGCAAGAAGGCTTGGCTCATAGCTTTGGACGTGAAAGAGGCATACCTGCATGTCCCAATCAGACAATCTTGCAGAAGATACCTTAGATTCATAGCTGGCTCAATGCATTACCAATTCTCTGCACTGTCCTTTGGCTTATCTACTGCGCCCAGGGACTTCACAAAATGCCTGGCACCAGTAATTGCGTTTTGCAGACAAAGAGGAATTCAAATATATCCCTACTTGGACGACTGCCTAATTCAAGCAGAGAACAAAGACATCCTTCTAAAGCATCTGGCATTTGTAAAAAGGTTACTAATTGGCCTAGGGTACACAGTAAACGGAAAGAAATCAAAACTAGTGCCCTCTCAAGAGATAATATTCCTGGGTGTAAGTTTAAGTACAACTGCCCAGATGGCTTATCTCATGCCAGACAAACAAAAGCAACTGACTTCTTACTTCAAGAACTTGGCAACAAAAACCCACTTATCTGCAAGTAAAATCCTGCAGGCCTTGGGTTTCATGGCATCCTGCATTCTACTAATTCCATATGCCAGACTGCATATGAGGAAACTACAATGGTATCTAAAAAGTGTTTGGACTTAGCATTGCCACAGCCTGGAGACAGTAATTGCACTCATTCCTTGCCTGCAACAGGAGTTTCAATGGTGGGCAGAAGCCTGTCACCACAACAAGGGTCTGCCATTCAGTTTACCCACAGCCAGACAGACACTGACAACGGATGCATCAGATTATGCCTGGGGGGCCCATATGGCAGGAAAATGTATTCAGGGCACATGGCCTGCAAACCAGATGCATCTTCACATCAATCAAAAAGAGATGCTAGCTGTTCAAAATGCCCTGACAGCTTTCAAGGACCTGCTTCATCCAGGACAGCTACTGATTAGACAGACAATACTACAGTCATGTGGTACATAAACAAGCAGGGAGGTAAACATTCCTAGCCCCTCTGCAGACAAGCAATGACCTTATGGGACACAGCATTGGCTTTTCAAGTTCACCTGCAAGCACAATTCCTGCCAGGAAAAACAAATACTCTGGCAGATGAATTAAGCAGAAACCTCATGGATCACCACGAATGGAAACTGGATCCACAAGTCTTCAGCATGATAACAAAGAAATGGGGATGCCCAGACATAGATCTATTTGCCTCCCCTCACAACTGCCAATTGCAGAGATTTTGCACAAGGATTTATCACAAGCAAGCATGGAAAGTGGACGCCCTATCCTTCAGCTGGAAAAATCTAACAGTATATGCCTTTACTCCACTGCCTCTCCATCCCAGGGTACTCGTAAAGATTAAACAAGAGAAGCCAAAAATTATACTGATTGCACCAGACTGGCCATGCCAGCACTGGTACCTAATCCTAAAGAACTTGTCTCAAGGTCCAGCATGGATATTGCCTCAAACTTCTCACTTGCTGACCCAACAAAACAATCAGATCCTGCACAGCCAACTCAGGACCTTAAATCTGGCAGCTTGGCAGATAATGTAGCCATTCAGAACACTCCTCTTTCAAAAGCTGTTATGGATGTTATCTTGGAGGCCAGGATGCCCAGTACCAGAAAATCTTATGCAGAAAAATGGAAGAGATTCTGTGCTTGGAACCAGGAACAAGGCATTGACACGTGTGTACCAAATATCCCTCAGATTTTACAATACCTAACTGAGATGCTGAACAAAGGCTTTTCTTTCTCATCAATTAAGATTCATGCCTCTGCCATTTCAGCCCATTACAATACGGAACCACCTATCTTTTCTCATCCTTTAATAAGGCAGTACCTCAGAGGGGCCAAAAACAATAGGCCACCATGGAGAGCACCAATTCCGGCCTGGGACCTCAATTTATGTTTTGGAAAAACTCACGCTGCCTCCTTTCGAGCCAGCATCAACAGCAGATATAAAATTCTTATCTTGGAAAACAGCTTTGCTTCTAGCAATAACCTGTGCAAGACGATTCTCGGAGTTACAAGCTCTCATGGCTGTGGAACCTTTTATCATTTTTCATCCAGACAGGGTTTCTCTGAGGACAAACCCTACATTTATGCCTAAGGTGGTGTCCACTGTGGCCCTCAACCAAACCATTCACTTGCCTACCTTTTATCCAAATCCACAGAACAAGGGTGAGAAAATTCTGCATTCTTTGGACATACACAGGCAGTTATGCTTCTACTTGGACAGAACTAAAGCTTTCAGAAATACTGAGCAACTTTTAGTGTCATATGCTGCAGGCTCATAAGAAAAGACTATCTCAAAACAGACTATTTCTAAATAGATAGGCTATTGCATCCATTTCTGCTATTTTCAACATGGCAAACAGTGCCTAAGGGCATTAGGCCTCATTCCACCAGAGCAGCAGCCACTTCAGCAGCCTTCCTCAGAGGAGTGCCAACCAAAGATATCTTAGAGGCTGCAACTTGGAGATCAGTGCACACTTTCACAAAGCACTACCACTTACTTATTTACTCTAAGTCCAGAGCAGGCTTTGCCACTGCAGTTCTGCAGGGCCTCATAGCCTCTCCTAATCCTATTTAGCCCAGCCACCCATCCTCAGCTTTGAGATTCAACCCAAGTGTAATGACTGCAACAGTGAAACACGATGAACATAGTACAGTTGTGTACCTACCATAAATGTAGATGTTTGAGTGTATTCACTGTTGCAGTCCAGGTTACCCATCCACCATCCCCCCTTTCTTTGCTGGGTCTATCTGCAATTCTCTATCCTATACAACCTTTTTGGTGTATTTCTTTGTAGATGAAGGAAATGCTATTTTTGTGCATGCATTTTATATTGGCATATTTTTCAGCCTACCAATTTGGGGGCACCTGACATCTGGGGCAAGAAAAACTGAAGAAAATGGTGTCGGCTGCATCTTTTATACCCCTGGCGCACTGACCTCAGGGAAAAGGTGACAGCAACCGACGCCGGACCTAGACTTTGGAATTCTGGCCGACTGAGGGTAGCCTGCCAGCAGGATAACCCAAGAGTAATGACTGCAACAGTGAATACACTCGAACATCTACATTTATGGTAGGTACACAACTGTACTTTGCTTGTGTTAAAATCTATTTCACTGTGGTGTGTGTGTGTGTGTGTGAATGTGTGTGTGTGTGTGTGTGTGTGTGTGTGTGTGTGTGTGTGTGTGTGTATATATATCTATCTATGTATATATCTATCTATGTATATATATATATATATATATATATATATATGTGTGTGTGTGTGTGTGTGTGTGTGTGTGTGTGTGTGTGTGTGTGTGTGTGTGTGTGTGTGCATGTGTGCTTTCTTATAGGCTTTCCTAACTTATTTCCATAATTATGTTCAAACCAAGTAAGTATTTTTTTTTACATCCATGATTGTTTCTTTTGCTGGGTATTCTTCAGTCACTCATGTTATCTTATACTTAAGATGTCAGTAAATGTTCCTATCTTCCTTTATCTCCATCCTCCTAAAGACTGATTGGCACTGATATCCTGGCTTTGTGAGAGCATTTAAGCCACTTAGTTTCTGTTCAAAGACATCTTGATTTCATTACCATATTCCTATTACAGGCTGCCACTCATAAAGTAAGTCCCTGAGAAGTTGCTCCCAAAGCAAAGCACAAATTGCTTGTCCCTTTAGGGCATGAAGTATTGTCTTGTTCCAGTATGAAATAATAAACACTGTTGCCTGGTCAGTATACACTATATATATATATACACAATAGTCATTTTTTTATTTTTATTTTGCATTTGTTAACCGGGAAAGTCCGACTGGACGCAGGTCCATTTTCAGCGGAGGCCCAGGGAGATAAGCTCCAAAAAAAACATACATAGAATAACATGCAGTTACATGGAACATTCCTTCATGTTATGAGAGCTTTCATTGCATACACTCAAGGAGATGATGCATACAGTATAGAATACATTAAATTAACAGTTCATACAAAATTCAAACACTGAGGTATTAATTATCAAAAGACATCTACTCAAAAGACCTAAAAAGAGGCAGAATTTTGTATACATGAAATAAGGCTGTCTAAGAGTAGTTGGGGTACAGAGGAGTTACCTTTATAAGAGTTAGCCTGGTGAATGGCATGAGCATAGCTAATTATTCTGAAAATGGTTTTTCAGGAGTTTTTTAAAGTGAGTAGTGGAGGTGTTAGAGGTTGTATGGCTTGGTAGGGTGTTCCATTTTTTTGGCAATGATGCTGGCAAAAAGGGATTTGCCAACATCATTTCTATGCTTGATGACTTTTGTGAGGTTTTGGTTGCTGGATCTAAGAGTTCTACTGGGGATGTGTGGTTGTATGAGTTGCTGTAGTGCAGGGGTTAGGTTGGGAAAGTAGTAGAGTTTGTGTGCAGTAGATAGTTGGTTGAGTAGTAGCATATGAGGTAGCTCCAACCAGTTGACTTGCTTAAGTGACAGACAGTGATGGGACCTATAAGGTGATTCGGTAGCAAATTTAGAGATTTTGTTGTAACGAGATTCCATTTTATTTAGGTCGGTTTGCCGGAGATTAGTTAAGATGGGAGAGGCATATAAGAGGATGGATAGGAGATGGGTCCTTGCAATGGTTGCTTTGGTGTTATTAGTCATAAAGTTTTTATTTCTATAAAGGAGTCCAAGTTTTTTGTTAACTTTTTTGATGGTTTGAACAATGTGGATGTTGAATTTAAGATTGCTGTTAATTTCAACATATCATGTTCAACATGACACGTCATCAACATAATTGATATTTCTCTGCCTTTTCAAAATTGTAAAGTAGCACATGCTCATCCCCATCAAATGCTTATCTTCAGATAGTTTTGAGTCCTAGGTAGCAAACTTCTCAACTGTCCCTGTTTTGGAGGAATGTTCCTATTTTCTGACCTGATTTATCGCTGCTTGGGCTCCACCTATTGTTGGAGGTATTTTCAAGCTTGATTTACCCTTCACTCAATTTTCTAAATCCCCTCACCACACATGATTTTTGATGCTGTCTAGGAGACAGAAGACCACACTATATAACCAACATATCAGTGACAACAGTACTTTAACAAAAGAGAACATACATCTTATAACTCCCGTTTTCAGAAACAAAAATAAATGAATTTTCAGGGTAAATTTTACACTGTCTCTGATAAACTGCTTATATATTTTCACCAGCTCCCCATGGAAATAGGTAGGGTAATGTGCTATTTGATATTCATACTTTATACTAATTAGATGTCCAGATTTTTTTGGCTGAATGTATTTACTTTTCAAGGGCATTTGTACTTACTTTCAAGGTTTGTAGGGTGAGAATTAGGCTATGTAGTATTTTTTTCTGTTTGTTTGTAGATTAAATAACACAAATACAAAATAAATAAGAACATCTAGTGCCAGTTAATTCAAAAAGTACTTACCATGCTTCTGAAAGCAAAACTCACAAATAAATTATCCATTCTGATTGTATTCTAAATGTGCATGTTTTGAGACATACAGTCTTGTGTGTGTGTATGTGTGTGTGTGTGTGGGGGGGGGGTGCTTCTGCTCTCATGTGCACATATGAAACTTCTGTGGTGTATAAAAGTTTTTAAGATTTTAAGAGACTGTACTTCGTACTACTGGTAAAAAAAAGTTTCTATCAAAGCACTTCACAAAGAAATAAAGCTTCATAGATTATAGGACTAAGATTAGTATGCAGTTCCGCCACCAATATTAGAACTTTCTGTGAATTCAGCATAAAAGAAATACAACAAAAGTACATTCTTAACAAAAAACATGATCAGTAACAGTAATTCTCATTATTTCTACTCCTATTAAAAATAAACCCAAAGGGAGAAAGATGTCAAAGAGGTTTATGTTTTATAAAGCATAATTAATACTGTTGTCTGTTTTTCACTTTATTTTGTTTTGGGGTATTTGATTTTCCTTACTGTAGACTGGTGTTATTTAATCATTGCAACAGAAATAGAATTGCCTGCAGGTTAAAGTAACAAGCTGTGTATGAATTAATCAAATATAGCATACCTATGTTCAATTCAGGAATCCTCCATTGTCATGCTGTGGACTCTGAACAAGTAAATTATTCAACACAGTGCTCTTGGGCTTTTCATGAAAATAAGCAACAGTATCTAGTGGACCTTACAGAATAAAAAACAATAACAACCTGCTGTCACACAGGCATGCAATGCATGTATTTTGTCTTCAAAGTAAAGCTTAGCAAATTAAATCGTGTGTTGCTAGATGTGCATCACCAGGGTTCCCTGCCTCAGGTGTAGACATTTTAAATTAACTACCGCATCTGCTATAGAAGCATTCTGCATGAATACATATGATTAACCATTTTTAATAGTATTTACATTCACAGCAGTCCTGCACTTCTGCCATTCAGGCAAAGACCCTACAGAGAGAAAAAGACACTTTTGGAGTTTTCACCTTTGTCTGAAGACTTGAGCAAAATCTTTAGTTCTGCTAAATATTGCAGCAGTGCTGATCAAGTAAATACAAAACTGAACAGTATATGTGATTGTATGATGTCTGCACTGTAAATAAATCCAGGAAATGTTATTAGCAGTTTGCTCTATGAATATCAGTTCCTCTATAGCAAAATCCATAGCAAAATAAGTGATTTTCCTTTAATTAATGCATCCAAATACTTAGGTTTGGTTAATGCAATGGGGGGGAACTAACCTATTTTTATGACTTATGATATACATATAGTTCAGGATATTTGCAACTTACAGGTCAGTATAAAAATCATTTATTGGTAAATAACTGTGAAATTTAGTAACGACAGAGGGGGTGATTATATTTATGCTAAACCCTGCATTCTATTTATTTATTTTGTTTATTACACTTTGTAGTGGTGCTGCGGTAGCGTTGTCGCCTCACAGCAAGACATTGTCGCGTTTGATTCTCAGTTAGAGCGTCTTTTGTGTGGAGACATGTGTGAATGGGCATGCCTTCGTTGAAGGTTGTGCGTCAGGGCTGGTAACTCAGCATGTAAAAATCCACTACCAAACATTAGCGGACTGGAGTTCTGCTGTGGCGACCCCTAACCCCCATAAGCCGAAAGACACAACATTACAATTTGTTATTAGGTTAATGCCATGCTGGCATACCTCCTATACAGAGAAGAGTTAGGAAGAGGAAGTTTTCAATTATTAAAAAGTGAGTACAATAGAGGAAAAGTCAGTACAGTATAAAAAGTTTGACAAAGCACAGATAGAAAATAAGACCTGAGTAGCATCCATGCAATCATTCATCTGTCTTTCCATCCATCTATTCATTCATCCATTCATCTATCCAGTCATACCACAGAAGTAAACACTAAATTGCCATGGAATGCATATAGAGACTGAATCAAATAAAGACATATAATGCAATGAAAAAGTGTAATAGAAGGGCTGCATTAGTAGTCACGTTAATTATGCATTTAGAGCTAATGCCTCTGGAAAGCAGATACATGTTTAAATAACTCGAAGTCATTTTTCAGCCACACAATATATAACACCAGCTGCATTACAAGTGTTGCAGTGTTAGTGCAGACAGGTTAATTTGAGCACCAGGCATCACCAAGGTATGAGCCCTTGGCAGTTATAGGGTATTACTAGTAGTAAACTGCAACATTGTGCAACAACCACAACTCCTCCAAGAGTTAACTGGATAGCCTTATGCAGAATATGACAAATTGCACATGGATATAAAACAATGGTTTTTGCACTATTGAGTGGGGTCCTTCTAACTTGTTGACTGACTTCTGTACTCCTTGAAACGATGATAAGTTAAAGCTAGCACGCCAATTATATCTACAAATTTTCTCTGACATCTATATATCAGAGCCTTATCAGTAATGTGATTGTGCATTCATTTAAAATTTACCTGAAGCCACAAACATTTGTGCAGAGTAATGGTGCCTGGCATCATGCTGAAAAGATGCTTCAAAGAGAAATGTGATCAGAGTTTTATCCGTGTCCAGAGCAGCCTTCCTGGTGATCTTTTTGAGCATCTAGGGATAGGCTGTGGCACTTGAAGACTTTACTTAGGGGAATCACTTCTTGTTAAGGCAATTCATAGACAACTATTTGTTCACTTTTTAACCTATGTGTAAATGTTTGGATTTCTCTTCTGCTTCACTGCTTCTTTTTAGGTTTTCTATCGTAATTCTGTTAACCAAATTTTGAGATGAATATTGTATGGAAACAGAAACTAAGTTCAGTCCTCACAGTTTCTTGGTGACTACTGATCTGAGTTAAACTAGTGTGTGTCTGCATGTTTATGCATCCACACAATGTTATGCAAATATAGTATCCTTAACTTGAGATTTGGTTCTATAGACAAGGCTGTTTTTAGGCATCATTTGCATATATATATATATATATATATATATATATATATATAAATAGATAGATAGATAGATATCATATTTTTTTTATTTTGCTGCAGGGTTTCATACTGTATTACAGGTCTTTGATTCACTCTGTTATTTCTTAATGTTGTACCCTATGAAGAAAACAGAGCACAACAGCTACAGTTTCTTTGACTGCATTGTTGTTCTCCTCTAATGACCTGATTATTTATTTATTTATCTGGCGTTTGTTTCCTAGGAAAGTCCGACTGGGTCATGAGGTACCCATTTTCAGTTGAGGCCCAGGGAGAAAGCTCTGGATACATATGGTTAACATGAGGGCTTTTTTTGTATACAAACAGGTGATGGTACACATATGTTGCATTTGGGTCAACTCCCCCTCAGCTCCCCCCAGCCATTCCAGTGTCCCATTATTTGGCTATTTCTCCCCAGTTGCCATAAACACTGTTCAAAACTCTCAGTGTGCATACTGCTTTCTGCTTTAATTCTACAGTGATTACAGATATTTGGATTTAATATAAAACTTTTATTTCAAAATTTCCAGCACAAACACTGATAGACATTTGCTAAACAAAACAATACAGTCTCACAATGAAAACAGACTTAGCATTAAAACTTCTGTGACTTTGAAACTTGCATTCATTGAAACAGCATTGAAACCCACATTCAAAGAAAATGCATCTGGCCAGTGCCAGATTAAGTTTACTTCTGGGCTGTTTTCAAGTTTCAAAGACTGAGTTTCAAGACTGAGATCATTTTCTAGAAAATGTATTCTTAAGTGTTTAACGTTTCACCAACTAAATGATATCTATTTTTATTTTGTCACCCATTCTTTAAGGTCATCCAGCAGTTTTATTAGATATCTTGTTTTATTTCCATTACTCTGTTAGGCATACATCATAAAATGTATAAAACCAAAAAGGACTCAAAAAAAGCTGTGGATTCCAGTACTCCAGTATACAAATCTTTAATGTAGAAAAGGCCACATAAATTCACATTGACGTAAGCGCTTTCATAGGCATGTATCCCACTTCATCAGATGCTAATGAAAACCATAAAACTACTTATATAGGTTGATTCAAACTAGTCACATGACAAAAACTATCAGCTGACATAAAACTTTTCTAAATCAAAAATTTAAAGTTGCAGTATATGTTACACCATAAAGAAACATCTCTATGCTTCTATGTTACAATAAATAAATATAAAACAAACAAAATAAAACCAATTAAATAAAACAAATATAAAAACATGAAAGATGTAAGTGCATTTTTATTTATAGACACAGAATTACCTAAAAAGAGGTCACTTTTTCAACATTGGCTTTAAGGGGACATGGTGATTCTGACCATGCCCACTGTCTGCTCTCAACTTAACTATCTATTTTGCTTCAAGGGTCTCTGTTTCATTACGTACATTACCTCCTTTAACGTTCTTATATATTCTTAGTATAATAAGAAACATGAAGGTATGTCCTGTGTCTGTATCATAAACATGTTTTGACAATGCACTAATTCTATCTTTCCTACTTATGTGGTACATGTGTTCCCTCATTTGATCCTTTAAGGGTCTGTCAGTCTTGCCTATGTAAATTTTCTTACATTTTTGATGCCATGCAGGATAAACTACATGCTTGGTGTCACAGGTGGCATATACATTAAACTTGTACATCTGTCTATCATCTGGATGCAAGAACCCCGAACTTGTGTCTATCATACTGCAGAATTTACAATGTCCACACGGAACTGTGCCTATCCGCCCTGAGCCTTCAGATCTACTCCTGGGATAGCACAACTGTCTTTTAAGTGATAGGTTATTCCTAAATAAAAATCTAGGCTCTGGATCTACAATGGTGCTTAAAACTTTGTCTGATGTCAAAATCCCCCAATTCTTCCTAATAATATTCATATATTTATTCACATCAGTGGAATAGCATAAAGGCACCCTTAGAGTCCTGACGCCATCACTGCTCCTTAATGCTTCTTTTCCTTTAGAAAAATAAGGTTTTGCTGCTGTATTCCTCAGCATGGCTACTTCATTCAGGTTGCCTGAAATAATTTTTTCATCATACCCCCTGTCTAAAATTCCTCCCTTATAACATTCAAATGCACCTTAAAGTCAGAGTCTCTGATGTTTAGTCTTGAGGCTCTGAAAGCCTGCTTTTTCACAACGTTTTTAAAGATGTAAGGGGGATGCATACTATCATGAAACAAGAGGTGATTAACATAACATGATTTCCTATGTTGTTTAGTGTACATCCTGTTACTTTCATCTATGCATACTGTAGTATCCAAAAAATTCATAGTTTTATCTGAGTACATATAGGTGACTTTCAAGAATGACTTGAAAATGATATAGCCACGGAGTGCCAATAAGTGATCCAACACCACTCTAATCACAGTCACAACTTCTGTTGTAAAGCCAAACGAATATTAGCAGTAAAAAGTTTAACAAATACTTGCAGTGAAAATTGACAAAGTCCACTGTAATGTGCTGTCATAAAACCCGTAGTTGTTCCAAACAGCTTATTGCCGATACATACTCCACATATGCTTTCTAAACAGCACACCAGCTCCGAATAAAAGTCACTAGTTTATTAGCAAAATACTCTAAAATTGCTGAACAAACCTCTACATATTCATGTCCGAGGTTAAACAAACAAAACACTTAAAGTGTACTCCATAAAAATGATGAATAGACATACAATTAAATAACTGCAGACTTATTAAAACGGTTTAGCGCTTTCACCCATAGCTTATGGGCTTCTTCAGAACCTTTCAAGAATGTCGTAATCTGATTCACATAACTTATGAATTCTAACAACTCAACAATAGTCCCACCCCACATAATAAAAAGATCATCCACAAACCTTCTAAAAAACCAAATGTGTTCACACTGAATGGACTTTGTATCACATGCTCTGATTCCCAGTTCACCATGACTACATTGATGTGCCCATAGCTACACCATTGTTTTGCAGGTAAAATCTCTCTCAAAAAGAAATACGTTGTTATATAGAGCTATTTCCAGCAATTCTCTTAAAAGTCTAATCTGACTTTCACTTATGTTTGAATATAGTCTCAAAAACTTTTCAACACTGTCAATACCTATATGGTTGGGTATCACTGTGAACAGTGACACCACATCCATAGTAACAAGTGTGTAACTCTTCCCAGCTTCCAAGTCTGACATAAAGTCAAAAAGATCTCATAGGAAATATTCAGTCTCTCTCAATACTTGTCTTATGTTATTCAGAATGGGTCTTAGGGTCTTCTCAATATATATCAAGACAGACTCTGTGCACCATCCCCTATCCAACACAGTTGGTCTCATTGGAGGGCAGATATTGTTTTTGTGTATCTTAGGTAGTCCTTGTATGCAAGGAATAACAGGATGTTGTGTGACAAAGTAGTCATACAGCTCTTTTCAAATAGCCATGCTGTACAGCAAAACATCTTAATGCCTATTTACTTGTAGAACCATATTTTCCACTTTCAAATGACTGATTCTACTATAAAACATCTCATCTGATAACATAGTCTTCATTGTGTGTTTATACCATTCTGTGTCCATAATTACTATAGGCCAGCCTTTATCTGTAGGCCGTATCACTAAATCAGTATTATTCTGTAACTTTACTAAAGCATCATGCTCTGTTTTACTAAGGTTGTACCTTTTGGCCCTATTCTCATTACCCTTATTTAAATGATAAACATCTTTCACACACATAGATTCAAAAGCATGTATCAAAGAATTCAGTGGAGGAACAAATGAACTAGGCTTTTTAAAAACAGTCTGCAATGTCTCATTACCATTAAACATCATTTTGAGAGTCAAAGCTCTACAAAATGTTTTGATATCAAATATGACATCTGTAACATTAGAATGCCTGCTAGGTATAACTCCTTTCCGAAGCACATTAATTTCATCTGTAGATAGCTCATGATGTGATAAATTCCAAATTAAGATTTGTTGTTGTGAAAAAACTCCTTCTTGGAGTTGACCAACCCAGTTGTCTGTCCCTTGAACTTCCTCTTGTGTTGGCTCTGGCTCCTTCCTCTTGTATGTTGCTCTGTACTCATTTCCCTTACGGGTAAAGGGAAACAAAGTTTGTGTTGGAATAGAGGGTAGACAGAATCCACTCCCTGTTGTGGAGCACCACGCTCACTTGCTTCAAAGGAATTATGAACTTGTGCCATGACAGAAAATTTTTTTGATCTAGCTCCTGCTGAATTCTCTCTCTCCTTTTGCTGTAACTCTGTAGTTTGTACACATTCTATCCCCAGAATGACTGGGAAGCCACCTGCTATTCCCTGTGATGAAGAAACATCTGTTCTCAAATCAATAACACCCTCTCTGTCCATGGACTCGCTCACATCTCTGTGCTATAAAGCCTCCTCCATTGTAACATTGCTACACGTGACATTTCTAATCACATTCCGCTCACTTGATTAGTTGCTGGGGCCATTTGCTGATGTCTGCCTTGGCTCGAAAGTTGAATTAGTTTCACTGAATCTTGGCCAAGAAAAAACATTTCCCAATTGAAAGTCCCTTCTATCTCTCTCTACTTTTTTCAATTTCAGCTTACTTAGCTTCCGTTCATAGGCTGAGATGGAATCCAAGGTCTCAAGGAAATATCTGTCCAAGACAAAGACGTCAAAGAGGGATAGCAGTTCACCATAATGCGTTTTAATAGACGAGGAGAGAGACAGTATTTCTCTCTCAGCAGCTGAAATAAGAAGTTTCATATACCTAATACTGGTATTTAAGTTCACTTCTGCCATTCTGTTAAGAGAACTGGGTCACAATTGACGTGCGATGGCATTTTCAGTACTCAAAGTCCTCTAGGGACTATACCTTCCTTTACTCATAGTTCCATATGAAATTTCTCATATAGATTTCTTTATAGTTTAAAAAGTTCATTTTCTGTTTCATGTAGCTTGCTTTTCGGTAGGACTATGTCACTGCCTGGAGCTCCACTCTCATTATCATCATATGTGCAGTTAAATAAAGGATTTTCATTGTTGTCAATGACATTCAACAGTTTTTTCACATTGCAAGAGTTACCTTGTATGTGACAAATTTAACCTTGAGCCGGTTCAATGCTCTCTATCTCATCAGTCATGTTACAACAAAAGATGGTAGTTAAGCACAGTAGGAAATCCAAAAACAGAAAAACCACTAGTACCACCAATTGTAGACTTTTAGGTCCAAATACACAAACAAGTCCAAAACTGTATAAAACCAAAAAGGAATGAAAAAAAGCTGTGGATTCCAGTATTCTAGTATAAAAATCTTTAATGTAGAAAAGTCCAAATAAACTCACATCGACGTAAGCGCTTTCGTAGGCATGTATCCCACTTCATCAGATGCTAATGAAAACGATAAAGCCACTTATATAGGTTGATTCAAACTAGTCACATGACAAAAAATATCAGCTGATATAAAACTTTTCTAAATCAAACATTTAAAGTTGCAGTATATGTTACCCCATAATGAAATATCTCTATGCTTCTATATTACAATAAATAAATATAAAACAAACAAAATAAAACATATTAAATAAAACAAATATAAAAACATGAAAGATGTAAGTGCATTTATATTTATAGGCACAGAATTACCTAAAAAGAGGTCTCTTTCTCAACATGGTGTCAAAAATGTAAGAAATTTTACATAAAGAAGACCGACAGACCCTTAAAGGATCGAATGAGGGAACACATGTACCACATAAGTAGGAAAGATAGAATTAGTGCATTGTCTAAACATGTATATGATACAGACACAAGACATACCTTTATGTTTCTTATTATAGGAAGAATATATGAGAACGTTAGAGGAGGTGATGTACGTAATGCAACAGAGACCATTGAAGCAAAATGGATAGTTAAGTTGAGGGCAGACAGTGGGCATGGTCTGAATGACCATGTCCCCTTAAAGCCAATGTTGAGAAAGAGACCTCTTTTTAGGTAATTCTGTGCCTATAAATATAAATGCACTTACATCGTTCATGTTTTATATTTGTTTTATTTAATATGTTTTATTTTGTTTGTTTTATATTTATTTATTGTAATATAGAAGCATAGAGATGTTTTGTTCTGGGGTAACATATACTGCAACTTTAAATGTTTGATTTAGAAAAGTTTTATGTCAGCTGATATTTTTTTGTCATGTGTCTAGTTTGAATCAACTTATATAAGTGGCTTTATTGTCTTCATTAGCATCTGATGAAGTGGGATACATGCCTATGAAAGTGTTTATGTTGATGTGAATTTATGTGGCCTTTTCTACATTAAAGATTTGTATACTGGAATACTGGAATCCACAGCTTCTTTTCGGTCCTTTTTGGTTTTATACAGTTTTGTGTATTTGGACCTAAATGTCTACAATTGGTGGTAATGCTTTTTTTGTTTTTGGATACATCATAAAATGTCATTTAGAAGTGCTGGGATTCCCCTTCTGCTAGGTCCAAGAGCATTAAGATACAGAGCAGTCAAAATGAAGCTCTAATATTGCCATGGACCTGCAAATTAATAACATTTGAATTTTTAGTGGGCTTCTCACCCCTCTCTGTACATGCATACGTACATACACACATACATAACACACACACAAACTCACTCTACCCATACAAGAGACTATTAAGCTCCCATATCCCCAGTTAAACTATTTTATTACAAAAACTCAGAAAGAAGGAAAAATATGAGAAAAAAAATGTAACACAAGTGTCTTGCTTTTCCCTGATTCTAATATCAATTAAAATAACCCAGCAATTTTTCAATTACAGCGTCTGAGTATTGCTTTACTGAGCATTGCCAAATATTAGCTTCCCTGAGAAGAAACCAGCGATCTCAGTAAAATCCCACACACGAACAGGCCAGGAAAACATAGAAATGCCACACATAAGGCACTGCATCTAAGACGTGAACCAGTAAACCAAGTGTTGTAACTTCCCCAACCAGCAGCTGTAGCCATGAGGTCTGATGCCATGATGTAATAATTTCCTTTCTGCTAACATCCCGCCCAGACAGTATTCTAAGATGTTCCACACAAATCACACAGCCATAAACATTGCCCAAAAATATCCGGTTGCTACTGCAGATTAAAAGTAGCATACATTCAGTTTCAGAAATTCAAAATATTTCACAGTGCAGTCATAAAGTTGGTTCAAATGTTCAGAGTGTGTTTATTATTTATTATTATATTTATTATTGTCCTAGTCTGTACTTGTATTCAGTTTTGTTCAACTGAAAACAAACTGCAAAAGGTAAAGTTAAACTAATAAAGGTGAAGTAGCGCATATGTGCCTTAGAGTCTCCACCCCAGCTATTTACTCACACACACTCATAGTCTCATAGCTATTTATTAACGGGTCTACTTCATATGACCTAAATTTCATTTGACTGAAATTCATTTGACTGAGACCAAAACACTGAAAGTTCAAAAGACTGAAAACTCATTTGACTGAAACTCATAACACTGACACATTAAAGTAATAGGTATATGCCCTTTTCCCCACTGTAGTGCGAACCTGGAGTTAGTATATATAGTTAGGAGGGGTGTGGGTGGCACAGCCGCCCACATTGGGGGGGGGGGTGTGGAGGGCGAAGCCCTCCTATATATTTTATACATTTTAAACCATACACATGGATATTTATAACTGCAATGAGTAACTCTTTGCAGAAAACAATATTTACCTAAACTTCCCCCAAAACCTCCCAACACCCCCCTAACTATATATACTAACTCCAGGATCGCACTACAGTGGGGAAAAGGGCCTTAATGCATCCTTAACGCATGGTCATTGTTCGCATAAACAAAATAAATAGCAAGCAACTTAAAATATATGCTTACTTGTTGCAGTCTGTCAAATAATCCAACTCCAGACCAGAGACCAGTAATATAATAACCACTTGGCTGTCAGCTCCCTCGGCTCCTAAACAAGTTAATATGGATCCATTTGGCTCCTAGCACACACGGGGAAGAGCAACACTTTACCGTTTGATGTTAAATATCCACGTATGGATGTGGATGTCAACAGTCTGTTTAACAAGGCACAGAAGTGATCAGAATGGACGAGAAAAGTGCCGCCACTGGGCAGCAGAGGTGCCGGTATGCCATACTGGTATGTACTGGCTCAAAAAAAAGCCCTGGTTAACAGAATTAAAAACTAGACAGACATAATAAAGTCATAATATTCAAGCACAAATATGAAAACAACACATTAGTTTGTCAGAATGAGAATCCAACAGACATTATATAGTCATAGTGTTCAAGCATAAATTATATGGAAAGCCTGGTAATAGGAAGATGCAACATTATTTACATGGTTAACTATCAAAAGGTGGAACGCGGAATATTTGCAGATGGAAACTTGAAACATGGATGTTCAAATTTCCATCTTGCTGAACATCCCAGTGTGTGAAAGTTAATATCAGCAAATGCACAGTGGATTCACTGATATAAACCCGAAGTGTTGTACCCCAGGGATCACTCCAGTGGCTCTACTCGACAGAGGCACTAGGAACTAAGGTCGGGTGGCATGATGCCAGGATAATCCTATGGGCTAGGCTTGTAAAGGCTCCAGGGCCATTAGACTAGTACACACCTATGAACCTGTGTACAGAGATCATGGTACAGTGCGGTGTGAGAAATTCATCCCTTTCCTCACTGTAGTGTGATCTCGGAGGTGGAATATATAGTTAGAAGGGGGTATGGGGGGGTGCAGGGGTGCTTGGCCTCCTGCAAAAACGTGATGTTAGGTGTAGGAGTTTCCTTTACCTAAGCTCCTATACGGACATCACGTAATGTGTTCGGCAACAATGTTGAATCTGCTGAATTTATTCAGCTGATTCAACATTGTGCCATGTTGTGCATTTTGACTTATTTTTTTATTTCAAGCATTAAACAGAAATAATTTTAATTTTCAACATTTTAATAGTAAACCGATTTACATAATAGATAATTATCATAACAATTATTAATATTCTAGAGGTCATGAAATGGTAACAGGTTATATTGGTAAAGACATAGGATGGGACAAGTGGAGAAGGGTAGGGTGTGGTAGAGGGGATAGCAGGAATAGATGTGGAAAAGGTATGAGTGTAACCTCAGGGGAGTATGTTTAGAGGAATGGAAGGTAGGGTAAGTTTGTAATGGGAATAGAGAGATTAGAGGTAGAAAAAGGTGTAATAGTGCCTCAGTAGAGAGAGTAGAGGTAGAAAAAGGTATGAGTGCCTCAGCCTGGGCTCACACAAGAGCAAATCCAAGCTTTGTTGAAGTATTCTTTTATAGAGAGTTTGAAGGAGTGCAGGTTAGTACCAGTTTCAATTGTTAAAGGAAGGAAGTTCCATAATTTTGCCACAGAACAGGAGTAAAGCCTTAGGCCTGGGGTTTTGTTAGGTTTGTAAGTT
This sequence comes from Protopterus annectens, assembly GCF_019279795.1. Classification (NCBI taxonomy): domain Eukaryota; kingdom Metazoa; phylum Chordata; order Ceratodontiformes; family Protopteridae; genus Protopterus; species Protopterus annectens. The sequence goes on along the minus strand of NC_056727.1, from coordinate 1,027,880,291 downwards.
GTGAGGAAATGTTTCTCTTCAGATCTGAGATGTTTATTTGGGATATAAAAGCCAATTAATGGGCTAAGAGCAGAAAAAGCTAGTGGGTTGTAGATGATTTTGTACACCATAATAAGTTGTACATATTGGAGGAGGATGACTCAGAGGGGTTGCGTTCATTGCAAATTTGGCAATTTTGTTATAGCAGCTTTCTAGTTTTTTCTTAGGGAGATCTGTAAGTTAGTTAGAATTGGGTTCCTTATAACAGTGAGGGCAAGAAGTAGGTTTTGGCCAGGTTAATTTACGTAGCTGCCGTGAGGACATTTTTATTCCAGTATATAATGCGTAGTTTTGGGTGTTTTATTGATACTGTTTTGCATGTGTAGGTCAAACTTGAAATTATTGTCAGTTGTGACACCTAGTAGTTTGGTATGCTGGATCAATTCAATTTCAGTATTTCTGGCTAAAAAGATCTTGAATATTGTTTTGTTGGAGCTATGGGGTTTGTGGGTGAAGAGAAGGAGCTTTGTTTTTTGTGGGGTTCAGTAGGAGTTAAACATTAGAGTGCCATGTTTCTATGGAAGAGAAAGCGTGTTGTGTTATATGTTCTAGGTAAGTTAATGTGTCTGATACACAGATGAGTGTGGAGTAATCTGAATGTTTGATTACAGTGCCTTCACAGGAGGATGTATGTAAGTTACTGATGAAGACATTAACTAGGAATGGGCCAAGGATAAATCCCTGAGGTACACCTGTGGGGGGGTGATGTGATATGGAGAGATAGAGCCCTGACATTTTACTGCTTGCTGCCTGTCAGCTAGATAGCTGGAAAACCACTGAAGTGAAAAGGAGAATAGACCAATGCTGGAAAGGTCTTTAAGGAGTTTAGGGTGAGATACCACATCAAATGCATTTGACAAATCTAGAAATACTGCAGATGCTAGTTTGCCAGTATCACAAGCTTTGTTAACAGAGTCCATGAAAGATAATAAGGTTGTTGAGGTACTGTGTGCAGGTCTAAAGGCATGCTGAGTATGGAAAAGCAGGTGGTTGTGTGTAAGATGGTGGAGAAGTTGTAGGTGCACACATTTTTCTAGAATCTTAGAGGGGGAACAAGACTGCAATAGGACAAAAGTTTGTGATGTCAGTAGAGTTGGCTCCCTTATGTCAAGGGATAATGTGTGATCTTTTCCATAGGTTAGGAGCATGTGATTCAGCTGTGGATCTATTAATTAAGATGCTAAAAGGGAATGCTATTGCCTCTGTGGCAAACTTTAGGTATTCTGGTGGGAGGTTGTCTGCTGAGGTTGAGCAAGGTTTCAGTTTTTGTAGTAGTTTTTTATTTGAGATAAAGGGATGGGCTGAAAAGTAAGCTGGAGATTGTTTTCTGGTTATGAGTAAGGGGTTTGGTTGTACGTGTGTAATGTGTAGGGTGCATAGAGTTTAGTATTGGGGTTATTAGTAGAAGTAATGAGTTGGAGTGGATAAGTTGGGATTACTTTTAGATTGGATATGGACTCTATAAAGTATGTGTTGAATTTTGTGGTTGTTTGAAGACATGATATATTGGGATATGGATTAGAATTATTTTTATTTCCTGGGTTGAAAAGTGGCATTACAGAGGACCAGAATAGTTTTGGTTGTTTGGTAGTTATCTTGAATGTAGGAATAGTATGATTTTTTATCATGCAATATTTCTCTTTTTGTTTGATTGTGGAGATGTCTGTATAACTGAAGATTTATGTTATTTTTATTTTTTAGGCAGGCAGTCCATGCTTTGTCCTTGTCTTTCATTATACTTTTACATGACTTGGTGAGACATGTGGCATAGTTATTTTGTATTCTTTTTGTTTGCTGATGAGCTACAGAGTTAAGAATATTTAGAAAGGTGCTACAGAAATGTTCACCTGCATCATTAAGGGGGTGTCTTTTTAGGATAGACCAGTTTATAGCTTTTAGACATTCATTAAATACATCTTTGCTGACTTTTTGTAGGTTGTGTATAGTTTTGAAAGTGTGTTGCTTTGTGAGTTGAGTGATAGTTCTGTGAGTATAGGCTGACAGGTGGTCACTTAAGGAGTCAGGGAGTGTACCTGAGGATGTAAAGTTAGAAGGGTTTGAGACTAGTATCCAGTCCAGGGTGGGGTGCTGGATGTTATTTTTGCTAAATCTGGTAGGAATATCTATAATTTCAGTATAGCCAGAGCGATTTATGCTGTTTGTTGGGTGGTGTGAGATTAGTGTCTGCCAGTAATTGCCCTAGGATAATGGTTTTGTTCAATATTGTTTCAGATATCCAGGCTAGAATATTTTCTAGAATGGGAATGCTTTGCCCAGGAGATATGTATAAAACAACTATGCAGATTTCTTAGATGAGTTAAGTTTTAGAAGTGTTATAAGGATTTTGGCTATGTAGAAGTTTGGTATAGTATTGGACTATTGGGTAGCTATTAAGTTGACAGGGAAAATTAGGGATATTCCACCACCTTTTTTGTGTGCTCTGTCTACTCTGATAATGCTGTAACCAGGGGGAAGAATTTCAGTATCTTTTATTTCTGGTTTTAGCCAAGTCTCTGTAATAGCAAGGATGGTTGGGTTAGAGTGTGGCAACCAGGCATGGAAGAGTGTCAGTTTATTGCACATACTTCTGATATTAAGAGTGATGCGTTTTGTTTGTCTTTGTACCAGGAATGGGACTTGGGTTGGAGTGAATGTCCCCACACAAGTTTAAGGCTGTGAAAGAATGTCTAGTTGTTTCAGGAGTTTTAAGAATTTGGATATTTGTATTTGTTTTAGGTTGTAGTAATTAGCACTGAGAACTTTAGGGTGGGAATAGAAGAAGATCGGTATAGAGATCAGTGTTGGAGTTATATGGGAGAAGCTTGTGGTGGAGGAGGAATTGACTGGTGATGATGAGGTAATAGTTGAGATATGCTTTCATAGTAGTATTGCTGGAGAAGTTTTAGGGTAGAAAGGAGAAGAAGGAAGAGAAATGAAAGGCATGAGTAAAACAGCAGTACAGGGGGTCTTTAAGGCTGTTGGAAGTGACGCAGTTATGGGAGTAGAGTATAAGTGAAAATACTGTGGGATAGTAGTGTAGACAAATGGGTGTGTGGATAGAGTAATATGGGTGAGGTGTGGGAGGGGGATGTTCTTCTCTGAAATGTTAGGAACAGAGGGGTATTAAAGCCTAGAGTATAATGATGTAGCCAAAATAAGATGAACTGAGGGTATATTTGGGAAAAGAAAATAATACAATATGGAATAGATAGCTACTATTAGGGATGGTGTGATTATAAATGGATATAATACAAAGCATTATGGGAAGGAGAAAGATAGTTGGGAATGGGGCTAAAATGAAAAAGAAATATGGAAGTAGAAAACAAGAAACAGAATGTGTATGTATAGAAGTAGTAAGGTGATTTGGAGGGGTTTGGAAAAAGAGTCACAAGTGAAATGTGTATCTAGGAAGTATAATATTAGAGTAAGAGGGGTGGGTGGTAATTGTGGATAGGTTAGTAGATTGTAGAAGGCTTCCTACCTTCAGGTCAATTTATAACTGAGAGCAATCACTTTATAGCCAGAACAAATGAATTAGCAAAGAGATGCAAATAAAACAGGTTTTCTGTCATTTCCTGAGACTAAATACCTGGCATATGCAATATATTCTACTGGTCAAGCAAAAGGAGGCAGTGGCCAAGTTAAAATGGGGTTCTGCTGTTTTACAGACCATGCATGTATTTAACTGATTAAAGTTAACACACAGCAAGATTGTTAATGCTAAATATGCTTGCATGAAACAATGACAAAAGTCTCACTAAACTTGTAGGTGTAGGACTTTGTGACAGACCTCCCACAATATCTGGGTCAGATGTAGGGACTGCAGGCTTTGAAACAATGCAAAAGTCTCAGTAAACTTGTAGGTGTCAAGCTTTGTGATAGAGCTCCTGCAATATTGTGGTCAGATGTAGTGACCACAGGCTACGGAACAATGGCAAAAGTCTCAGTAAACTTATAGGTGTAGGGCTTTGTGACAGAGCTCCATCAATATTGGTGTCAGATGTAGTGACCGCAGTCTATACCCTACAAAAGTAGATAGCGACTGGGTGTTTTGCCATGCCTTCCTTTTTATATGCCAGATATCTCCAGATGCCATTGTTTATCTATGTAATGCAACTGGCAGACAGGGCAGCTTTTATTATTAATATGATTCAAAAAAATAAAATGGTTTAAAATGCTTTATGAGAGGGTATCATTATTTGAACACCCTGATGGCTTTCTTAAAAAAATGGAAAAGTGCAGACAGGACTGAAAAGATGAAGACATAACAAAGAAGGTAACAAAGAAGGACAACACCAATAGAGCTGTACTGGAGGAGGTGGGAGAGGACAGACACTATGTTTTTTTTTTTAGGTGGATAGACCTCTTATATATTTTTTGTTTGTGTTTTTTTTTCTCCTATATGCGGATGCATACCTTTCAAACTCTTAGAGCAAGAAATGTGGACAAAGCCATAAATAATGACGGGACAAAAGCCCAAAAATAGGGACAGTTTTTAAATATTGCTCTCACAAACTTGAAAGTTGATAGAATATCATATTTTGTGTCAGTATGAATTTTATAAAGGATATAATGTCTAAAACTCAAAATTCTGTCATTATTTTCTGACTTCAGTTGTCAATGATTTGCCCAGACACCACAATTTTTGGAGAGTCAGACTAAAAATAAGAGTCAAAAATCTGGACATTCTGCAAAAATCTGGAGAGTTGAAATGGATATGTAGGTGAGATATAGGCAAATGGATGTAGGAGAGTGGACAAAGGAAGGGAGTGAAGACGAGTGCAGCCTAAAAAACATCCCCAGTCTACAAGGCCTCAAACATGTTTACTGCCAGATAGTGTTGCAGTGGAGGACCCTGGTGTTTAGGAGACAGGATCCTGTGATGGTATGGTGGTTGGTGCTGCTGGGGAAGTAAGTCTTCTATTTGCTGAAGAGATGGTTTATTTGGGTGAAGGTGTACATTCATAACCTACTGTACCACATTCTCAACCAACTCCTGAAGCCCACGGTCAGAGAGGCTTGCTGGGCTGCTATGTGCCAGGGTGCCTGCAGGATGAGTGATGTCACCCAAACCCTGTGATGACATCTTTGGATGAGCAAAGGGTGAATATTCCTTAAGTTGGAAGGCATGCGGCTGGGCTACTCCTGAGGAATTTGGATTTATAAAAAAATGAACAGAAATGGAAGTGAAAGGAAAAAAGAAGGGCATGAGAATACATTTTTAAAATAAGAAAAAGAGAGTAGGAGAAACAAAGAAGAAATGCACACAATAAATTCATTCATAATATTTTAACTTATTCAAGTTATCAAAATTTTATTTTTATTAAATATTTATTGAATTAAACCAAAATCTATGGGAAACACTTGGGTGTACATGGGAACAATGAGTGTATTGCCACCAAGTCTTGGTGATGTTTACATTTGCAGTCTATTGATAGTAACATAAGAAAAGGTAATACATATTTTATATTTCAGCCTGATAAGGATGCGGTTGTTATATTGTACTGAACGCTTTAATCCTTTTAGTACCAATCTTTATAAATACTCTTGTGGTTATTTATAGTAATTATATTGGTTAATAACAGAATATTGCATTTATTACTTTATTCATACTTATCAGCACCCACAACTAATCTCTTAATTATTATGCACACTTGAGTGCTATTGCAGTTAATCTCCTCTTCCGCTAGATAGAGAAGTCATAAGACTATGGCTGTTTACCTGCTCTCATCTCATTTTCTTAACACTTCTAATATGGTTACTAGTTCTCTGCAAGGCATTTCAGTAACTGTTGCATGTGCTTAGAGCATCTGTTTATTTCTTTAAACAGTTCTTTACATTGGAGTTTTCATACTGTGCCCATATTTCCTTTAATGCAAATTAAAAGAGTAGAAGCATAACTTCCTTCAAACAGTTAATGTATTTATGTGCACAACCTGCCTGTTTGGGGGGATGGTGGTGTCTGCAGCCTTACTGTACACTTTCAGTCTGGGTTTTATTTTCAGCTGTTATTGTTTGCATACCTAAGTTGAAGTTTCATGTAAAAGTCTATCCCCAGAATTCAGTAGGATTTGTGTAGACCCTACACAGAGTGTTATTGTGTAAACGAAGTAGTGCTGGTGGCGGTGGCATGCAATGAATATTAATGACACTCTGTGTGCTTAAACAAAGTTTTGTGGTATGCAGCAGTGCATCCGGCAGCGAGACCTCTTTGTGAATGTGGATAGCACTTCCCTGTAAATTTGCTCCCTGTGAAAGGTTGATTGCAGGGCAGTTTCTTTGCTGTTGCTCGATATATATTAAAATTATTCTAAATTAATATTGTATGTGCAATTGTTTAATATTCTCTCTTTTTTTATTTTTTTATTTTTTTTTCTTCCCAAGTTTGCATGTTGCACCACTTGTTGCAGATGGCTTTGGCTATGGCTACCTCATTTGTGTGACTGGGCTGCCCATGTATCAGACATGACCCAGACATCCAAAAATAGAAACTGGATGCATTTGATTAATATTGCTGAGTATCACGCAAACCGCTTAAACAAGGCTGCACTGTGCTAATATCATCAAGTTAACAATCAATACCAATAAAGGGAACCTCATGTAACTAATTCTGTGGTGACAGGTGTTAAGACTAAGTCCTGAGTGCAGGTGATCCTGGGTTCTAATACAGGATATGCAATCTTTTCTTATACTGTTGTGACATTGCAGATTATACAAATAAAGTGCTACATAGAGAAGTATTGTCTCAACCTCCTTGTGGCATGAAATGTAAGTTGAGGACTACTGTACACATGGCCCTGAGTTCAAATAATGCCTTTTCCATGCACATTTTACTCTTGTTCCACATCACATTATATTTACTATCATTAATAATACCTGAAATAGCTTTGCTGTTATGAACATGTATATGTATTAGTGCTGAGACAGTAACATTGTGTCATACAGTCACTTATTTATATGACTATTTTGCATATATTATGAAAACTATGATTGTGGATATAGTCTGTACAATGTTCATGAATGTGTAGTTTTGCTCTCTCAGTTGAATAACAGAGTTGCACAAATGGCTGTATATGAAATAACCTTGGAACTGCATTGTTTGAGAGTGCACAATGTATAGTTTCTGATATGTTTGAGAAAAAAAGTTGAGGCCCGCTTACCATCACACAAAAAACACACACTTGGCTTACTGTGTTTGCGCAATGGTAAGCGGAGGGCAACTTTTTCAAATGCATCAAAATGCAGACAGTGAGCACTCCCAGTTAGTGCAATATATGCAATTGGTCGGAAAACATGATATTTAAAGTGGAATTGGTGGGAAATGCACATAAGACATTGAGCTTGATCTTTGATAGACATGGCTCGTGTCATTGGAGAGGGTGTGCACTTCCGAGTATATCTCTAAGATGTTCAGGAGTCAAAAGTCTTTGTTGTGCTCATAGTTAAGGAACATGGCCCTTGCCTCTAGCAGGATAAGTATACAGGCTCTCAGTTTAAGTCTGAAACCTGGACTAGTGTGGCTAGGGCATTGTCCAGTTCGATAGGTACCTCACGCACTGAAGAACAATGCTGTCATCAGTATGACGATCTCCAAAGGAGGAAACAAGATAGCCTTGATCAGTGGATCAGGGAATGTCAAGCAGGAAACACCCCACATATGTGTAAATATAAATTGCATTGACTACTTGTAAATATTAAAGCTGAATATAGTCAAGATTGGTATTCATAATGGCATTCTTTTTTTTCTTTATCCACAGCTGCAGAAGAGAGGACCTCACATGTGAGGTCCCATGCATTGCAACTGACAAGGATGAGAGAAGCATGTAAGCATAATTATATAAAGTACCGTTGTTGTACAGTTAAAGACATATTAGTTGATATATCATACAGTTGTATAAAATTCAGCATGCATATTTGAACTGTAAGAGCAAGTTTGCATGCATTACTCTGTAGCATAGCTCTCAACTGCCCATATTTTTGCTGAATATCCAGATTTTTGACTCACTGTTTTGGTCTGTTCCTCATACGATTTATAGTTTTCTGGCAAATAATTGTGATTGTAGTCACTAAATAATGAGTGTCAAAATGTATGTTAACACAAATCCTATGCAACTTTCCATGTTTGTAAGAGCAATATTTAAAATTTGTCCCTTTGGGGTCATTGTACACCCCATTATTTTATGATCTGTCTGAATATCTTGCTCTACGAGATTGACAGGTATGGTCTGTAGCACAAAGCAGCAGTTAAGCATTCTCAGATAGTGAGCATGAATCTTTAAAGCGTAAAAGGAAAGTATGCACACATCATGTTGTAGTCCAAAGGAAAAGTACAGTATGACAGTATTGACTAGTTGTAGGTTAAAATACCACATTTCCCAAATATAAAACTTACTTGTTTACAATACTGTTTTAAGTTTTCATAATTAAATATACAATACTGTTACGTTTTCATCATTATAGCATTTTAAGTTCAGAACTCAATACCTGTGGCTTGAATGGCCTGCTGTCAAGTGTAATCAGTGTACATGGAACATGCATATGTGCAATATATGCAGCCATGAATGATTACTGAATGCAATTTGATCTGCACTATAGTATTTATGTGTTAACAACAGGGTAGTATTTAAAGTATTAAAGAAATGTCTCAGCAGCTGGTAGTGTTAAAAGTAAAATGTAACAGAATATAATAAATTAATTGTAGAAAGCTTAGTAAATTAGCTGTGAAGTTAGTAATGTTCTCCTTTTTTCTCTCACCCCACTCCTTCTCTTTATTTGTTTGTTTTTTTTGTTTTGTTTTTTTTTGTTTTGTTTGTTTATGGTTAAGTTTCTTCTTTTTTATTATGTGTAATTTTTATTGCTTTGTGTTACATATTTTTTTTTCATTTGTTATTATTTATCATTGTGTTTGTAATTATATTATTTATTATTTTTATAATAATTTATAATGTTATTTTTTTAATCTTATTATTTCCTTTTCCTTTAGGTTATGTTTTATTTCATTATTGTATGTTTTTTTATGTTATTACTACAGCACAGCAGTGTAGGCCAGTTCCATTGATCTGCCTACACTCACTACACCAGCTCAAGGACCAAGGCACAGCACTTCTGGGCTGCAGGCTGGTAACACCCCCCCCCCCCCACTGCCATCAAGTAGTTATGCACCAGAGGCTAGGCCTGTGGTCCCCTCTGGGAGCAGAGGTAGAGGGGGTGCATTTATCACCTGAGCTGAGTTGCCAGGTATGGTGCATAAACTTGTACACCAGACAATGGGCACATGCCTATGCCAGATGAAGAGCTTGCTTTTCATCCTGGTACAGAGTACCTGCCATAGGCGAAGACATCAGCCACTGCAGCCAGTGGATCAGTGATGGAACAGTGATGACAGTCCACTGGGTGAGGACTGGACTCACACTGTTACCATACCTGATGTCCATGGGACCTCAATCTCCCCACCCTTACCCCAACATTGGTGTTCACTCCCTTCTTGCATCCCTCACCAACATATGTCTTGTCTGTCAGAAATTGCTTCCTCACCTTCCCAACTTTCCTGCCTGAGACACGCCTAGCAAATGGAGCATTATATTTAAGAGTAGGAGTGAAGAGGGATGACTGTACGGGATTTAGAACTGAATGTGATACTGCAGCAATGGCTTTGCTAATCTGATGCAATATGTAGAAAACCTTCCTTACCACAGCAGACACATGTTGCAGTCTATTTGTGTTCCCAGGTCTGTCAATAGTGAATTGGTGATTAGGGTATTCTGGGCTATGTCATAACAATCTGGGACATTGTTAATACCAAAGGAAATGATGATGCATTTATATGAAAGTCGTTTAACATAGGTTCATTGGTTCATAGGTAGGTACTAGGCTATCTACCTGAGGGCATTTATAAGCCTAGCCAGAGTGTGTCGGCTTTCGATGCCCCATTGATTAATTAACTGATCCTCTGTCAAGCAGAGCCAATGAAGTGATCCCAGGGGTGTATTTTCTGTTACCCATCCACTCGTCAAGGTTTATCTTGAAGAGTGTTAGTGAGGCTGCCTAATGTAGTTTGGAATTTTGTTCCAAAGCATGGGGAGTCTCTGTGACAGGAATCTATCCCACCAGCATGTTCTATTTTTTGTTGTGGTGAGGTTTAGCTCACTAGAGCATGTGGCTCGCAGTGACTTGGATTTCTTTAGGTGGAGCATGTCCATCAATTCTAAGTTTGACATGGCTTTGTAAGTCAGGCAGAGATCACCTCTGAGTGAATGATATGCCACTGAGTACAGCCGGAGTTCTTTCAGTCGGGCTGCATAGGACATATGTTTGAGGCCAGTAATCCTCTTGGTGAGGTACTTTTGTGGTCTCCCCAGCTGTTGTAAGTGTCTTTTGAGGTACATCCCAAATGGGGCATTGTACTCTATGATGGGTCTGATGAGTGACAAGTAGAGGGGCACTATAACCTCTTTATTTCTAGATGCTCACCCCTTAGTAATTAGATGGGCCACATAGAAGGATTTCCTAACTACTTTTGCAATATGATTGTCAAAAAGAGAGATTACTATCTACCTGGGTCCCCAGATCTCTTATTACCTCTTCTGCAATAAGGGGGCTGCCACCTATGTGGTAATTCATGGGTGTTTTGTTTTTCCCAAATGGAATGACTACGCATTTTTTGGCATTTAGCTTGAGGCCATGACTTTAACACCAGGTGCCCGTCTCAGTAAGGCCCTTTTGGAGGATATCCGTGTCAGCCAGAGAGTCAATTATGGCTCCCAGTTTGCAGTCATCAGCAAACTTGGTTAGCCATAGTCCTCCTGTGTTTGCCTGTACTTCTGAGAAGTACATGCAGAACAGTAGGGGCCCCAGGGCCGAGCCTTGTGGGACACCACTTGTGACTGGTTTAGAGTCATACCTGGAGTCCGCTATTCTTACCATGTGAGTTCTGTCTGTAAGCCAGTTGGCAACCCATCTTGTGGCATAGGGGTTTATGTTCAGGCTGGTGAGTTTTTCTGTAATACTCGAGTGGGGAATGGTGTTGAAAGCCTTGGTGAGGTCAAGGTAGGCTGTGTGAACAACCTTTCCCTTGTCTATGGCCTTGGTGATTGTCTCGAAGAAGTCAACCACGTTTAGTAGGCATGATCTGCCCTTAACAAAGCCGAACTGGGTTGGGTCAAGTGTTTGGAGGTTTCCAATGTCTTTGTTAATGAGGTATATGATAATGCACTCCATAACCTTGCAGGCTAGTCAGGCTTATGGGGCGATAGTTACCAGGGTCAGTTGTGGCCCCTCCTTTGTGGAGTGGAATAACTGTTGCTGTGCACCATTCTATGGGCACATTGCCTGTGGAGAGGCTGAGGCTGAACAGCGTGTTTAGGTGGGGGGGTTAGTTCATTCTGTAGTTCGTGCAAGACGCAGCCTGGGACACCATCTGGCCACATTGACACTGTGTTTTTGGCTTTTGAAAAGGCTATTTTCACCTGAGCGTCTGTGATTTCTAGGACACTACACTTTTCTGGTATTGTTGTGGGCTCTTTTGGGGGTGTGAGGGGGGTGAAGTTTGCACTGAATCTACCTGCCAGGATGTTGGCAATGTCAGTAGGTTCAGTATATTTTGTGCTATTTTGCACTAGTTCGGTGCATATCTGTGAATTGCCACTTAGATTCTTAACATAGCTAAAGAAGGCTTTGTGGTTATCTTTTGAATCCTTGGCTATTTTTCTTTCGAAGTTAGCCTTGGATGATTTTATGAGGGACCTTAGTTTCTTACTGATACTCATCAGGGATGTCTTTCCTTCTTGGGATTTGATTTTCTTTCTGAACTAGTTTCTTCCTTCTATTGTATAGCCTGTTTATGGCAGGGGTCCACCAGACTGGTTTCCTTCTCTTAGAGGAGAGAGTCTTGGTTTTGCTAGGGATGGCACGATCCATGCATCCTTGTAGGTGCTCATAAAGTGCATTTGTAAAGGTTTCTGCATCTCGGGCAGCATTATCCTTTAGCATGGGGGCTGTGAAACTTACAGCCTATGTCTTAAGTAAAGTGAAGTTTGCTTTAGAAAAGTTTTTTACTGCGGTTTCCTTAGTTGGGGGTGGTGGTGGGGTGTGGACATCCAGAGTGATTAATTTATGGTCTGATCTAACCAGTGGCGGTTGACCTCTGGTGTGGAACACCTGTCACCCATGTTTGTGATGACCAGGTCCAATATGTTTTCACCTCTGGTAGGGGAGTTTACGAGCTGATCCAGAGTGTTGGAGATGATGAATTCCAGGAAGCGCTGGGCCTGGGAGTTTGTACTCAAGTAGTTTTCTCAGTTAATGGTAGAGTAATGGAAATCGCCCAATATCAGGGTGTTCAGTAGGACCGTCATGTTTTCCAGTGTCTCCAGAAAGGTGGAGTGGTGGTCCAGAGTCATGGTGGGTGATCTGTAGCAGGCCACAATTTGTATTTCGGATTTGCCCGATGTTAGTTGCACATGGATGATCTCAGAGGTATCATGCTGCGCCACTAACCTGGAGTGTAGGCATCCTTGATGAATATGGATACACCCCCTCCTTTTGTGTTTGTGTCTGTGTTCTGTGGCCAAAACATGTGGTACGTGTTGCAGCCCAGTAGTGCTGGGGTGCTCTCTGCAGCCTTGAACCACGTTTCAGTTACTGCACAGATGACAATGTTCCCCATACTGAGGAGTGCTTTGAGCGCGTGCATTTTGAGATTTAAACTCCTGGCATTGAGTAGCATAACTCTCAGTTTTTTGTCAATTGTGCTGTTTACAAAGGTGGGTTTGACTTTTGAGCCTTGCCTAAAAAAGGCACTATGGGGACAGCAAGAGCCTTGGCCAGTATTCAAAAGCCTAGGGGTGACAGGTGTAAGCCGTCTCTTGCGAAGCAATGCAGCTTGTCGAGCATGTCGTCTCAGGCTGACCGATTCGGGATCCCCTTTGATTGACACCAGAATCTTAGCCAATTGTTGAAATTGATCATTTTTTCTTTATACTGAGGTATCATTCTTGGTGAGGGCAGGATGCTACTCAGGGTCAGGGTCATACCAGCCTTGGCTACATGATCAAAGATCTCTTCCATGTCTCTTTTCATGTAGTCCAGGGAGGTACTTCTCAGGTCATTCACACCAATGTGAACAATGACAGAGTCATATTTGTACTTGTTCTGGAGTGACCTGAGTGCTTGTGTTATATGGAGGATTCTGGTTCCCAACAGGCAACTAACAGTAACCTTCTGCTTGTCCAGCCTAGTGAGTGGGACGCCAGTGTACCTGACTACAGAGTTACCTATTACTAGTGTGTTAGGTATGTTATTTCGCCTGAAGGGCTGTGATTGTGCGGCACACTGATTTTGTGTTTTATGTGTTGTCTGGTTTGTGACGGGAGGTGCAGGTTGTTTGGGTGTCTGCTTTGGAGGTCTCTGATACTTTTGCAGGTTTTTATTTAGAGCCTCGAGTATAATTTTATGTATTTATGTGTATTTTTTTACCAGTGCTGGTTTAGTAGGTCTGTGTGTGGCTGGAGGTGTGGTGCAAGTGTTAACCTTCTCCTCTTGACTGTCTGTTCCAGTCTTGGGTAGAGACAGCTTAGCCTCCAGTTTAGCTGTATAATTGCATCTCTTGCATATGTTAGTGTTTTGTGGTAGGAGGAGAGGGTTGTCTATGTACATGAGGCAGTTGTAACATTGCCTTAGGATACCCAGATTCACCAGCTGGACTGGAGAGTACACCTGAAATTGCCCTTTGGACATGCATGAATAGTAGGGTGAGCTGCTTAGTCACTTGGCTGGTGAGGGGTGAATAAAGAGCCTTGCCCTTCTGAGCAATCAAGTGTCAGGATATACTAGTGCTTGCTATTAGGTCAAAGCAAGTGTTGGGCTGTAAGATGCTTTTTGAGTGCTTAGGTTGAGAGTTAGACTAGTTTCAAGGGAAAACCTGAAGAGGAGACTTAGTGGAGCCGGGAATAATTTAAACCTAGCTAACTGCCACTGCCTGGCACACAAAACTGTGCAAATGCATTTTTTTAGCAGGGAAATGAAAGAGATAGAAATTAGCCCAAATGGCCAATAAACTACTAGCTTCTGGGCTGGAACCACTCTTCCAGGGACAGATAGGCTGCTCAAAGCTCCCCTCTCTCACAGGTGAACAGAACAACTTCCTTCTATCCAAGTAAGGTATGGGCAACTCAGAAACTTGTAACACAGCCCTGAATTCAGCACTAGCCTGAAAACTGGACTATACTAGCATAGAAAGGTGTGAAACAAGGAATTTTTATTTATTTATTTTTTTTAAAAGATAAGGCAAAAACAGTAAAATATACACTTAAAACAGCTTTAAATGACTGCAAAAGAACAGAAAAGGCTATTGCACTTTAGTGCGTAGCCTACAACAGTTAAATTATTTAAACAAAAAATGACTTTTTAAAAGTGCAGGCAATCAAATAAGTACAATATGTGAAAAAAAACAAGCTTTTGAATCACAATAAACGTTGGAAAATCAGCATTTAGGTGGAAGACAGTTAAGTACAGCAAGAAAGTACAGAAAACTGACACTTAATCACTCCAAAGTCTCTCTTCTAAGCTAGAATTCTTGTATCAGTTTAAGTCTTTCTAGTGCTTCCCAGTAGGTTAGTTACAGGAAAGATGGGAAACAAGCGCAGATGTGGTCTTTTAAACCAGAAAGTTGAAAGAGATGGACAAATTGTCCAAATGGTCAATAAACTACAATTTCTGGGTCAAGAACCACACCTCTTGTGGTAGACAGGCTACCTAGTGCTTACCACTCCCACTGATAAGCTAGAAGGCTTTCCTCCAACACAGAAAGGCTTGCAGGGCTGAGAAGCTTATCAACAGTCCTGAATACAGCAACTCTGTATCTGGACTAGGCTAGTTGCAGGAAAGGTGGGAAACAAGCAGAAGTGCAGCTTTTAAACCAGAAAGTTGAAAGAGATGGAAAAAACTGCACAAAAGGCCATTAGCTACAATTTCTGGGCCAGGAACCACTCCTCTTGTGGTAGAAAGGCTACCTAATGCTTATCACTCCCACTGATAAGCTAGAAGGCTTCCCTCCAACACGGAAAGGCTTAGGGGCTCAGAAGCTTACAAAGAGTCCTGGATACAACAAATCTGTACCTGGACGAGACTAGTAACAGGAAAGGCAGGAAACAAGTGCAAACACAGGACTTTAAATCAGAAGGTTGAAAGAGATGGAAAAGCTTCCCAAATGGCCGATAAACTATAATTTCTGCGCCAGAAACCACTCCTCCTGTGGTAGATAGGTTACCTAGTGCTTACCACTCCCACTGATAAGCTAGAAGGCTTCTCTCCAACACAGAAAGGCTTGGGGGGCTCATAAGCTTACCAACAGTCCTAGATACAGCAAATCTGTACCTGGACTACACTATTTACAGGAAAGATGGGGAAAAATGCAAACACAGGCTTTTAAACCAGAAAGTAGAAAAAGATGGAAAAACTGCCCAAACGGGCAATGAACTGCAATTTCTGGGCCAAAACCCACTCTTCCCCTGGTAGCCTACCTAGTGATTACCACTCCCACTGATAAGCTAGAAGGCTTCCCTCCAACACAGAAAGGTTTGGGGGGCTCAGAAGCTTACCAACAGTCGTGGATGCAGCAAGTCTATATCTGGACTAGACTAGTTACAGGAAAGGTAGGAAACAAGCTTAGATTTTTTTTTTTTTTTTTTTTTTTACAGAAAAGCAGCTAAAACAGCAGTAAATACAATTCAAATTGCAGTGCAGGCTTGCACACTTGAGTGTGCAGCAATATTACGGCAAATACAGTTTGAATAAATGCAATTAAATTAACAAATGACTAAAAAACAAGTGCAGAAGGCAGTAAATTAGAAGGCTACTAAAAGGCAGCAATAAGTACAGAGTAAGAGCGACTGAACAGATAATAGCACAGAGAACAGCAACTAAGACAGTTACAGTAAGAGCAGCTGAATAAAATATGTATATATTTTATTTGTTTATTTATTTATTTGTTTGTTTGTTTATTTATTTATTTATTTATTTTGAGGGAGGGAACAGAACAGGATTAAGAGGCTACATGGGTTGTCCTTCCCAAATGCTCTCTTTGTACACAGTAAGAGTGCCTGGAATCAGAATATGATCTCACTGCACTCAGTTGAGTGAGCAAATGAGATGGGCCCAGAAGGAGTATCAAATACAAATTTACAAGAGGGGCAGGCAATTTCAAAGCCACCAACATTAACAACAGGGAGGGTGGGTGGGGAACTAACTGTAGAGACACAGCCACAACTTTCAGTTGAGTTAATATTCAGTGAGAAACACAAATAAATAAATTAAATGCAGAACTATATGAAAAAGAGCAGATAAAAGTGTACTTAAATTCACTTATACAGCCAGTTGATTATAGGTAGATCTTAGCCGGAGCAAAGCTCAGGTAATAAGCAGAAATAACCCAAAATGTACCACTTATATAGGCAGGACAGGATATCAGTGATGAGGTGAAACTACCCCCCCCCCCCCCACACACACACACACACTGCTATCAATGGTTCTCCCGTTCGATTCTCGGCTGGAGCGCCTTCTGTGTGGAGTCTGCATGTTCTCCCCATGGTCGAGTGGCATTCAAAGGACATGCGTGAATGGGCATGCCTTCGTTGAAGGTTGGACATCGAGCTGGCATCTCGGCACTGTAAAAATCTACTGCCAATCATTAGCAGACTGGAATTCCACTGTGCCGACCCCTAACCAGGAAAAGCTGAAAGAAGAACAACTTAGCCAGAGCAAAGCTCAGATAATAAGCAGAAATAACCCAAAATGTACCATTTATATAAGGCAGAACAGGATATCAGTGATGAGGTGAAACTACCCCCCCACTGCTATCAATGGCTACACATAAATTCTAAAAAGTACTCTGTAGAGACACAGAAACAACTTTTAGTTGATTTAATATTCAGTGAGAAACACAAATAAATTAAATGCAGAACTATATGAAAAAGAGCAGATAAAAGTGTACTTCAATTCACTTATACGTCCAGTTGATTTCAGGTATATCTTAGCCAGAGCAAAGCTCAGATAATAAGCAGAAATAACCCAAAATGTACCACTTATATAAGGCAGGACAGGATATCAGTGTTGAGGTGAAACTACCCCTACTGCTATTAATGGCTACACAGATATTCTAACAAGTAGTCTGTAATGACACAGCCACAACTTTCAGTTGAGTTAATATTCAGTGAGAAACACAAATAAATAAATTAAATGCAGAACATATGAAAAAGAGCAGATAAAAGTGTACTTAAATTCACTTAGACGTCCAGTTGATTTCAGGTAGATCGTAGCCGGAGCAAAGCTCAGATAATAAGCAGCAGTTGTCATCAGTCATTAGTCAATGTAAGCCCCTTTTGAACAGCAATCACATTGTCAATGGATACAATGATAGCACCTGAGTGTCTTTCAGCCACAAACTTTGCTTACGACACACACTATGTTTTGGTCTGGACTTCTGATAATTACATGGCAAACATGAATGGACACAGCAGTAACACTTGTGGTAACCCATGGGTGACAGTTCTGCTGCTGTAGGTGAACAGTCCCACTTTTAGTTATTGCTGTTTGTCTGTGAGCCAGTTTGCAACCCACTGGACAGTATAACAGTTGATATTCACCTGGCTTCACTACTCATTGATGCATAAATGTGGGATTGTGTGGAAGACCTTGGCCAAGTCAAGATAGACAAAGTCAATGCTGTGTACACATGCTATGGCTCTGGTCACCTTACTGAATACCCACAGTTTTAACATGCACAACCTTCTGTTAGGAAAACCAAGCTGGAACAGATGTTCTGTTTGGGTGTCAATGCTGTCCTTGTATCTGACATCCATGAAAATCCATTCCATTATCTTACAGTTGAGGTTTTTGAAATTTAAGGGACTATAAGTACATGTGTATGTTGCTGATCCACACTTGTGTGAGGGGAAATAGGTAACTGATTTCAAATCTGTATGGATAAAGGCAGTACTCAGACTGTGATTGAATAGTGTGCCTAGTGCAGTAGTTGGCTGATTAAGAACATTAAGAACACATGCCAGAATTCCATCTTGTCTCATAGAGGCTGTGTTCCTAGTCTTGGAGAGAGGAGTGATTACTTGCCCTTTGTAGAGGGAGCTTGGAGGTGATGCTGAAGACGTGTTGTGGTAAGCTTGGTGGTGGGTGGGGGGATGATTTTTATCCAAGCATGTCTGCTAGCAGTTCTTCAATTTACACTGATTCAGTGTGTGCATTACCATCCATAATTAATTCAGCACACATCTGAGTTATACCTTTGATGTTGCAGAAGTAGCAGAGGAAAGCCTTATGGTTATCCTTGGCCATGGTTTCAACATATTTCACATACCTGTTGTGTGAGGATTTTAAAAGGTGTCTTATTGTCTTGTTTATTCTGGGGATGATTATCTTCCAGTTCAGGATTTATACTTTTGTATTTGTAAACATCAGCTTTGTTCACTTACTGTATAATCAAGTAATGTCAGGCATCCATCAGCATGGCTATTATTTTCATAGGATCTTTCTTTGATCCTGCCAGGTACACCAGTGTCTATATATCCATGTAGATGTTTATACAGGGCATCGGGGTATACCTTATTATAGTTTCAATGAAACTGGAGTTTGGAAGAAGATCATACCATCCATTAGGATGGTATAGTTAGTTAGGAAGATATATTTTCAACTGACCTCTCATTTTTTAATTCTGCACCTGTTGCAAATTCTAAAAACAACTACTTTATGGTTGGATTGAAAGAGTGCAGGCCCTACACATGATGAGTTGCATTGGTCAATGGTATTTGTGAAGAGTAGATCTAGACTATTACAGACACATGTGGGGTGGTTCAGCCTTAGTTCTGTGGCATATGAGTTATCAAAGTCCAGGCATTATTGTGCAAGCCCAAACAGGCTTTCTGCCTCATGAATGGAGAACTGCTACAGTCATCCCTCTGCACAAACGTGGGCCATATACAGACCCTGGAAACTACAGACCATAAGTTTCACTAGACTTATATGTAAAGCCATGGAAAGAATTATCATGGACATGATCAATACTCCTATAGTAAACCTCCAGACACGGGATCCAACCCAGTTTGGTTTCGTCAAGGGCGGATAATGCCTACTCAACCTGGTGGACTTCTTTGAGAAAGTCACCAAATCAATGGATGAGGGCAAAATGGTACACACTGCCTACCTTGACATAGTCAAGGCATTTGACACAATACTGAACTCAAGCATTGTTGACAAACTCAAGAGGTTAGGTACAAACCATATGTTACCCAGTGGATAGCCAACTGGCTCACAGACAGGACTCAGGAAGTTAGAATTGGGGAGTCCACCTCTACAAAGAGGCCAGTCACAAGTAGAGTCCCTCAGGGATCAGTCCTTGGACCTCTCCTTTTTTGGCATTTACTTTTCTGAAGTCAAGACCAATGTACGTGGCCTCTGGCTGACTTAATTTGCAGATGCTTGCAAATTAGGAGCTGTCACTGAATCCCACACTGACACAAATGTTCTCCAGGAGGGGCTGACACAGACAAACAACTGGTGTCCTTCACCCCTGGTAACTATTATATTGACAACACACCCCTTATTGTTGATCCAGTCATCAGGGGCTTAGAGACACACATAGATAGTAATTTGCCTTTGACCATCACATGTCTGCAGTGGTGAGGAAATCATTTTATGTTGCTCAACTTATAAACAAAGGTATGGCATCTAAGTCCATACAGGTCATTTTTCCACTGTATTCAGCATTCATCAGACCTATCATTGAGTACAATGCCCCCTTTGGTATGTACATAACCAGGCATATCCAAAAACTGGAATGTCCACAGGGGTTCCTCACTAAGAGAATACAGAGTGTAAGTAGAATGTCCTGTACCAACCACCACAAGGCCCTATCCCTGTAGTCTGTCTCCTACATGCTTTTGAGGAGAGAACTATACCTGGCATACTGGGCATTGTCAGACCCCACTCTGATGGACCTCCTGCATATCCACAAAACAGACAGCACTAGAATTAGCCATTCTAAAGACTTAAACCTTGCCTGTGATATAAATAGGACCTGCTGGAGAGACAGGTGCGTATCCCAATGACTTATCCATCTTTGGAACAGGCTCCCTATCCACATGAAGCAGAGTTCCTCCCTAACCTAATTCAAGTGCAACTTAGAAAATTGGATGGGGGACAGGAAATTCATCCCTGGTTTGGCACCTGTGTCTGTAATGGATACAGGCAGCCTGTTCAACCCCCAAGCCCCTGCTTGTAAATTTTTCATCTCCCAAGTCCCTGCTTACACTTATTAAAGGGATCAGAACTTGTCAGAGATTTGGGATGCATGGCTAAGCTTAAAAAGGCCCTTGTAATTGTTAGCCTAGTAAACACCTATTGAACCTGTAAATGAGCAGGGATTATGCTTCATAATTGCGTAAACTCAAATGCATATGACTCCATTTTGCCTTTTCTAAACATAGTCATCTCAGAGAATAACTAAGGTTATCTGCACATCCTTGTGACATTCTGGGGACTGCTGGGAACTACTGTGGACTCTTGCACTATCCCTGGTGCATTCTCATGTACATGGGCTGCATTTACTGCTAACCAAGACCTTATTGATATCTATATATAAATATGAGCTTTGAGTCAGTTTTTTTTTTTGTATGTGTGTGACAATGACAAGCACGCTTTCATTATTGTGCTGTTTTAGTGATGATTATATCAAAACTCTTTTGTCTGTGATTGTGACATATAGCTTTACATGTAATAATGATGCAAATCTGGGAAAGGATAACTTTAGCCATGAGGAAGACTGCATCCTCTTGGAAGCACTTAGGGCATATGTCATACATCTTTTTGGGAAAGGGAGGCCCAAAAAAGCTGAGAGGGCAAATGCCTGGAATCAAGTTGTTATGAAAATTAATGCTATCCGTTGAAAGAAGAGCAAATTAATACTGTTCAAGAAGAGGGCATATGATATATTAAAATGTTCTACAGTGAAGGTGAGGCAGAATGGCATTGCTCATACCAGTATTAGGGGAGACCCCAACACTTTATCCCCTTAACGCCCAATGAAGAAAATCCCATCACCATTTGTGGGGATGACTGTGAAACAGAAATAATGGGACTGGAATGATCAGAGGTGGTGTGGACACTGGCTATTTCCCACATCTGCAGCAGCAACACACATCTGCACAGGAAGGTTGGTTTATAACTAGCAAAAAATATTTATATAGAGAATTAAATGTTGGCATGGAATGATTACATTAAACACAAAATTACTATTAACATGTAAACCCTCTGCTTCTGCACAGAATGACAATGGAGGCAGAGTGCATGGTAAGTGTCCCACACACCTCCTTACTCAACATACTGAAGTATATGCTACTTCTTTATTGGTAATGTTTTTATATATTTTTTACAAGATCAGCAGTGGAAACAAATAGTTCCACTATGCCAATAAATTTGGAAGTTATCAGCAGCAGAACGGTTGTCGAAGATGACGACGGTGATGATAACATTGTTATATTTATGAGGCAGCCTGAGGAATGTGGCATGCAGTCCCCAAGTTTAATGGCCAGATCTCACATCCCACAACATGTTAGTAATTCTGCAGGAAGTGACAGTACATCACAAGGTCAAAGACGTGTTGACATTATGCTCAGATTTGTACAGAAAGAAAGCCCATGCAAGTCTACATCTCCAAATCCAGGTGAACAGTTTCAGGATGATGGCAGAAATTCAGAGGTAACACTGTCCACAGTGCCACCTTTACAAAGGGACACTAAATGAAGGAATTTGTCACAGCTATCCAAGCAAGTACTGAAACCATTAGCTGCCCAGCAGCGAATGTGCCGTGATATTGTTAGAACTTGGAGGACTGCCACAGAGAGTCAACTAGAAATGGTCAGAGTCCACCAGGGTATATGTGAGGATTTCAAGCACTACTTGGAAATGGCACATGCAGGGATAATACCATGATGACACTCATGAGTAGTATGGTGACACACCAGGCATCTGTGGCCACCTCCATTTGTATACTATTTAGGACTTACCAGACTAAAGTAGGAGTCAGTCTTAGAAGTGGAAGAAGATGCTTTCCCATTCTTTACATTGTAGTGCGATCTTGGAGTTGGTATATTTAAGCAGCGGGGGCTGTGGGTGGCATAGGGGGGCTTGTCCCCTGCAAAAACGTGAGTTTGGACTTTTTAGTGTTTTTTTTTTCCAAGATTGTAAAATCTCGAGCATCGAGATTCTGATTCTCAGGATTTTGCAATTTCTAAATTACGTAGTGGATCCTAACCTACGGTCATTCAAGTGTGACATTTCTGTTACTTACTTTTGACCTTCTCATACATATGTCAAAGTTTAATTCGAAGGGGAATAAGTTGTTACCTATAACTTAAAAGTAGTAATAGACAATTATTCATGAAAACACTAATAAGAAAATGAAGCAGGTAAACAAACACTGTTGCCACTTCACCCTCAGTATTGCAAAAATGATGGTGGTTTTGCCTCTGAGGTCAGTAATTATTGTGTATGACAATCTGATGTGCAGCACCTTAACAGATGACATAACTCAAACTAAGGAAACATTGCACCATCTAAAAAATAATATGATACATAGTGATTCAGTTGTAACACATGGATTCATGGTAAATGCTAAAGTAACAAGTTTCCCTAATTGTACCACTTAAGGATGTTCAATACATACATATTTCAAGCATCTCACTAGAATGTATTGTGCAAAACAGTTCAAAATATGATTATTTCTTATATAATGCCTTATGACATCATGGAGCAGTAAGTACACAGGCATGACTTTTATAAACAATAATATGTGTACCTGTTCTAAAATTAAAAAAAAAATAATAGCAATAATTATTATTATTATTTAAAGATGAGAAGGAATGTATGATGAACAGTAACAGTAGACCATGCACCTCACAGCTTAGCCCACAGGCTTCACTGTCTGCATTAATTATACTCTGTGTTTTTATAGGAAAACAAACACTGAACTGAATGCCATGGTAAAAAAAAAAATTCTACACTACATGCCACTTCTTTACCTGTGCATCCATATGCTATGCCTGAGCCTGCCACATGGAGTTCCTTATTACTGCTTCCAGCTGGTCACATGGATGTTGTAAAAGTCTTTGTGAGTATGTATGACCCCCATTGTGGCACTGGGGGATGTGTGGCTTTCCTTTCTCTGTGGATACAAAGGTATATATAGCACTTACTATACTTGCCACAGGGACCTTCCGGAGACAGACTGGGGACACATTGGGTAGCTCACAGGCTTATGCCTTGTGGATAGTTCAGCAGTTCATGAATGCACTTTGCACATGTAGAAGCATACATCTATCTCCCAGTGTCACCTTAGGTCTGAACCAGAAAGATGCTTGCCTTTTATCGGGTGGCACATTCTCTTGAAGTACATGGTGTGATAGCTTGAACCCATGTTGTAATTAGGACCCCATATGGTCCACTGGTGGAGCAGTTCTGCATAGGAAGTGGAAACTGCAGTGACAGCATAGGTCCCTAAACTACCAGGCTGGTGCACTGTCATGCTGTGCAGAATACAACATGCACTAAACATCCTGCATGCAGTAGCTGGGTCATACTGAACAGGACCACCAGACTCATGCAGGCATCTAAAGTGACTCTTCATGAGGCCAAAGACCCTCTCATAAATTCATGGATTCATAGATTGCTACTAGGCCAACAAACTGGGGGGGAGGGGGAGCTTTCTAAGCCTAGCCAAGTTTTCCTGAAAGAATAATGACGTCCTGTATCTAAGTAGGACATTGAGGGCCAGGCATTTATAAGCTTCTTCTGCCTTAAGGGACATGGGTGCCAGGCCCGATGTAAATTTCCTATTCACCATCCACTGGTCTAGGTTGCACTAAACTGGGTAATAGATGAATTATTATCTCAATGACAATTTGTGTCTGTGACAGGGTTGTTTTGTAGTTCTCGTCAGCAGCTCCACTTGTATTTCTAACTGGTGTCATAAGCCTTGGTTACAGTAGATAGCCAACATCACCTGAATGTAAAAAAAGAAAGAAAGGGGGGGGCAAAGAAAAAGTGGTTTACTATTTAGGAGTGCATTATAACATAAATGACCATTTAAATAAAATAAAAAAAATAAAAAATCCACTTACAAACACAATGACCACTGGGCATCCTACCATGCAGGAAGAGGTGGTAGAGTAGGCTAGTGTGCCAGGTATGGGAATCATGTGCACTGCCAGGATACTGGGCAGAGGCATAGGTAATACGCCTCCATGCATTGCACACTATGTGGCAATTAATGGAATGGTAGCATTTCCTATTCCTCTCCATGGACCAGCTGGGGTCCTAATTGCAACATGGGAGAAACTTTTCAACCCAATTATCTCAGGGAAATGTGCCACCCCCATAAAAGGTGTGCATAATCCTAGCTGGATCGTGAGATGACACCAGGAAATAGATATACTTACCCACGTCTAAAGAGTACATCCATAAAATGCAGAAGTATCCTCAAGAAAGAAGCCTGTGAGATACCAAAAGTGTCCCCAGTCTGTCTCTGAAAGGTCCCTGTGGCAAGTAAAGAGAGGTCTATACATACCTTTGTATCCACAGCAATAGAAAGGCCATGCCTCCCCCTTGTGCTACTGTGGGAACCATATATACTCACTAAGACCCTTACAATATCCATGTCCACTCTGAATCTATACAGTATCACCTTATTGTGAAAATAACAGTGAATTATTCTCTCCTATACCACCGCTTTCCTGGCCAGGAAGTGCCACTTGGTGTAAGCAGTTTTGGTTCAGCCAAAACAGGCAGCTCACACCAGGAAATAGGCTACCTGCATGTGACAACATCTTTGAGGATTACAAAGTATATAGATTAGGTTTTAATCATGTTAGTCTCCTCTACCTTTATTAAAGAATCTGTGGACAGAGCAGAAAATTGCAAAACGTTGACAATGAATCACAAATAGGTGGAAGAAGGATTAATTAGTAAATGCCATTTTACCTTAATTCTCATTTATGCCTCATTATTTGTTCATTTGCTTGCCCGCATTTGTAACTATTGTTTATTAGCATACATGGTTTCTAAAAATTTTGATTTTGCTACACTTATTCCTTGGCAACATGGATAGCATTTACACATTTGTACTGTAGCTATGAATACTACCCTCTGTCATTCCTTTTACTATGCTTTCATCCATCCTAAAAAGTGATCATTTCAGGCCACATCCAACCAATGTCATTCTCTCTTTCTCTGTCTCTCTCTCTCCACACGCACTCGGGTCTACTTCACATGACTGAAAACTCAAAATACTGAATTTCATTTGACTGAGACCACAATACCTAATTTTCAAAATACTCAAAACTCATTTTAATGGCTCTCATTACACTGAAAGCTTACAATTCTGACTTTCAAAATACTGAATTTTAAGCCATAAACATGATGTGTGCTTCCCTTCACCTGTGACTGGCTTGTGATAAAAAAACATTACTGTAATACCGATAGTACCATAGAAAGTAGTGTTGTAGTGTTTCTAAATGTGGGCATCTCTCTTTACATTTTTATGGGAAGTATTTAAAGTAATATGATGGGCATTTTTTGTGCTTCTGGCAGTAGTGGCAGTTTGTACAGTACTCTAAGGTAAGTAAAAGGTCTATGTCCTTTTCCCCACTTTAGTGTGATCCAAGAGTTAGTATATATAGTTGGGGGAGGTTTAGCCCCCCCCCCCAGCTAGTTTGGTTTTATATTGTCCAGTTTCTGCTAACAGGGTAAGTAATTAAGTCCCTGGGATTCATGAAGCTTGCGCCAGGCTCAGGCGTAGCGTCAGCGATCTAACACCAAATATGGCCGTCGAGCGATAAAGGTACAAGCTGTTTCCATGTGCACTACCAGTGCACGCCACAGCTGCACAGCTCCTGGCGCTTGTATGCTAATTACCCCATGTGCAGCAGTGTAGCATGTAAATGAAGGAATATAGCGATTCATGAAGTGGTGCAGGCGTAGCATAAGCATGCAGAAATATAAACTGAAAAAATGGTTTACATTTTTTCAAACATAAAATCAGAGCCATGACAGCGGACCAAACTCACGTATTATACAGTTAATATATGCCAATGGCTAAATATATAGCCATTGGCATAAAAAAAACATGCACAACACATAAAAAACAACATTTAATGTCATGGCCACACTAATGAAAGTAAAATCACAGTGCATCGGTGCGCAAATGGGATCATAATGAAAATATATTTATATGTAATAAAACTGCAATGTAACACATTTCATGAATTCCCCATAATAGTCAATGGCACGCATGCTACACCACAACCATGGTGCAAGGGTTGCTAAGGGTCTGTGACAGTGTTCTGTGCAGTACCTAGCAATTAGTAGTCGATGCCTTGCAAATGAGACAAGTAATACTGAATCGCAAAATCCCAGCCGGCGTAAGACTGTACCTAACAGTGTAGTGGTACAACACCGAGGTGTGGCCTGGAGATAAAGATGACATCAAGAGAGGGGTCGCCACCTTAGCTGTAAGCACATTGGAGCATTGCTAATCTGAGTTGCTTGTTGCTATGCAAAGCCGCAGGATAGGGGTGTGGAAGTAGCCATAGCTTTGCTTAGCTGAGAGCACACAAGATAACCGAAAATGCATGTGAACGTGGATGAAAACGCACTCGAAACCCAGTAAACGGCTGAGCACGGCAAGCACCACAGCTGAAACAGGAAGGATACGGGAAGACAATAAGGAAATGCTGCAGCATGGTAATTGGAGTACAAATGAGTAATTAACATCTAGGAATCCACAGTGGGCCATTGACAACAGCTAACAAGGCTGCTAGTAGCTACCTGCAGAACAGGAAAGGGGAGGTGCCGTACTGCAAAGAAAAGAGAACTGTCACAGCAGAACAAAGCAAACTTGCAGTAGATCAGCTACATAACACATTTCACTACACAATCCTGGGTTGGGAAAGTACAAAACAAGAAAGCCGGCAGCTGGATACATGCCTGACAATGGGATGGTAATCGGGTGGAAAAGTGAAGTAAAGGGCAATAGATGAATCATGGCAGCCAAGTGTAATTCAACACCAAAGGCCCCAGAATAGTGGTACCTGCCGTAAAACCCATAATTAAGATACCCTGCAGCTGGAATTGCACATACACACCCAATTACACCAGCAGCATCCATTGCACAATAGTATAAAGTGTGAAAGCACCTCACACACACTTGTATATTCCCAGATACTCTGCTAAATTGGTGTATACAGACGGGGAACTTTTAATATGTACATGTTAGGGGCTGCCATAGCTTTGTTTCACCAGCATGTGTTGGAGACTGACGGTGGTGTGGAGGAAGATGCTGACACCCATCTCAGGCACCAGAAGAGGAGAAAAGTGTTCAGACCCAGGGTAACCTGCCAGGGGCTACACGATCTGGATATAGTAGAGCATTACAGGGTGGACAGGGACACCATACAGCAACTTGTTGAGCTGTGCCAGCCACGCCTCAGAGCCAGAAATAACAGAGGGAAACCCACCCCAGTGGACACGAAGGTATGTGTAAGCTTGAGAATACTAGCCACAGGTACCTTTCAAAGGCCGACTGGGGATATCATAGGGATCTCACAAGGCATCAGCATCCAGGGTACTCCACCAGTTCCTGGATGCCATGTTTCCACATGCCAGTGAGCACATATACTTCCTCCGAACGCAGGAGGAGTTGGCCAGCAATATGCGTCTCTTCCATCGTGTGGCAGACTACCCGGAGGTACTGGGTGCAATGGACTGCACGCACATACACATCAAGACACCACCCGGTGAGCAGGGTAGGTGCTACATAAACCGCAAGGGATACCCCCCCATCAACTGCCAGGTCATGTGCAATGCCCAGGGCATTATCATGGATGTGTGTGCTGACAGCCCTAGAAGCTATCACGACTCCCACATCTGGCATGCCTCACAGCTGTATCCGGTATTTGCCAGGGGGGACATCCCATATGGCCACTTGGTGGGGGATGCTGGCTATGCACTGGAACCATGGATGATGACTCCCATCAAAAATGCACACACACCCATGCAAGAATGCCATAATGAGGCACACGTAGAAACCAGAATCATCATAGAGTGTGTGTTTGGGATGCTGAAATCACGGTTCCATTGCTTGGACATATCTGGTGGAGCCTTGCAGTACTCTCCAGGCATGTGTGCCACATATTCATAGTATGTGCCATGCTACACAATATGATCCTGCAGAAACAGCTGCAGCAGGGACAGAATGGTGAAGGCCCTCACAGCCCATCACCATTGCCAAGGGCCCCACAGACACAGAGGTACTCACACCATGAACACATGGTGCCAGCCCCAGTAGGCAGATGGAGGCGTGCCCAGAATGCCAATGCCTTGGCAAAGAGAGAATGTATAGCACACACACTGACAGTGTAGGCACCTACGGACTGACACCCTTCTCCACCTGCACACACAGCAAACATGAATGGCACACACACATGACCACCTGTAAATTGTCATGTATAGGTGGTCTACTGTGTGCACCCTACATAGGTAGCCCTCGACTATTGTACACACAACTGCCATTGGCACAAGGTAAGTCAATACCTGATCAGTAAATTAAGCTATCAGCATGTGTCAATACTGTATGTATAGGTTCATAGGTACATAGGTAGGTACATGCCTAACTGCCCGAGGCCATTCATAAGCCTAGCCAAATGGTGTCTGCTTTCGCCACCCATTGATTAACTAACTGTCCCTCTGTGGAGCAGAGCTAATTGCGGGATCCCTGGGGTGTATCCACTGTTCCCCACCCACTCTGCAAGGTTTCCCTGAAGTGTTAGTGAGGGGCTCCATATAATGTAATCAGGGATGTAGTTCCAAATCATGGGAAGTACCTGTGACAGGAATCTGTCACTCCAGCATCTTCCAGTTATGGTTGTAGCAAAGTGTAGCTCATTACAGTGTGTGGCTCACTGTGACATGAATTCTCATAGGTGGAGCATATCCATTAAGCCTGATTTGATCACGGCTTTGTTGGCCAGCAAATATCATCTCTGAGTAAACGAGATTCCACTGAGTAATGCAAGAGTTTACACAGTTTGGCAGCATAGGACACATGTCTGAGTGTATTATCCCTCTTTGCAAGGTATGTTCATGGCCCTTCCAGCTGTCAGATGTGTCTTCTGAGGTACATCCAAAATGGGTTATCATATATGATGATGGGATTGATGAGTGATGAGTAAAGGGCACATTAATCTAAGTCTATTTAGATGCAAACCCTTAAGTAATCAGATGGTCTACATAGACGGATGTCCTAACTACTTCGCAGATATGATTGTCAAAGGAGAGATCACTATGTAATGTAGTCCCCATATACCCATTACGTCATTTGAATTATAGTGTCTGCCACTCATGTGTTAATATGTGTGTGTGTGTGTGTGTGTGTGTGTGTGTGTGTGTGTGTGTGTGTGTGTGTGTGTGTGTGTGTGTGTGTGTAGTTTCCCAAAATGGAATGACCATGCAGTATGTGGCCTTTAGCTGGAGGCCATGGCTCTGACACCCTGTGTTGGTCTTTGTGAGGCCCCTTGAAGGACGTCTGTGACAGCTGGACTGTCAGCTATGGCTCCCAATCTGCAGTAATCACCAAACACGGCCTGTTGTAATCCACCTGTGTTAGCTCGTACCTCTGAGAATTATATGGCAAACAGTAGTGGTCCCAGGACTGAGTCTTGTGGGACAGCAGTTTTGACTCGTCAAGAGTTTGGACCTGGAGGCTGCTAGGCTTACCATGTGGATTATGTGTGTAAGCCTGTTGGCAAACCAACCTGTGATGTTTGGGTGTATGTACTGGCTGGTGAGTGTAGAAATAATACCTGAGTGGGAATGGTGTCAAAACCCTTGACGATGTCCAGGTAGTATGTGTGAACTACCACAACCCACACCTAAAGTCTAGGTGACTGTAAGATGTCAAACAGGTTCAGTAGGCATGATCTGCACTCAATCAAGCTTCCCTGGGTTGGGTCAAGTGTCTGGAGGTTACCATTGTCTATGTTAATGAGTGCCATGAGGATGTGCTCCATAGCCATGCATATCAGGCTACTCAGGCTTATGGGGTGGTAGTTACCATGGTCAGTTGTGTCACCACCTTGATGGAGTAGAATAGCTGTTGCCATGTGCCAGTGAATGGCCATGTAGCCTGTGTAGAGGCTGATGTTGAATTGCTATATTAGGCGGGGGGTCACTTTGTCATGTAGTGTGCTCAGGATGCAGTCTGGGGCACCATCTGCCTCCATTGATGCTCTGTCATGCCATTTGAAAGAGCCATTGCCACCTGTATGTCTCAGATGTCTGGGATACTGTACATTTTGGGTATTGTTGTGGGCCCTGTAGGGGGTGAAGCTTGCATCGAATGTATCATCAAGTGTGTTGGTGATATCAGTAGGGTCAGTATATTCAGTGCAATATTGCACCAGCACAGTGCAAATCTGTGTAATACTGCTTACATCCTTGACATAGCCAAAGAAGCCTTAGTGGTCATATTCTGAATCCATGCTTATTTACCTGTGGATGTCAGCCTTGGATGATTACATGAGTAACATACGTATCTTGCTAATACTGGTCAAGGATATCTGCATGTCTTGGGATTTGCTGTTGTTCTGGACTACTGTCCTACTTCTATTGTATAGCCTGTAGAATACAGGGGTTCAGCAGACTGGTGTCCTTGTGTAGGAGTAGCGAGTCCTGGTTTACCATTGATGGCATGACCCATGCATCTTTGTAGGTGCTTATAGAGTGCATTTGTAATTCTGTCTGTATCTTGAGCAGTGTCATCCCTGAGTGTGGGGGTTGTGAACCCTCCCACCTCTGTCATTAGTACTGTGAATTTTGCTGTAGGAAAGGTATTCACTGTGTGTTCTTTGGGTGGGGGAGATGGTTGGAAGTGGAAATCATCAGTGAATAGTTCATGGTCAGATCTAAACAGTGACCAGTTTACCTCTGCTGTAGTGCACCTGTTGCCCATGTCAGTGATTACCACTTCTAGTATGTTTTCACCTCTCGTTAGTCCATCTACCAACTGACACAGGCCATATGAGGTGATAAATCCCAGGAAGTGCTGGGCCTGGAAGTGAATACTTGAGTAGGTTATCCAGTTAAGTGTTGGGTAGCCGACATTGACCAATAACAGGGTGTCTGGTAGGACTGTCATGTTTACCACTGTCTCTAGATAGTTGTAGTGGTGCTCCTGGGTCATGGAGTGTTATCTGTAGCAGCTCACAGTTTGCTTTGCAGTCATGGCTGATGTTGGCTGCACATGGATGATCACAGAGGTATCATGCTACCCCACTAACGTGGAGGTGTAGGTATCCCCGATGAATATGGATACACCCCTCCATGTCTGTGCCAGTCCATGTCCAGTGGCTGAAATGTGTGTTATGGGTTGTAGTCTGGTAGTGCTGGTGTGCTCACAGGAGCCTTATACAGGTCCCAGTCACAGAACAGATGTAGATGTTGTCCATACTGAGGGATGTTGTGAGTGTGTGCATATTGTGACTACTACCCCTGGTGTTGAGTAGCCTAACCCTCATCGATTCCACTATTGTGCAGTTCATGGAGGTGAGATTCACCCCTGAGACTTGCCTAAAAATGGCACCACGGGGCGCCAATAGCCTTGCCCAGCATTCCAAAGCCTTAGGCTGACACATGCAAGTTGGTATGGCATTGTTGCAGGCATGTTTCCCATCTGTGCTTGTGTCCCATCTTTCCTGTAGGTAACCTACTGGTAAGCAATACAAAGCCTGAAACCTATACAAGTCCACTAGCTTCCAAGATAGGCTTTTGGTGTGAATATGTATCAGTAGTCTGTATGCTATTGCTGTACTTAACTGTTGTCTGACTACATGGTGATTTTACACTGTATATTGTGATCAGAAAACTGTATAATCACATACGATGTTGGAGATGGCTTGCACTGTAGAGGTTCAAAGATAGGTAGTAGGCTATCTGCCCAAGGGCATTTAGAAGCATAGGCATAGGCTTTACCTGCACCATTGATGAAGTAACTGAGCCTCTGTCAAGCATAGCCAATGAAGTCATTCCAGGCAGAGTTGCTGGAAGCTGTTGAAGACTGGGGTGCTGTAGGGTGATAGGGGCACATAGTGATCTCAAAAGGGCATGTTAACATGACAACCCAACAGCATTTAATTTCCCCAACAGGTCTTGCAGCTATAAAACTGGAGTGGCTCCCCCACACCCTGGCTGTATGTTTCTGGGACACATGATCCCAGGGGTGTATATACTGTTGCCCAGTTACACATCAAGGTTTTCCCTGAAGTGTGTCAGTGAGGGGCTATGCCAAATGTAGTTAGGATGTTATTGTATAGTCTCTCAATTCATGTGTTATGTCAGTATTTTGAGAAGCTCACTGGGTGTGAGTGGCTCTGCCTCTTGTGTAGGCAAGCTTACACATAGGATTCATGACATAGGAAATAGGCAAAAGGAACGTTAATGTCAATAGTGTAATGGCTTCAGCATTTGCATAATATCTCTGCAGTCCTGGTTCAAATCCCAATAAAGTCAGAGGTGATTTACATGTTACATAGTATACCTTAACCACAGCTTGCATATATAGGTAGTATTCAACAGAATAATAAACATTTGGAACACACAACCGCTGAAATGTGCCTGCTCTGAGAGGTAAAATGACCACTGCCAGGATTAGAATACGCAACCATGTACTCAATCTTCACAATAACCTACCACTAAGCTACCTGAGATGTACCAATGGCAGATGTTCATTGTGTTATACTGCTGCAGTCATCACACTTGGGTTATCCTGCCGTCAGGCGATCCCACAGTCGGCCGAATCCCAAAGTCTTTGTCCGGCGTCAGTTGTCATCGCTTCTTCCCTGATGTCAGTGTGACAGGGGGATAAAAGAGGCAGCCGACATCATTTTCTACAGTCTTTCTTGCCGCACAGTGCCCGAAGCAGAAGCAGTTCGCAAGTGCCATTCGGCTAGCTCCTGAGATTTTCGAAACGAATTTCAGCCCGAAGTCTTCTCTAAAGCTAAGTACCCCATTGGGGAAACTTTTCTTGCCTCAGACCGATGTCAGACAAAGTTAATAATTGCATTTCTTGTGGGAAGCAAATACCTCATAAGGATTTTCATTCTTATTGTATTCCTTGCCTAGGCCCAGACCACGACGTCTCTGGTTGTCGGTTTTGTGCTAGGTTCAACAAACGTACAATCAAGCGTCAGGCAGATTTCGCCCGACATTATTTTGGCAGAAAATTTAACTATAGCATGTCATCGGAGCAACCGACATCAGCAATGATTAAAAAATGCAAGGATAAGGACAGGCAACCAAGGCCAAGACCAGATACCGAGGCCTCAGCAAGGCCTGCCGCCGGTTCTCCAGTTTTCAGCGAGGCGCCTAAACAGCCCCTGACTACCGCTGATTTAGAAATTCTGACGGCCTCCCAGACCGAATCAGCTGGGCCTCAGGAGCCGGTTCCATCTCACCCCTCGGACTCCAACCCTGAAGGTGATGCGGAGATTTTGGACAGGCCTTCAGTTTCTGATGGTGTCTTCAAACCAACAACTATCTCTATTAAGTCTTATGCTAAACTTAAAGCCCCCTTAAAAGTTAGGAAACCGGGTCCACAGACCCCCCCACAGGCCCCTATGCCTAAAAAACAGAGGCTTAAGATGGCTGAGGATTTAATTACCCTTATCAGGGGTTTACAACCCCCTCCTGACAAAAGGCCTAGACTGGAGGAAGATTATCCTTCCTCTGACCAAGCATCCATTTCCTCAGCTAACTCTGAGGACCAGGATTATTCCTTCCCTCCTTATGAAGACTCAGATGCTGAAGAGTCCATTCCCTCTGTCTCCCCCCCTGAAGACTACTCTTTTGGGGAAACTTTACACACCATGAGGGAACACTTCCACTGGGAAGGCCAAGATTACTCTGACTCTAAGAAAAGACTCCGTGAGTTTCTTCTTCTTCCACAGCATAGACCCCTTGCAATTCCTCCAGTTTTAGACATTTTGGATGATGTTTACACCAAATCTAGTCTAAACCCAGATTCCTTACCTCCTGCACCAGCTAAACCAGACAGATACTACCGAGTTCCTGATTCTCATAAGTTTCTATATAAAAGCCCTGTTGCAGACCCAGAAACCATTTCCCAGGGTCCCAAAGGGGTTAAGGGCTCTACTGCTAAGAATCCACTACCTTCTGAAAGAGATTCCAGAGCATTAGAAAGATGGGGGAAGAAAGTGTATACGTCTGCCATTTTGGCCATGAGGGCCTTAAACTGCCAATTCCACATGCTAAAATACCAGCAGTACTTGATTACACAGTTAAAGCAGAAAATGATCCCTCAGACAGATCAACCTGATTTCAAAGAGATGCAGGATTTGCTGCATGCAGCAGAACAGGTGGGAAAGCATACCTTACAGTGTGGTTTTGATTCATTGGAAGCCTCATGTAGAGCAGCTGTCACAGGATCTGTAATACGTAGACATACTTGGCTAAAAGAGCAAGCCTTACCAGAACATGTCAAAGCAAAGTTATTGGATGATCCATTGCAGAAAGATGTGTTATTTGGTGTCAAAGCAGAGGATGTTTTAAAGAAAATGGAAGAAAAGGTAAAATCTATGCAGACAGTTAAAGATTTTTTACAGGTACAACCTCCTCGTTTCAGCAGAAACTGGCCATCAAAAAAATGGTCCTTTCCTGCATCAGACAGACCCCAAAGGGGTAGGTACAGATGCCCAAGGGGCAGAGGCCAGCCACAAGGTTCTTTCAGGCCTAGACAATGGCATACAACAACTCAAAGAGGTGGAGACGAAAAATCTCAACCCTTCAGGAAACAAACACAATGACTTCCCTCTTCGCCTGCCAAGCAAAATTGCACTGGCAGCACCTTTGGGAGGAAAACTGGCTCTATTTCC
Source organism: Protopterus annectens (assembly GCF_019279795.1). Lineage (NCBI taxonomy): Eukaryota > Metazoa > Chordata > Ceratodontiformes > Protopteridae > Protopterus > Protopterus annectens. The sequence continues at coordinate 1,027,845,249 of NC_056727.1, read as the reverse complement.
ACAAAATTGGCGCATCATAACAAAGGACAAATGGGTTCTGGATATTATTACCCGAGGCTACAGATTTCATTTTCACACTTTACCACGGATGAGAAGCATGCCAAATCTGCCTCCAAACCAATGGGCAGAGGCACAAATGCAAATTTCAGCTCTCATGGATATGAAAGCAATTCAAAAGGTACCTACAAAGGAGCAAGGTCAAGGTTTTTACTCAAGACTATTTCTAGTACCAAGAAAGGACAAAGCCTGGAGATCCATTTTAGACCTCTCAAGTCTAAACACATACCTGGAGGTACCCAAATTCAAAATGCTCACACTACAGCAGCTTCTTCCCATGCTGGGCAAGGAGTCTTGGCTGGTAACGTTGGACCTCAAAGAGGCATACCTGCATGTCCCTATCAGACAAGATTGCAGAAGATACCTCAGATTTTTGGCAGGTACAACACATTATCAATTCTCTGCATTGCCCTTTGGCTTATCTACTGCACCCAGAGTATTTACGAAATGCCTGGCATCAGTAATTGCATACTGCAGACAATGAGGAATACAAATTTATCCATATCTGGACGACTGCCTGATCCAAGCAGACAGCAAGGCCATTCTATTACAGCATCTGGCATTTGTAACAAAACTGCTAAGTTGCCTCGGGTACACAGTAAACAAAAAGAAGTCAAAGCTAATACCCTCACAAGACATAATATTCCTGGGTGCCAGCTTAAGTACAACGGCCCAGATGGCTTATCTCACACCAGACAAACAAAAACAACTGACTCACTACTTCAAAAAGATGGCAACTTTTACCCAGCTCACTGCAAGGAAAATCCTGCAGGCATTGGGGTTCATGGCATCCTGAATTCAACTAATTCCACATGTAAAGCTGCATATGAGGAAATTACAATGGTACCTGAAAAGTGTATGTACTCAACACAGGCACAGCCTCGAAACAAGTATACCTCTCATCCCCTGCCTTCAAAAAGAGTTCCTATAGTGGGCTTAAGCATGTCAAATAAACAAGGGTCTTCTTTTTGTCTTACCTCCAGCAAACCAAACTATGACAACAGATTCTTCAGTCTACGCCTATGGAGCACACATGGCAGGACAGTGCATACAGGGCAAATGGTCTGCAAAACAAATGCATCTACACATCAACCAAAAGGAGATGCTAGCTGTGCAAAATGCACTGACAGCCTTCAAGGACCTCTTGCATCCAGGACTACTAATAAGGACAGACAACACCACAGTTATGTGGCACATAAACAAACAGGGAGGAACACACTCCTACCCTTTATGCAGACAGGCAATGACCTTGTGGAACACAGCATTGACTTACCAAGTACAACTGCAAGCACAATTCCTGCCAGGAAAGGAAAACATATTGGCAGACGAATTAAGCAGAAATTTGGCAGATCCTCACGAGTGGAGACTACACCCACAAGTATTTTCAATGATAAGTCAAAGGTGGGGACACCCAGACATAGATCTATTTGCCTCCCCCAACAATTGCCAACTACAGAAATTTTGCACAAGGACTTATCATTCCCAAGCCTGGAAAGTGGATGCCCTATCATTCAGTTGGACAGCATTGACAGTCTATGCCTTCCCACCACTACCTCTCTTGACCAAGGTATTACTGAAAGTCAGATCAGAGAGACCACAAATGATCCTCATTGCTCCGGACTGGCCACGTCAGCACTGGTACCCATTACTAAGGACCTTGACTCACAGCCCTCCATGGATCTTACCTCAATTCCCACTTCTGTTGACTCAGCAAAACTTTCAGATTATTCACAGTCAGCTCAGGACTTTAAATTTAGCTGCATGGAGAATACCTTGAATTATCAATCAACACTTCTCTCAAAGGATGTCCTGAATGTCATTTTGGAGGTCAGGAGGCCCAGCACCAGAAAAACTTACTCAGACAAATGGAAAAGATTTTGTGCATGGAACCAGGCTAAAGGCCAAAATCCTTGGATACCAAACATTCCTCAAATACTGCAATACTTAACTGAGATGCTACACAAAGGCCTTTCTTTCTCATCCATTAAGATCCATGCTTCAGCCATTTCAGCTCAATACAATAAGGATCCTCCCATATTCTCACACCCTTTACTAAGGCAGTTTCTCAGAGGGGCTAAGAATATAAGACCCCCCAGAAAACCCCCAATGCCAGCTTGGGACCTCAACTTCGTTTTAGAAAAATTAACACTGACTCCTTTCGAACTAGCCTTCTCAGCAGAACTACAATACTTGTCATGGAAAACAGCTCTGTTGCTGGCTATCACCTCAGCACGCAGGGTCTCTGAACTACAAGCACTTATGGCAGTGGAACCTTTCATCATTTTCCATCAGGACAGAGTCTCTTTACGAACTAACCCTACCTTTATGCCAAAGGTAGTATCCAGTGTGGCTTTGAATCAGACCATTCATTTACCCACCTTTTATCCAAATCCCCAGAATAAAGGAGAAAGACTCCTTCACTCTTTGGACGTTCACAGACAGCTATGTTATTATTTGGATAAGACAAAAACCTTCAGAAAAACTGACCAACTCTTTGTATCCTATGCTGCAGGTTCACAAGGAAAGGCTATTTCAAAACAGACCATCTCCAAATGGATAGCACATTGTATCTGCTTTTGCTACTCACACCATGGGAAAGCAGTGCCTGTTAATATTAGGTCCCATTCTACCAGGGCTACAGCAACCTCAGCAGCCTTTCTCAGGGGGGTTCCAACCAAGGACATTCTGGAGGCAGCTACTTGGAGTTCAGTGCACACCTTTACCAAGCACTACCGCCTTCCATTATACTCAAAAACCAGAGCTGGTTTTGCCACTGCAGTTCTGCAGGGCATCCTAGCTTCACCTAACCCAGTTTAGTACCAGCCACCCATCCATAGCTTTGGGATTCAACCCAAGTGTGATGACTGCAACAGTATAACACGATGAACATAGTACAGTTTTGTACCTACCATAAATGTAGATGTTCGAGTGTATATACTGCTGCAGTCCAGGTTACCCTCCCACCATCCCCACTACATACCAGGGTGTTAGTTATAACTCTTATGTACATCAATCTATTGAATGCATGTCTATATGGTGTATTTGCTAACAGCTAGTACTATTGTTTATCTACTAAGGTATTTTTGCATAGTTATTTGTATTGCCTTCCTAGTTGGGGGCACCTGACATCTGGGGCAAGAAAAACTGAAGAAAATGGCGTTGGCTGCCTCTTTTATCCCCCTGTCACACTGACGTCAGGGAAGAAGCGACGACAACCGATGCCGGATTAAGACTTTGTTATTCGGCCGACTGCGGGACCGCCTGACGGCAGGATAACCCAAGTGTGATGTCTGCAGCAGTATATACACTCGAACATCTACATTTATGGTAGGTACAAAACTGTACTTTGTGTATTCTGACAGGTTAAAACACAAAAGGGAGGAATGTGGAAATAGGACAAATCGCCATGTACCCAATGAAAGGTGTATGTTTTATATATATATATATATATATATATATATATATATATATATATATATATATATATATATATATATAAATCAACATATATATATATATATATAGAGAGAGAGAGAGAGAGAGAGAGAGAGAGATATGTCGATATATAGGATATATATATATATATATATATATATATATATATATATAGATATATATATATATATATATGTAGATATATAGATAGGTTAACAACATCTACACAACCATGGAGTTACATATAAATGTGTTACCTACCAAATACCGAATGCTTGACATACTGATGTGGGTAATCACGAGGCTTAAAGACTGAAAGACCACAGTACCGAAACACCAGAAGCGCGAGTTTTAAAATCCCGATGTTAAGGGACATTTAGTTAGTGCTTCTGTTGTCGCGTCAGGAAGGTTATGGTGTGTAAGTGTGTTTCAGAGGGCTGTAGTGTGTGTTCTGAGTGTGGTGTGTGTTCCTGGGGGACTGTAATGTGTGGGTGTGGGTTTGCTTTGTGCGTCTGTTTGTGCAATCTCGGAGGCAGAATATTAAAGTAGGGGGATGTGGGGGGCGCAGCCACCCACATGGGGTTGTAGGGGGGCTTGCCCACCTGCTCATACGTAGTGTAGGATGGTTTGTTTGGATGTGGTGGATAGCAGTGTGTCTGTGTGTGCGTGTGTGTGTTCCGTGTTTGTGTTACTTTCGCGAGTTTGACTGTCGCGAGTTTGAGTGCTCGGTAATGTGGTGTTTGGGAGTCTGGGCCTGGTACTGTGGGCATCAGAATTGTGTGCGTTCGGGATTACGTAAGTATCCCATATACAGCGGTTGAAGTGTTCATATATGAGTATGACATGGACCATAGCAATCATACATTCCGCCATGACCAAACTTTATGAACAAAGGATATGGAGAGTATATGCCTATACACTATTACAAATATGTGCTATGGACATGAACCAAAGATAGGGTTACCACCTGTCCCACTTTGCGAGGGACAGTCCCTCTTTGGGTGGTTGTGTCCTGACCAAAAATATTAAAAATGGCAAATGTCCTGAGATTGTAGGACATAATTATGTCCCATATGTAATGTAATAGTTGCATAAAATATTTATTTCTGTATCTAAAATACCTACATGTTACAAGAAACAGGATAAGCAACTAAACTGCTTCAAGAATAAGCTTTTATTTAGGCAAAAAAGGAAAGTTTTATCCTTTGTACTGACTGTGGGTTTGTGTTGGCCTGTAAAATCTGATGGGTGTCCCGAAAATGTCCCACTATGGCCATTTGAAAAGGTGGCAACCCTAGCCAAAGAGGGTCAGTCACCAACACAACTCCAATGACTGCAAATACCTATGACAGAAATACACAGACAGCTTTCGTGTAGCAACACTTTATTACATTCCGATGTATTGCCGAAAGGATTCAAGGACTAACATCACCTGCATGCTATACAGGAACCAATTAACACTGCCTTAATGAATCAGCCTGCAATTACCATAGTATTAGTCCACTAAAGGATAGGTGTTCATATAGGGAAAAAACCCTCACACAGATATCAATTATGTAAAAAAGCAGTTCCTACACACCTGCATCTGCTATGTACACCCACAAACATCTCCCCCACACCCAAACCAATTACAATACAAACTGTAATAACATCACAAATCATTCACTCACTGTACGATATCTGCAGAAGCCTGAACATACCTTGTCAAAGACACACTAACATGGCCCTATGTGAAATAGTTGCTGTTATACAATGGAACAGCTGCTGATGTTACAGGGTTTGTTTGCACTAATCCCGTTTCAGAGGGTTGTGTGTACACCAGGAAGTGTTACCAATTACTGATTAACAGCACAGTATGATACACATGTACACCAAACCAAAGATGTCTGGTGAGCACACTGTAAACCACCTAACATTTCATGCATAGCCATACAGCCTTGAGCTGCTCAAGCATCCTTACCAGACTGAAACTTCTGCAGAAGTATCAGGTGCAAACAAACCCTGCATAAGTAGCAATGTTCTGAAATATAACAGCTGTACTCACATGTAGAACAACATCTTCTAGCCATTACACATAATCCACGGGAGTCATGAAGCTAATATATCTCTGTCTGTCTCCATATAGCTGTTGCAATACATCAGAAACACATCCAGGCCGTCTTCCTCGAAAGTAAGGCAAAGGGACAACGCTCAAGTGGAATACTCAATTATACACCACTGTTGCCATGGTATTCGCTAATGGAGTAGCTGCACAGCTGATGTGCATGTAATTAACTACTTTGGAACACCAATTGGTGGTCAGGATAGCACATGTTACCGATATTTAACTATAAAAGGATGGTTTGTCACACATTCAAACCATCTGTATATAATAGCAGAACATTACAAAGAAGATTGAAACACAAACTGAAAAGGATTGAAACAACAGTCAATGACACCTCGGGTTACTAATAAGGTATGTAGAACACTCAGTATGTCTGTGTATGTAGTACCTATTCTGTAATAATTAAAGTGTACACAATGCATAAAGTGGAAACAGTTATCTTGTAGTGATGTATTGTTGAGCATAATGATGCTTGTAGCATTTATGGGTGCACTGCTGTAGGTCACAAGGCAAACACCTCATACACCACAAGGGATGCTATATAAGGGCTTTGAACCCAAACAATTCCTCTCCAGCTGCTGTCAGTGGCAGGGTTGGTCCAACAAGTACGTGCTATAACAGGGGATAGTATATGTTGATATATTGTAACAGTAGGCATATGTATGGGTGTATTATTGCGAATAACATGTCGAAGGTGGGCCTACTGTGCAATTATGATTTACATTATGGGATATTGTGCCAATAACTGAGAAATGTACAGTATTGTAGGCAGATATGTATTACAGTTTACATAGCATTACTGTTATGTTAGGCAAACATTAGTTATGTCTGTTGGCATTTACAATACACAATAACAGGATACATATGACTTGTAGTCACCTGACAGTTTCTCAGCATGATAGCAAAGTAAAATGGAAGAGCTAGTTAACTATCCATGCACATAAGACATGTAATAGGTTCAAAGGTAGGTACTAGGCTGTCTGCCCAAGGGTATTTATAAGCCTAGCTAGAGTGTGTTGGCTACCGCCATGCCCTTAGGTTAGTTCCCTGTGCCTCTGAACAGCAGAGCCATTAGTTCCCTGTGACTCTGTCCAGAAGAGCCACTGCAGTGATCCCCGGGGTACATGTCTGTCACCCATCCACCTGTCAAGGTTTCTCTTGAAGAGTGCTAGTGAGGGGGCCCTGCCTGATGTACATTGGAATCATGTTCCAAAACATGGGGAGTCTCCGGGTCAGGAATCTATCCCTCCAGCATGTCCTAGTTATCATTGTGGTTAGGTTTATATCCCTAGAGCATGTGGCTCTAAGAGGCTTTTGTTTAGATGGGACATATCCAGCAATACTGGTTTGGACATGGGCCTTGTATGTCAAGCAGAGATCACCTGTGAGTACGCGGTATGCAACCAAGTGCAGCTGGAGTTTCTTTAGTTGGGCTGCAGAAGTCATCTGTTTGAGGTCAGTAATCCTCTTGGTGTGGTACTGTTGTGGTCTTTCAAGCTGTTGCAATTGTCTTGTAAGGTACATCCCAAATGGGGTGTTGTATCCTTTAATGGGTCTAATAATTCATGAGTAGAGAGGCACAATGGCCTCCTTTGTTCTGGATGCGAACCAATTTGAGGTTAGGGGGCCACTTAGAAGGATATTCTAACCACCTTGGCATTATGGTTATCAAAGGAGAGACTGCTATCTACTTGGGTTCCCAGATCCTTTATTAACGTTTCTGTATGTAGGGGACTAGCACCTATGTGGTAGTCTGTGGGTAATTAGTTTATCCAAAGGGGATGACTATGCACTTTTTGGTATTCAGCTTGAGGCCATGATATTGACACCAGGTATCCGTCTCAGTGCGACCCTTCAGGAGGGTGTCTGTATCAGCTGGGGAACCAATTATGGCCCCTAGTTTGCAGTCGTCTGCAAACCTTTTCAGCCAAAGTCCTCCTGTGCTTTTCTGTACCTCAGAGAAGTATATACCGAACATGAGGGGTCCTAGGACTGAGCCCTGGGGGACGCCACTTGTAACTGGTTTACAGTCAGACCTAGGGTATGCAACTCCCACTGTGTGGGTTCTGTCCATGAGCCACTTTGCAAACCATCTCATGACATAGGGGTTAATGTTCAGGTGGATGGGTATGTCGATAATACCAGAATGGGGAATGGTGTTGAAAGCTTTTGAGAAATCAAGGTAGGCTGTGTGGACCTCCTTACCCTCATCTAATGCCTTGGTAACTGTCTCAAAGAATTCCACTAGGTTTAGGAGGCATGGTCTGCCCTTAACAAAGCCAAACTGGGTGGGTGTCAAAGATTTGGAGGTACCCAATGTCTCTGTGAATGAGATCCATGATGATGTGCTCCATAGCCTTGCAGACCAGGCTAGTCAGGCTTATAGAGCAATAGGTCCCATGGTCCATTGTGGCGCCACCTTTGTGGAGTGGGATAACTGTTGCTGTGCACCATTCAGGGGGCACAAAGCCTGATGTGAGGCTATTATTGAACATGGTGCTTAAGTTGGGAGCCAGTTCGTTCTGAAGTTCAGGTAAAACGCAGCCTGGGATGTTGTCCGGTCCCATGGATGCTGCGATACTGGCTTTAGAGAGGGCAGCTTTTACCTGCATAGTTCTGATTACAGGGACTCTGCATTCTTCCTGTATAGATATGGGCCCTTTAGGGGGTGAGAGGGGGGAAAGGTAGCAGTGAACCTATCTGCCAGGATGTTGGCAATATCAGTTGGTTCTGTAATGTTCATGCCTTTGTGCTATAACTTAGAGCAGATCTAGGTGTTGCCATCGAGATTTGTGACATAGCTATAGAATGCTTTGTGATTGTCCTTGGAATTAGTGGTGGTTTTGTTTTCGTAGCTAGCTTTAGAAGATCTTATAAGGGATCTCAGTTACTGATGCTGACCAGGGAGCTCCTCCACTCATGGGATTGTACTCTCTTTTGCAACAGTTTCTTCCTTCTGTTGTACAGTTTGTTTATGGCAAGGGACCACCAGATTGTCTTCCTTATTTTGGAGGATAGCATCTTGGTTCTGTCTGGGATAGCATGATCCATGCACTCGTGTAAGTGCTTATAGAGTGCATTTGTGTAGGATTCAGCAGTTGTAACTGTATTGTCCATCTGCATGGGTGTCATGAAGTTCACCACCTATGTCTTGAGAAGCATGAAGTTGGCTTTGTAGAAATATTATACTGTGGTTTCCTTAATGGGGGGTGGGAGCGGGATGTGGATATCAAGGGTGTTTAGCTTATGGTTGGATCGGACCAACAAGGAGTTGACTTCAGGTGTGGAACTCCGGTCACTCATGTTGGTAATGCCTAGGTCTAGGATATTGTTGCCCCTGGTGGGGGTGTGGATAAGTTGATCCATGGCATTGGAGTTTATGAATTCCAGAAAGCTTTGAGATAATGAGTTGGTACACGAGTAGTTTTCCCAGTTAATGGTGGGGTAGTTGAAGTAGTGTGTTTGGTTGAACCCTAATAATTTCCAGTACATCAAGAAAAGAGGAGTGGGAATCTTGGGGCATGGTGGGGGATCTGTAGCAAGCTACAATTTGGATTGCAGTTTAGCTTAGAGGTAGTTGCACTTGGATAACCTCAGATGCATTGTGCTAAGCAACTAGCCTGGAGGGGTGGATATCCTTAATGAATATGGACACACCTCCACCTTGGGTGTTTCGGTCCAGGTTACATGGCCGAAAATTGTGGTATGAGTTATAGCCTGGTAGTGCAGGGGTGCTCTCTGGAGCCTTGAACCAGGTCTCAGTCACTGCACAGATATTGATATTCTCCATTACAATGAGTGCCTCGAGTGAGTGCATTTTGAGATTTAGACTTCCAGCATTGAGTAGCATTACCCTCAGTTTGTGCTTGCCTGTTCCTGTTAAGGTGGTGAATATGTTATTTGAACCTTGCCTAAAGAAAGCACTATAGGGGCAGCAAGAGCCTTAGCCAGTATCTGGAATCCCAGAGGCGACAAGTGCAGGCCATCTGTGGCAAAGCATTGTGGTCTGTTGACCATGTCATCCCAAGCAGACAGATACTGGATCCCCTTAGAATGACACCAGAAGCTTAGCCAATTGTTGAAGTCAATCATTTTGTCCTCGTACTGCGGTATCATTCTGGGTGATGGCAGAATGCTACTCAGGGCTAGGGTCATACCTGCCTGGGCTACAAGATCAGAGAGGTCTTCCATGTCTCTTTCCATGTAGTCCAGGGAGGTACGTCTCAGGTCATTCACACCAACATGGACAATGACAGAGTCATACTTGTATTTGTTGTGGAGTGACCTGAGTGCGTGGGTTACGTGGCCGATCCTGGTACCCAACAGGCAGCTGACAGTAACCTTCTCCTTGTTTATCCTGGTAAGTGGGAAATCAGTGTGCCTGAATATAGTCACCTATGACTAGTGTGTTGGGTACGTTGTTTTGCCTTATTGGCTGTGGTTGAGTGGCACACTGTGTCTGTTTTGGGGGATGGAGGCTGCTTGCGTTTCCACTTTGGAGGTCTCTGTTGCTTAGACAGATTATTATTGAGAGCCTCAGTGAATGTTTTTGTGTTCCTATGTGTGGATTATGGTGGTATAGATTTAATGAGACTATGTGATGAGTGTAGTGTGGTGCAAATGTTTACCTTCTCCACATGACTGTCAAGTTCAGTCTTGGTTGGAGAGAGCTTTACCTGCAGTTTGGCTAGATAAGTGCATCTCTCACAGGTTGTAGTGTTGGGTGGTAGGTGGAGAGGGTTGTCTTTGTACATGAGGCAAATTCTACATTGCCTTAAGATGCCCAGATTCATCAGATAGACAGGAGAGAACACTGAGAGATGACCCTTGGACATGACTGAATATAAAACTATTTTCCCCTAGATAAGTGATGAAAGTGAGTACAAGAGCTGCTTTTACTCTAAGCAGGTAAGAAAAGTGCGTACAAAAACTGTTTACCTCTAGGTAATAAGGAAGATTGTGTGCTATAGTAGTTAGTAGCTTACTTAGTGCTTACAAGTGCTGAGCATGAATAAGCAATCCAGATAGGGTCTTGGATAACATAAACACACTGCCCCACCCAACAGGTACACAATCATATATCTATGTACACTAGAGAGCCCCTATAACCACAACTATGCAGGTACAAGCTGCACACAGGCTGCATGGGACCTGTCCACATCCCAGGTTGTATCATACACATATGGCAAAACAAGTTGCTCTCCACATACACATCATGTAAAACATAGCTTCATGTCAGGCTGTGTACACACTGAATGGTTCACACCAACAGTTATCACAATCCACAAAGGGGGAGACACCACTGATAATGGGAAGTGCTGCACTACTACCCTGCTGAGTCTGGTCTGAAAGGCCATGAACCTTGATCCACTTATTTGATGTTAGCAGTACAGATGTAGATGACAGTAAGGTTGATTTCACACTGCATATCATAACCTTGCCAGGTCATAGGACATCATCAATAATACTGTATTCCACCTACACTCAGTATACTAGATGTACATTCCTATGTCACAGGAGTGTTTTGCAATGGGACTGCTGGCAGAACCAACACTACAGAAGGAGTCTGAATAATACATGAACATCACACCAGTGCTAGCTACAGTATGACAGGGTTAATTCATTTTATTCCCCCTCATTGTAGTCTATACCACACAGACTAACAGAAGGCATCTGCCTATTGAAGTATGTGAATGACTATGACCTAGGAGCTATAGCTGACTCAGAGTGTTGTGGACAACATACAGAAGGGGCTTTGTGGGTGAGGTGTGTGACATATGACCACAGTCTGACAGCTACATATTGCATTGTCACTCCTATGTTAATAACCCTGTACCCATGGACTACCACCTAGGCAGCGGTCAACATAATGGACACTGTGTGTAAGGGATGCAGCCTGGCAGTTGTCTTTCCTGTGATAGTTACATCACCACACCTGTCAGGTAGTCATATGTGGCAACCCTAATCATGACAGGGAGCCATCCATGAATATAGAGATCATTGTCCAGCCATACTCAACATTCAAGTGACCCATATCAGAGCACATATTTCCTTTAAGGGGTATTGGCTATGTTCAGATGGCCAACACCAGCCTTCCCATTCCCCATCTCCACTATGTAACATAATGCCTACCCTGAATAAAGCCATGTCCAACCCAGTGATGTTGGACATGCTACACGTACACATCCTGATCACAAAAACATACTTCAAGGACATCCACCTTCCTAGTACAAGAATCATCACATGCTGGACAGATCCTTGTCCCATACACTTTACATACTCCTGCCATACTATGCATCCCTGTCCAGCAAAGCTGCACATTGCCCCCCTCTCAGACATGGTGTGATGACCACATGGTAAAAGTATCAGTAACCCTGTGGATCAGTTATGTGGCACTGCATCACCTGCCCCCAGAAACCCGCCTGTCGGCTACAGCTAGGTAACCTTTCACCCTAGATTCATACATGGCCCAGGGCATATAGCCTACTAGTTGACTTTGACCGTACATGCTATAGTTGATATCCATCCCTGCAAGTACCATCAGGCTAGCCAGTGTCCCATGTATATCACATATGCAACAGAGGTGATACATGGCACGATGCTGAACTGCTGTACAGTGCCGTGTAGATGTATATGGCAAAACACATACATGTAAAACCTTCCATGAGCAAGTCTGCAGGGTTACAGGGCATGTCCGTTAAGGCAGTGTAAGTCTTTATATGTGACATATACACAGCATCAAGGTCAACTGCATTAATGTGGATACATCCAGGCATGTGCTGATAGGTAAGAACACCAGCACAGGGAAACAGACATGCCCACATCAAGACAGCATCCACATGGAGTATGAGCAATGTAATCAGGTGACACACACACACACACACACACACACACACACATATGGTGATAATATCCAATCACCATTCAGTGTCAAATGTGTGTGACACAAACATGTCAGTGGTGTCAGTATCATGTAGATTTGCAAAGACAACTATTTAATCATAATAAATGTGATACACATGTATGTTCAGCTGTAGCTCTGTACGTCTCAGTAAGTTACTGTGACCTTTCTCCATCATGTCTTCCAGGTATGCCGCATGCAAGGCTACCACCTTATACCTGCTTGGAGGAAGAGGCCCTCATCCCACACCTACATGACAGTCATGATGTCCTGTTCAGCCATGTGCCACAGGATGCACAGCAGCAGGATGCCCTGTGGCAGGAATTTCACAGGAGGGTTAATGATGTGGGTGGCCACAACTGCACATACCAGCAGGTGCACAGACACTGTACAGACCTCATTAGACAGGTGAAACAGCGTGCAAATGCAATCACCAGGGAACAAGGTGCAACAGGTGGTGGGCCACCAACCCGCCCCCATTCATGCATAACAAGGAGCTACTGGCCAACCTGGGAACACCTGCAGAACAACATCCACAAGCTTTAGCTGATATCGTGGAGGTGGGTGTCTCTCAAACACTGAGCCTGGAGTTGCCTGGTAAGTCACTACTGCACATATAACAACTATATTCCATATAGTTACATGTCACTTTACAATATGTAATGTAACGTCATGTGCAAGGCATGTATACACACATGCCGCGTACTATAGTATGCTACTCTGTGTATGCACACATGTGCATACTCCATAGTATAGTCTATTGTACTGGCGTATGTGTTAACATGCACATTGTACCCTGTAGCTATCATACAGGTGTGGATAATGATCATACTGCTGTGTCACTCCTATTTAGGTACCACTGGCATTCTGCTGCGACAGCAGCCCATTGCATTTGAGGCTGTTATTATTTATCAGGCATGTTAATGCACAGATCTATCTGCCATATGGCCATTTACCACATGTGCACATAATGTTTGGTTCTGTCACAATATACAGGTCAGACTTGCAATGCATCAAAATGCTACCCATGTGCAATACTTGCAAACTATGTGAAACACCGACATGTAACCTCATAAACTGTCATTGCCAGATGTGTGGACAGCTGTGCATACAATAGTGGAGGTGCTGTTCACTGTAGGGACATGTACTACAGATCAGAACTACACATGTTGGGAATACAAGCAGAACTACACAGTGAGCTGGAGTATGGCCAGCCCACAGGATTCACCGGTGTGGATCATACCCCTGCTATGAATGTCATACAATGTGATGTGCAATCTGACATGTCCATGACATCTAGTGGGCTGGCTGCAACACTGCCTAACTATCCTGAAAAATATATCCCACATACCAAACATACCACCCTTTGTCTGCATAACCCTGCCGTCAGTGGTGTATGTCATATGGGACAACACAGACATGTGAAATAGATGTCCGTCACAACCATTTGGCCAACACATGTACACAGATGGCCATGGAGGATGGCCAGAGACATGAAGCAACACACACAGTAGACATGATGTGCTCATGTGTACACCCTGTCGTACATTGGCTCCACATGGTCCAACTATGGCCTTTGTGTAATGGTTATATTGCAGATGTGGAACACAAGCATCCTACAGGCCTGTGCACATCTTGTGTAGGTGTGACATCAATCCACCACATAAGATGTGTTGAACATCTTGAGTGTGTCATGACATGACAGCTGTCACCTGTACAGTATCCACATACATACACAGACAACCACATCAGCCCACAGATACAGTACATTCCCCTTGCTGGTGTCGGACATCACTATCATCCTTGCTCCTCGTGTGTGTGTGTGTGTGTGTGTGTGTGTGTGTGTGTGTGTGTGTGTGGGGTACACAGATGTCATGTGGGACATAGTGTACCGACGAGTTTGCCATGTCAGGCCATAGTTGCCAGGCAGCAGCAATATGGTTGCAGATGTGCATGGGTGTCATCCGTATACCCTTCAGTGACCTGTGTCACACATTCCACATCATGGTTGAGTGTGTATACCTTAGTGACATTGGTCACATTCCACAGTATATATGTATTATATCTGAACACAGTCATGGCTATGAACTGAGTGTGTAACTCACACTGTATAGCAACAGAAATGCCTCCTGATTCCCTGCAATGGCCATGCACATCAGCTAAATGTGCAGTATATCTGTAGGGCGGACAGACAACACTGCATTGGGACTCCATTACCCCACTGTATATTTGACAGGACACTATTGTGTTAAACATGCATGCATGCCATTGCACACGTCAGCAGATCACATGTCATACTACATGTGATTGTCAAGGTCATATGCCACACATCAAGCAGGTGTACTGTTAACCTGTGCTGGTATAACATGGTATAACACAGGGATGTATGCTAACTACTACTATGATTGTGTAATTTGCATGCCTTTTGTTATGATGCATGCATGCTGTTGTGTGCAACCCAGGATGTATGATAACTACCACTATTATTGTCCGAGCTGCATGCCGTTTGCCATATCACATGCATGTTGCATGCCTTCTGTCATATCACATGCATGTTGGGTGCCATAGCATGTGTCTGTGTGTGTCTGTGTGTTTGTCTGTGTGTGTGTCTGTGTGTGTGTGTGTGTGTGTCTGTGTGTGTGTGTCTGTGTGTGTGTCTGTGTGTGTGTGTATCTGTGTGTGTGTGTCTATTGTATAGATTGTAATGTACAGTTCTTGTCTGCCCCTCACAGGTGATGTAGGTGCGTTCCCCTCCTGCAGTCTATCTGATGTTAGTGTCCCCACATACTCTAGCAGTGATGATGAACGTATGATTGAGGCACAGGCAGGGTTGTCAGGGGCTGAATCTGTGCCATTGGTTGCCATTCCACCTATATCCCCCTCATCCCCGTACACAGTTCTCATTCCAACACATACCTCATCACCAGTGGCCATAGAGGAAGGACAGTTGGCGTGTGGTAGCTTGGAACAGGAAAGTGTGGAGGCTATGGAAGGTGTGACTGCACACCATGGTGTCAGCCAACTGATTGGTGAGGCCCCACACAGGCATGTGGCCAGTGTTGCTCATAGGAGGACCTTTGGCCAACATGCCCCTGAAAGACAGAGCGCAGCAGCTGGTGTCACCAGATGCATGTTTCAGGCTGTAATGGAGGCACAGGCATGTGCTGAATGGCACAACAGAAAAGATCAGAGGCTTCAGAGGGATGCTGTCTGTTCTTCAAACAACAACATCCAGGCAATGGTAAATCATCAACAGCAGATTGCTGATGCTTTGGATAGATGATTGGGTGACATTGTTGGAGTCCTTGACCATGGCATGACAATCCGCCAGCATGATCTGTCTGTGCTAGAACATCTGGTAGGAGTGAGGCATCGGGCACGTGGACGTAGGCCGCTACATCACCTATTTCAGGTCTACGTGAACAAGCTACCTCACATGCCCACTCCGATAGTGGCGGTAGCAGCAGCAGTGCAGCTGGTGCTGTGCTGTCCACACCAGGACACAGCAGGCCATGTGCACGTGGCCCTAGATGGTATCAACAGGGACATGGTTCCAGTGGACATGTGTCATCAGACAGTACCCAATCTGCACCTCTTCCTGGTAGTGCCCATGCAACCACTGGCAGGCACAGGTCACGTGGCTATGGCCAGATACCGTGAACTGTAAAACCTGGCCTGTACAGTCTGCAGCTGTTAATAATACCCCTGTGTAGGCCAGACACATGCCAAAACTGTGTGCATACATACACACACACACCGGAGACATATGTAGGGCACCGCAACACTCACATGCATAGCATCCACACACGCCCAGTTAGATCAAAGGCCCTAACCCACACACATGATGTCATCCAATGGTGCAGCCTAGGCCTCTGGCAAACATTATCACCCTGTGCATATGATGATGCCTGTGCCGCATCCCTGTCATCCACTCCATCGGTGCAGGGGCATGCTCATATGGTCTGATGCACAGGTTGAACAGACTAGGAAGATAAGTGTAGATTACAATTGTTGTGTACTGTTGACATGCAGCAGACATACCATGTAGTACAGGTTTAGAATGCATTTTGTACTGTTAACAGTATGTGTCTTGTGTATCAACAGTAACTGCATGTTGGTAATGATGTTCTGCCTTCCTCCTTCAGGACTAATTGCATGTGCCGGTGGATGTCAGTGTTTGCAGTTAGTGTCCCATATGTAAATGTGGACTACTCACAGGTACGTATGAAAATACCAGCATGCATCCTGCAGCTTTCACATCACAGTTAGAATGTCCCACGTTCCAAACACATCTACTGGTCTACTGATCCAAGAGCATGATAGCTGTGTATTAAGCTACTGTGGCTACTGATGTAACATCCATACTGAGTGACATCATAGGTACAGTTACATGGAGTGGGGAGGTAAGAGAGTGGTCTATCTGATGACAAGGGTAGAGGCCAGTGGGAAGCATGATGCCTCACTGGGAAGCAGTAATACCACGTTCCCATGACAGGATGCGAACACGCAACTGCACCCACACACTCAGGTATTCACACACATGTATTCAGAGACACAGTAACACACCCACAAACTCAGAGATTCACTGACACAGTAACACACACACAGTTGCTAGTGTTGAGGTGGGGACCCCTGCCTATGTGCAAATCAACATTACAGAACTGTGCACTTACATGATGCACCACAGAGATTACACATGTACAGGTAGTCAGTATGGCCTAAGATTGCGGACATCAACATGGATAGTAGATTGCATTGCCTGGATGGGGGCAGGGGTCTTATCAGTTCACTATGGTAACATGCATCCTCACTCCAGGGACCAGATGGCCATACAAACACCCACACGCACACACACACACACACACACACAAACACACACACACACACACACACACACACACACACACACACACACACACACACACACACACACACACACACACACACACACAAACTCCAAGATTACACTATGGCGGGGAAAGGGGACATTTTCAATTTCCACTCTACTGCAATCTCATAATAAAAAATCCAGTAGATTTTGATCAGCTGATTTTTCAATCAACTGTGTCACCTTTTTCACTTGAACTAAATCCTTGTTGAGACATTCTGCATCCATGTTTGTATATATGTATCCATCTACCTATATCTCTATATATCTATATCTATCTATATAGCTAGGGTCTATATTAGAACACTGAAGTTTCAA
This sequence comes from Protopterus annectens, assembly GCF_019279795.1. Taxonomy (NCBI): domain Eukaryota; kingdom Metazoa; phylum Chordata; order Ceratodontiformes; family Protopteridae; genus Protopterus; species Protopterus annectens. Next base: position 1,027,827,546 of record NC_056727.1, on the reverse strand, counting down.
AACTTCGAATGTTCTAATACTGACCCCTATTCAGCAAAAGCTGGGAATATCGAAGCAACAAAAAGCCAAATTTTTTCCTAGGGAAAGAATTTGGTTGTCCATTTCTGTTGCTTCAGTATTTTCAGCACTGTGTTGGAATGTTACGGTTTGGGTTCAGGTAAGTGTGCGATTGAGTGTGGGTTAGGTTAGTTAGGGTTAGGGTGCGGGTTAGGTATGTGTGCAATTGTATGGACATGAGGGTTAGGGCGGGAAAGGTGAGTTAGGGTTAGGGCGCGGGTTAGGTATGTGTGCGATTGTGTGGATGTGAGGGTTAGGGCAGGTTAGGTGAGTTAGGGTTAGGGCTTGGGTCAGGTAAGTGTGCGATTGTGTGGACGTGAGGGTTAGGGCGGGGTAGGTGAGTTAGGGTCAGGGCGCGGGTGAGGTGGGTGTGCGATAGTGACGGACCTTAGGGTTAGGGTTTGGATTAAGGTAAGTGGATAGTTAGTAGTGTGTGTATAGTTTAGTGTAGAGTTAGGTGTAAGATTTTAGGTGTATGTGTGTGGATTGCTGTTTGTTTGGTGTGCTTGTGTTGTGTTTATGTGGTTTGGAACAGTGAATTTTTTCCCTAGGAAAAAATTTGCTGTTCTGTATGTTCATTTTTCAGCTTGCACTGAATAGGGGTCGATATTAGAACATTTGAAGTTTTGAAACTTCGATGTTGTAATATAGACCCCTATATATAGATACATATAAATATATATATATATATATATCTATATATATATATATATATATATATATATATATATATATATATATATATACCTATATCTATCTATCTATCTAGATTTATGTAACAAGGTTGATGTGTGATGTTTTGGTAAACTGCAGACCGATAATTTTATTTAATTTCAAAATTATAACAAATCATTAACTAAAGTAATGCAGCTGTGAGCTTCTTTTTTTTTAAATACCAGCTTATAAGAAAATATTTCTAAAGTAAAAACAAAGATTGAAAACAATTATAAATAATTTATAAAGAAAGCATTTGATGCTTGAGTAAAGGAAAACATCGAAGAAAAATTATTGAATTGTGACATACAGTAAGCTTTTGAAAATTTGAAGCATGCCAAGTTAATGGAGGTACAGGAGAAATGTTTTTGAGAAAGAGTTAATGCAAGTTCCATGAAACATTCTTTCAATTGTACTAAAATCATCTACATCATTCATCAATGGCAGGCTCCATCAGCTTCTGATAAAAACAGTGAAAAAAGTAAGTATTTTTTCAGGTAGAAAAGCTTATCCTGTACTCGCCATTCCTCCACAACTTAATATAAACTAATTGTGAGATTATACAGCAATGGGGAAAAGATAGAAATCCCTTCATAAGTTTCACACATGCTCGGACACTTATGCGCACACACACACACACTCACACACACACACACACACACACACACACACACACAAGCATTCACAAACACATGCCTGAGAATTCAATAAACTCCATGTAGGCTTCGCACAAAGCCTACACAAAGTTTGCATGTTTGTGCAGTGAGCACTAATTGCATATTCATGCCATGCACCATGTTTAAAGTTAAACAAGTGTGATCTCATGGCTAGCAATAGCATTGCCAGCCAGGAAACCATGTAATGCAACACAGACATAGCAGACATGTAGACCTGTTTACTTACGAGCAAACTAGGTCTGCACAATTGCATGGAATGGCACAATAATTACCAGGGTTAAAAATATAGCAATGTTTGTGGTCCAAACACATTACAGGACAGTGTATACAGTGCAGAGTATTGTGGAATCCCAATTCAGGCATACTGAACAAAAGTTGTGTAAATGACCCGTAAATGTACATGGACTGCAATTGAAAATAAACAGTCAGGGGATGTGTGTACTGAATAAGGCACACAGATGAATTGTAAGAATGAACACAGAGAAAGATGGCAGGTGAAACATCTTAATGTACAGTAAATGAGGACATATAAATGAGGACAGTTGTAGCAGGAACACTAATCACATATCAACATGATACAGTATACACTGCACAGTGAAAATATATATTATGTGAGGTGGCATGACAATGAAGAAAATGTCTTTGGGATATAAGCATCTTGACATGAACAATGGAGAGGACATCTATCAGGGATGTTATATACAATAGGGTTTATGTGCATATTGTCTAGCTGTGCAAAATGGAGTTGTCTGAATATGACTATAATGTCAGTATAGGTCTCCGCCAAATGGGACAGATAGTTACAGGATCATGGACAACAGTAAACAGAAGCATGCACAATCATGGACAATATCATAATAATACCCTCAATAATCCAATGTCTCTGACATAACATATGTGATTGTGAGTGATCATAGATGGTTCTGCATGAACAGACACACTTGTACAACTATTATGAAATGTCAGTAATCTATGAAGGTAATCAAGAAAACCTCCCTGACACTGTAGGATCTACTGGAGGTGTTTGGACAGACACTGCTAAACCTGTTTGTGACATTATGATCAATCCAGGCTATTTGACAGGTGTGCATGACATATGGCACAATCCACACTGTCACAAATGCAACCCATGCCATCAGTGTTGTCAAACAGCTATGTATGTACTGTGTACATCACTGGAACAGGTATCACACATGATTCTGGTATAACACCTTGATGGGGGTTCATCACTATTAGACAGTGATGTTTATGCAACAAGAATAATACCTAGATATGGCCAATAAGATGTGTGGGAGCTTACTGTGGCAAAGGCGGTACACTTGAATTATGCATCCCTGGAAGATGTGTTGGGAGGTACATGATGAAGGGTGCATTGTACTCAGTTATTGGTGTGAGGAATGCTGCAATCCATGGAAGTATTATAGCCTTTGATGTGGATGTGCTGCACATATTTAGGAATTGTGTTACATACAAAGGAGTAGTCACTAATGTGGGTACTTGCTCGTGGACACTCCACATACAATCTACCTTAGTACACAAGTCACATACCACTTCGTCTGCTCATAGGGCTGTGATGTCTACATTATCATTAAGTTATGTGCTTGTTTTCATAATGTACCTTGCTGGACTATATGAAGAGACACATGATTGAACTGTCAGATTATGTGTTCCAAGCAGGAATGACCCTAGCCATAAGCAGCATTCCACCTTCACACAGGATGATGCCACAATATAAACAACAATTAATGGACTTCATCAATTGGCTTAGCCAGGGAGATCCAGCATCTTTCAGCTTGGGCTTGTATGGTTAACAAACCACTCAGTTCTGCCAGAGATGGTCTGAACCTGTGTCCTCAAGGCTGTTTGATATTGGCAAATGCATTTGCCTCCCCCATAGTCCCTTTGTTAGGCAATGTGAAAGAAACAAAAGTTCTGATATAACAACATCCACTGGAGGCAAACTCAAAGTTCTGCTGCTTAATGCTTGGAGTCTAAACACGAACATACACCGGAGAAAATGGCCAATCTGCTAGCTGACAGATTTGGTGCAAAATTCAACCTTCTGGCCGCAATGGCCATACCCTCAAAGCATACCTGACACCAGTCCTCTGTGTAGTATTTCTAGACATTAGGTCATATCTGTGTTCTCCAAGGCTAAAAACCTCAGTGATACCAGAGAACATACCAGGTTGCTTACTAAGCAATCTAAAACAGGACCTAGTGGACCAAATTAGCATCATCTTTTAACATAGCCTGAGAACTAGCTTTGTTCCAGAGGAGTAGAAAACAGCAACAGTAATCCCCTTGCAACAAAGGGGGTCATCAACCAACCCTGGAAACTATATACCTGTAAGTCTTAGCAGTCTCGTCGTCAAGGACATGGAAAAAATCATCATGGACCTTAATAACAAGAACATAGGTGACCTTCAAACTCTAGATCATCACCCAATTTGGCTCTGTTAAGTGTATATCCTGCTTATTAAACCTAGTAGACTTCTTTGAAAAAGTCACCAAAGCCCTGGATGAAAGAAAGACAGTACATACCGCCTATCTTGATCTGGCCAATAGTTTTGACCTAATCCCCATTCAGGTATCATTGAGAAACTCTCTCAGCTGGGGATTAACCCTTGCATTACTAGATGGTTAGTGAACTGGCTCACCAACATAGCACATACTGTCAAAGTTGGTGACTCAACCTGTATTAGTAGAGCCACCACCAGTGGTGTACCACAAGGATCTGTGCTGGGTCCTTTACTGTTCAGAACCTATCCCCTGGATTCATGAAGATCGGCACATATACGGTGTTAGCCTTGCACCGACCGTGCTGCGTAGAGATAGCACAGAAGCACCACATGCATATTAATGAAGGCGCACTGCCACAACTTCCACGTGCCTAGGAAACGTGTGCGAGTGCAGGGGGCATCTCTAGGTGCTGCACGGAGGCGTGAACATGTCGGCTGCATACGCACAACCTAAAATGCTGACTAGTACAGCCTGCCTCTAATAATAATCACTCCTGTCAGTGGCCGTGGATACTGAAATGTATGCAAAGCATACAAGACAGTTTTGCGAACACCAAAATAAAAAGTAAACAGAAAGGCATGTAGCTGAATATTGAGTCCCCGTCCCTCGAACAAATGACATTTAAAACCCCGTGCCCGTATTCCATGGTAGTGTTGATAGTTATACCAAGTGGAAGCGAAAAGCAGCATGTTAGCATGATGCTGCCATTTGCTAAGCCTAGCCCAATAGTTAGGGTTACCACCTGTCCCACATTGTGAGGGACAGTCCCCCCCTGGGCAGTTGTGTCCATACCAAAACAATTATAAATGTTAAATGTCCTACGATTGAAGGACATAATTATGTCCCATATATTATGTAATAGTCCCATGCAATACTTATTTCTGTATGTAAAATACCTAAATTTTACAAGAAGCAGAATAAGCAACTAAACAAAACAGAATAAGCAAATAAACTGCTACAACAATAAGCTTTCATTTAGGCATAAAACTAAAGTACTATCCTTTGTACTGACCGTGGGTATGTGTTGGCCTGTAAAATTTTATGTGTGTCCCGAAAATGTCCCATTTTGGTCATATAAAAAGGTGGCAACCCTACCAATGGTCAGAGCATTCGTTCAATATCTGCCCATTTACGGTCCAAGTCATCCTTGTCTGGACGGCCCAAAGATGAAAAGGTATTACCCGGGTCTACCTACCATGTCATGAAAGATAAGTATTTGTGTGTACCTATGTGTGTGAAATACAGCATGTGGAAGATCAAAAATGCTAGGGTAGTCCTCACAACCATATTGGTATCAGAGATATGTAGTGTAAGCAATGTGTTCTGTTGACTGTGCCGTTGGCCATCAACCAGAGAAGGGATGGATGGTGTGTGTGTTGAATATGGGGGTGGGGAGTGACGGGTAATGTAATAATTCGCCAAGAGGAGACTGTGTTGGATGCACAGTAGGTGAACTGGAGGTGTACGAGGGAGCAGTGGGTGAATCAGAATGAAAACCAAAGAACAAACATTCACATCTGCAATACAACCTGACAGGTCATACTGTAGAACACAATCCCACAAACATATGAACATTAAAATGTGCGATACACGTGTACAGAAACATCACCGGCACATACCCACATAATGGTCTGGCCTGAACTGAGCCATCCAACCCCAACACACCTGGATACATAATTGAATATCCATCATCCCCTCCACAGCACACCACCCTCCCTCTTCCTGAACGTCCACCAAAACCACCCATACTCGGGCTGCTAGCTTGGCGCAGCCATACCTGCACATAGTGACCCCTACTCATATCTAGTAGGCAGTCTCACCCTAGGCAGTCTCAGGATTGCAAACTATTTATCCCTTGCATGTATAACCCTACCTCATTTTCATAAATCCAAAAACATCAAGGTTATCAGTTCCAGAATTTTTGGATATCCCTCATGGAATAAGTATCTCTTCTAAATATTAGAGTTGGTTTCATGACATGATGTTCACTCCCGTAGACATCTGGACACAAGTTGTATGAGCAGCAGTTGTCCACAACCCTGCTCAGCCTCCAGCCGGTTCTTCAGAACCTATGACCTTTCACATTCGCATAGTGGCAGTCGGATATAGGGTGATTAAGGCGCTTTAAAGCAGACGTACGTAAGGTTACCACCTGTCCCACTTTGTGAGGGACATTCTCTTCTCGAGCAGTTGTGTCCTGACCAAAAATAATGCAATGGCAAATGTCCTGAGATTGTAGGAAATAATTGTGTCCCATATTTCATGTAACAGTTGCATAAAATAGTTATTTCTGTATGTAAAATACGTAAATGTTACAAGAATCAGAATGAGCAACTAAACTGCTACAAGAATAAGCCTTCATTTAGGCAAAAAAGTAAAGTTCTAACCTTTGTACTGACCGTGGGTATGTGTTGGCCTGTAAAATCTGATGTGTGTCCTGAAAATGCCCCACTTTGGCCATTTGAAAAGGTGGCAACCCTAGACGTAAGTGGGTATGCAAGCATGTATGCGCAATGGTAAGTGGTGGTGATTCAACTGTATGGGAATTGTAAATAAGCATGTAGGTGTATATGCATGTGTATGTACAGACTGATATACAACAAATGTGAAGGGAAACAGCAGTGGAACCCCCCCGTAATATTTAGTGCTGTTATATCATTTTGGTCAGAGCTGAGCACACCTCTGCATCCCCAACCACAGGTAGGACGTTAAATGTGGAACTAACTATGTCCCTGTGCTAAGTCTGACTTCAAACTAGGTACAGGGCAGTCCCGGTCCACAGTCGGACAAGACTAAACCCAGATGACCACATGAACACCCTGACATTCAAATACATGTATGTGCCAGGAATATAGACTTTGGAGGTCTGAATATACTTTGAGTGAGTCAACTGGTGGCACAGGTCCAGAGCAGTAGGGAATGGTGCATGTGTAGTAGTGTGGTTTTCCCAACAGGAAAATGGATGCCTGCTGTGTTAGTGAAGTGTTGAGGAGTGTGTTCGGGTAACTATGAACCTTGGGTATACATATAAATGAAGCAGAACACCAATAGTGTAGTGGTTAGAGCATCCGACTATCAAGCAGACATTGCCAGTTCAACTGCAGCGCACACCATTTATGAGGCATAATCCGTATACGAGCATATCTTGTTAATTTTATGCTGTATAATGATATAATACCAATGAAATGTGAACTAGGGTGATGTATCACAGTAAGAATGTACAAAGATATTGCATGACGTGAATCGGCGGTTAAATGGAAAACCGCAGCTGAAAAGTGTTGTACTCACCCTTTGTCCAATGGCCCTTGTTCTGCCCAGCAACACAATATACTGCATCGGCCAGGCCCAACACCAGGACCCTACACATCACAATCAATGTGATTTACCACTAAGCCACGGCAGTTATACCTAACATCGATGTTATCACAAACATAGCAGACAGCACAGTCATTCAACAGTATGATCAAAGTAATTAAATCATATAGATGTGTATGCATGCGTACGCACACACACACACACACACACACACACACACACACACACACATATATATATATATATATATATATATATATATATATATATATATATATATATGTATGCATATAGGGTAATCACCTGTCCCACTTTGTGAGGGACAGTCCCTCTTCTGGCAGTTGTGTCCTGTACACTTAGTGTCAAATGGCATATGTCCTGAGATTTAATGACAAAAATATGTCCTATATTTATGTAATAGTTGCATAAAACAGTTATTCTGTATCTGAAACACCTAAATGTCATAAGAAACTGAATAAGCAACTAAAATGCTACAAGAATAAGCTGTCAATTAGGCATAAAAGTAAAGTACTCTCCTTTGTACTGACCGTGGGCATGTGTCAGCCTGTAAAATCTGATGTGTGTCACGAAGATGTCCCACTTTGGCTATCTGAAAAGGTGGCAACCCTACCAATGGTCAGAGCATTTGCCCAATATCTGCCCATTCGTGG